>NC_091282.1:562498946-562805283 GCF_032444005.1 Ranitomeya imitator | reverse complement strand
GAGTTAGCTGTAAGTCTTAAGCCTAGCCAGCACTTGTGCCCATGCCTTAAGCCTAGCCAGCACTTGTGCCCCCTGCCTTGATCCTAGCGAGCACTGCACTTGTGCCCATGCCTTAAGCCTAGCCCGCACTTGTGCCCAGGCCTTAAGCCTAGCCTGCCCTTTTGCTCAGGCCTTAAGCCTAGCCTGCACTTGTGCCCAGGCCTTAAGCCTAGCTGGCACTTGTGCCCATGCCTTAAGCCTAGCCAGCATTTGTGCCCCCTGCCTTGATCCTAGCCAGCACTGCACTTGTGCCCAGGCCTTAAGCCTAGCCCGCACTGCACTTGTGCCCAGGCCTTAAGCCTAGCCCGCACTGCACTTGTGCCCAGGCATTAAGCCTAGCCCGCACTGCACTTGTGCCCAGGCATTAAGCCTAGCCCGAACTTGTGCCCAGGCCTTAAGCCTAGCCCGCACTTGTGCCCACGCCTTAAGCCTAGCCCGCACTTTTGCCCCGGCCTTAAGCCTTGCCCGCACTTGTGCCCCGGCCTTAAGCCTAGCCCGCACTTGTGCCCCGGCCTTAAGCCTAGCCCGCACTTGTGCCCCGGCCTTAAGCCTAGCCCGCACTTGTGCCCCGGCCTTAAGCCTAGCCCGCACTTGTGCCCCGGCCTTAAGCCTAGCCCGCACTTGTGCCCCGGCCTTAAGCCTAGCCCGCACTTGTGCCCCGGCCTTAAGCCTAGCCCGCACTTGTGCCCCGGCCTTAAGCCTAGCCCGCACTTGTGCCCAGGCCTTAAGCCTAGCCCGCACTTATGCCCAGGCCTTAAGCCTAGCCCGCACTTGTGCCCCGGCCTTAAGCCTAGCCCGCACTTGTGCCCCGGCCTTAAGCCTAGCCCGCACTTGTGCCCCGGCCTTAAGTCTAGCCCGCACTTGTGCCCCGGCCTTAAGCCTAGCCCGCACTTGTGCCCCGGCCTTAAGCCTAGCCCGCACTTGTGCCCAGGCCTTAAGCCTAGCCCGCACTTGTGCCCAGGCCTTAAGCCTAGCCCGCACTTGTGCCCAGGCCTTAAGCCTAGCCCGCACTTGTGCCCAGGCCTTAAGCCTAGCCCGCACTTGTGCCCCGGCCTTAAGCCTAGCCCGCACTTGTGCCCAAGCCTTAAGCCTAGCCCGCACTTGTGCCCCGGCCTTAAGCCTAGCCCGCACTTGTGCCCCGGCCTTAAGCCTAGCCCGCACTTGTGCCCCGGCCTTAAGCCTAGCCCGCACTTGTGCCCAAGCCTTAAGCCTAGCCCGCACTTGTGCCCCGGCCTTAAGCCTAGCCCGCACTTGTGTCCCGGCCTTAAGCCTAGCCCGCACTTGTGCCCAGGCCTTAAGCCTAGCCCGCACTTGTGACCAGGCCTTTAGCCTAGCCCGCACTTGTGCCCCGGCCTTAAGCCTAGCCCGCACTTGTGCCCCGGCCTTAAGCCTAGCCCGCACTTGTGCCCAGGCCTTAAGCCTAGCCCGCACTTGTGCCCAGGCCTTAAGCCTAGCCCGCACTTGTGCCCAGGCCTTAAGCCTAGCCCGCACTTGTGCCCAGGCCTTAAGCCTAGCCCGCACTTGTGCCCCGGCCTTAAGCCTAGCCCGCACTTGTGCCCAGGCCTTAAGCCTAGCCCGCACTTGTGCCCTGGCCTTAAGCCTAGCCCGCACTTGTGCCCCGGCCTTAAGCCTAGCCCGCACTTGTGCCCAGGCCTTAAGCCTAGCCCGCACTTGTGCCCAGGCCTTAAGCCTAGCCCGCACTTGTGCCCAGGCCTTAAGCCTAGCCCGCACTTGTGCCCAGGCCTTAAGCCTAGCCTGCACTTGTGCCCAGGCCTTAAGCCTAGCCCGCACTTGTGTCCCGGCCTTAAGCCTAGCCCCCACTTGTGCCCAGGCCTTAAGCCTAGCCCGCACTTGTGCCCAGGCCTTAAGCTCAGCCTGCACTTGTGCCCAGGCCTTAAGCCTAGCCCGCACTTGTGCCCAGGCCTTAAGCCTAGCCCGCACCTGTGCCCCGGCCTTAAGCCTAGCCCGCACTTGTTCCCCGGCCTTAAGCCTAGCCCGCACTTGTGCCCCGGCCTTAAGCCTAGCCCGCACTTGTGCCCCGGCCTTAAGCCTAGCCCGCACTTGTGCCCCGGCCTTAAGCCTAGCCCGCACTTGTGCCCCGGCCTTAAGCCTAGCCCGCACTTGTGCCCCGGCCTTAAGCCTAGCCCGCACTTGTGCCCCGGCCTTAAGCCTATCCCGCACTTGTGCCCAGGCCTTAAGCCTAGCCCGCACTTGTGCCCAGGCCTTAAGCCTAGCCCGCACTTGTGCCCAGGCCTTAAGCCTAGCCCGCACTTGTGCCCAGGCCTTAAGCTCAGCCCGCACTTGTGCCCCGGCCTTAAGCCTAGCCCGCACTTGTGCCCAGGCCTTAAGCCAAGCCCGCACTTGTGCCCAGGCCTTAAGCCTAGCCCGCACTTGTGCCCCGGCCTTAAGCCTAGCCCGCACTTGTGCCCAGGCCTTAAGCCTAGCCCGCACTTGTGCCCAGGCCTTAAGCCTAGCCCGCACTTGTGCCCCGGCCTTAAGCCTAGCCCACACTTGTGCCCCGGCCTTAAGCCTAGCCCGCACTTGTGCCCAGGCCTTAAGCCTAGCCCGCACTTGTGCCCCGGCCTTAAGCCTAGCCCGCACTTGTGCCCCGGCCTTAAGCCTAGCCCGCACTTGTGCCCAGGCCTTAAGCCTAGCCCGCACTTGTGCCCAGGCCTTAAGCCTAGCCCGCTCTTGTGCCCAGGCCTTAAGCCTAGCCCGCACTTGTGCCCAGGCCTTAAGCCTAGCCCGCACTTGTGTCCCGGCCTTAAGCCTAGCCCCCACTTGTGCCCAGGCCTTAAGCCTAGCCCGCACTTGTGCCCAGGCCTTAAGCCTAGCCCGCACTTGTGCCCAGGCCTTAAGCTCAGCCCGCACTTGTGCCCAGGCCTTAAGCCTAGCCCGTACTTGTGCCCAGGCCTTAAGCCTAGCCCGCACTTTAGAGCCCCTTGAATGCTTGTTTTTTTGTTTTTGTCTTGAGCTTCATGTTGGTTATGCACATAGGGCCAGCTTTACGCTCTTCGCTCTTGTCCCCTCTGAATGCGCATGCCTGACTGTAATTGGGGAAGAAGGCATTACCCATTTACGGAGGACAGACAAGAAGTGCCTGGTCGCTTGGAGCATGGGGTTATGGAGAGGCTCCGCACTGTACAACAAAGGATCTAGTCCTAAATGTCCAAGTACAGAGTAGAGGGATGAAAGCTAGCTCTTCACCCCTATGGGTGCCTAACCCTTTATGCAAAGAGTTAGCTGTAAGTCTTAAGCCTAGCCAGCACTTGTGCCCATGCCTTAAGCCTAGCCAGCACTTGTGCCCCCTGCCTTGATCCTAGCGAGCACTGCACTTGTGCCCATGCCTTAAGCCTAGCCCGCACTTGTGCCCAGGCCTTAAGCCTAGCCTGCCCTTTTGCTCAGGCCTTAAGCCTAGCCTGCACTTGTGCCCAGGCCTTAAGCCTAGCTGGCACTTGTGCCCATGCCTTAAGCCTAGCCAGCATTTGTGCCCCCTGCCTTGATCCTAGCCAGCACTGCACTTGTGCCCAGGCCTTAAGCCTAGCCCGCACTGCACTTGTGCCCAGGCCTTAAGCCTAGCCCGCACTGCACTTGTGCCCAGGCATTAAGCCTAGCCCGCACTGCACTTGTGCCCAGGCATTAAGCCTAGCCCGAACTTGTGCCCAGGCCTTAAGCCTAGCCCGCACTTGTGCCCACGCCTTAAGCCTAGCCCGCACTTTTGCCCCGGCCTTAAGCCTTGCCCGCACTTGTGCCCCGGCCTTAAGCCTAGCCCGCACTTGTGCCCCGGCCTTAAGCCTAGCCCGCACTTGTGCCCCGGCCTTAAGCCTAGCCCGCACTTGTGCCCCGGCCTTAAGCCTAGCCCGCACTTGTGCCCCGGCCTTAAGCCTAGCCCGCACTTGTGCCCCGGCCTTAAGCCTAGCCCGCACTTGTGCCCCGGCCTTAAGCCTAGCCCGCACTTGTGCCCCGGCCTTAAGCCTAGCCCGCACTTGTGCCCAGGCCTTAAGCCTAGCCCGCACTTATGCCCAGGCCTTAAGCCTAGCCCGCACTTGTGCCCCGGCCTTAAGCCTAGCCCGCACTTGTGCCCCGGCCTTAAGCCTAGCCCGCACTTGTGCCCCGGCCTTAAGTCTAGCCCGCACTTGTGCCCCGGCCTTAAGCCTAGCCCGCACTTGTGCCCCGGCCTTAAGCCTAGCCCGCACTTGTGCCCAGGCCTTAAGCCTAGCCCGCACTTGTGCCCAGGCCTTAAGCCTAGCCCGCACTTGTGCCCAGGCCTTAAGCCTAGCCCGCACTTGTGCCCAGGCCTTAAGCCTAGCCCGCACTTGTGCCCCGGCCTTAAGCCTAGCCCGCACTTGTGCCCAAGCCTTAAGCCTAGCCCGCACTTGTGCCCCGGCCTTAAGCCTAGCCCGCACTTGTGCCCCGGCCTTAAGCCTAGCCCGCACTTGTGCCCAGGCCTTAAGCCTAGCCCGCACTTGTGCCCAGGCCTTAAGCCTAGCCCGCACTTGTGCCCAGGCCTTAAGCCTAGCCCGCACTTGTGCCCAGGCCTTAAGCCTAGCCCGCACTTGTGTCCCGGCCTTAAGCCTAGCCCCCACTTGTGCCCAGGCCTTAAGCCTAGCCCGCACTTGTGCCCAGGCCTTAAGCCTAGCCCGCACTTGTGCCCAGGCCTTAAGCTCAGCCCGCACTTGTGCCCAGGCCTTAAGCCTAGCCCGCACTTGTGCCCAGGCCTTAAGCCTAGCCCGCACTTGTGCCCAGGCCTTAAGCCTAGCCCGCACTTTAGAGCCCCTTGAATGCTTGTTTTTTTGTTTTTGTCTTGAGCTTCATGTTGGTTATGCACATAGGGCCATCTTTACGCTCTTCGCTCTTGTCCCCTCTGAATGCGCATGCACGACTGTAATTGGGGAAGAAGGCATTACCCATTTACGGAGGACAGACAAGAAGTGCCTGGTCGCTTGGAGCATGGGGTTATGGAGAGGCTCCGCACTGTACAACAAAGGAACTAGTCCTAAATGTCCAAGTACAGAGTAGAGGGGTGAAAGCTAGCTCTTCACCCCTATGGGTGCCTAACCCTTTATGCAAAGAGTTAGCTGTAAGTCTTAAGCCTAGCCAGCACTTGTGCCCATGCCTTAAGCCTAGCCAGCACTTGTGCCCCCTGTCTTGATCCTAGTGAGCACTGCACTTGTGCCCATGCCTTAAGCCTAGCCCGCACTTGTGCCCAGGCCTTAAGCCTAGCCCGCCCTTTTGCTCAGGCCTTAAGCCTAGCCTGCACTTGTGCCCAGGCCTTAAGCCTAGCTGGCACTTGTGCCCATGCCTTAAGCCTAGCCAGCATTTGTGCCCCCTGCCTTGATCCTAGCCAGCACTGCACTTGTGCCCAGGCCTTAAGCCTAGCCCGCACTGCACTTGTGCCCAGGCCTTAAGCCTAGCCCGCACTGCACTTGTGCCCAGGCATTAAGCCTAGCCCGAACTTGTGCCCAGGCCTTAAGCCTAGCCCGCACTTGTGCCCACGCCTTAAGCCTAGCCCGCACTTGTGCCCAGGCCTTAAGCCTAGCCCGCACTTGTGCCCAGGCCTTAAGCCTAGCCCGCACTTGTGCCCCGGCCTTAAGCCTAGCCCCCACTTGTGCCCAGGCCTGTTGTGAATTCTGTGGCTGAATTCACTCCTGTGGTCACAAGTGGTACTGCAGCTTCTGATCTTCCTCCCTCAGGTGTTCTGGTGAGCTCGTTAACTGCTTCATTACTTAACTCCGCCTGATGCTGCTATCCTTGCTCCTTGTCAATGTTTCATTGTTGGATCTGAGCTTCTCCTGATTGTTCCTGTGACCTGCTGCTCTGTATAGCTAGTGCTTTTTGCTTTTTTGTTGCTTTTTTTTCTGTCCATCTTGTCTTTTGATTTGCTGGAAGCTCTGAGACGCAAAGGGTGTACCGCCGTGCCGTTAGTTCGGCACGGTGGGGGTTTTTTTGCCCCCTTTGCGTGGTTTTGCTTTAGGGTTTTTTGTAGACTGCAAAGTTCGCTTTACTGTCCTCGCTCTGTCCTAGAATATCGGGCCCCACTTTGCTGAATCTATTTCATCCCTACGTTTTGTCTTTTCATCTTACTCACAGTCATTATATGTGGGGGCTGCCTTTTCCTTTGGGGAATTTCTCTGGGGCAAGTCAGGCCTATTTTTCTATCTTCAGGCTAGCTAGTTTCTTAGGCTGTGCCGAGTTGCCTAGGTAGTTGTTAGGCGCAATTCACAGCCGCTTTTAGTTGTGTTTAGGATAGGATCAGGTGTGCAGTCTACAGAGTTTCCACGTCTCAGAGCTCGTTCTTGTATTTTTGGGTATTTGTCAGATCACTGTGTGCGCTCTGATCGCTAAGCACACTGTGTTTCTGGATTGCCTTCATAACACCTGTCATTAGCAAACATAACAGTACAAGGAGCCAAACTAATGATTCTCAATAGAGGGAAAGAAAAAGTTCTGACATCATTTTTTTTTTCCTCAGCTCTGTGTTCACTTTTTTTTTTTCCCCTAGACATTTGGGTTATTCTGGACACAGGTGTGGACATGGATTTTCAGGGTCTGTGCTCTTCAATGGATAATCTCGTTATAAATGTACAAAAAATTCAAGATACTATTGATCAGAAATCTATGTTAGAACCAAGAATTCCTATTCCTGATTTGTTTTTTGGAGATAGAACTAAGTTTCTAAGTTTCAAAAATAATTGTAAGCTATTTCTGGCCTTGAAACCTCATTCTTCTGGTAATCCTATTCAACAGGTTTTGATTATTATTTCTTTTTTGCGCGGCGACCCTCAAGACTGGGCATTTTCTCTTGCGCCAGGAGACCCTGCATTGAGTAGTGTCGATGCGTTTTTCCTGGCGCTCAGATTGCTGTACGATGAGCCTAATTCAGTGGATCAGGCTGAGAAAAATTTGCTGGCTTTGTGCCAGGGTCAGGATGATATAGAAGTATATTGTCAGAAATTTAGGAAATGGTCAGTACTCACTCAGTGGAATGAATCTGCGCTGGCAGCTTTGTTCAGAAAGGGTCTCTCTGAGGCTCTTAAGGATGTCATGGTGGGATTTCCTATGCCTGCTGGTTTGAATCAGTCTTTGTCTTTGGCCATTCAGATCTGTCGACGCTTGCGCGAGCGTAAATCTGTGCACCATTTGGCGGTACTGCCTGAGGTTAAGCCCAGTGCGATAGGACTATGACTAGAGTTGAACGGCAGGAATACAGACGTCTGAATGGTCTGTGTTTCTACTGTGGTGATTCCACTCATGCTATTTCTGATTGTCCTAAGCGCACTAAGCGGTCCGCTAGGTCTGCCGTCATTGGTACTGTACAGTCCAAATTCCTTCTGTCCATTACCTTGATATGCTCTTTGTCGTCATTTTCTGTCATGGCGTTTGTGGATTCGGGCGCTGCCTTGAATCTGATGGATTTGGATTATGCTAAGCGTTGTGGGTTTTTCTTGGAGCCTTTGCGGTGTCCTATTCCATTGAGAGGAATTGATGCTACACCTTTGGCCAAGAATAAACCTCAATACTGGGCCCAGCTGACCATGTGCATGGCTCCTACACATCAGGAAGTTATTCGCTTTCTGGTGTTGCATAATCTGCATGATGTGGTCGTGTTGGGGTTGCCATGGCTACAAACCCATAATCCAGTATTGGATTGGAATTCCATGTCGGTATCCAGCTGGGGTTGTCAGGGGGTACATGGTGATGTTCCATTTTTGTCGATTTCGTCATCCACCCCTTCTGAGGTCCCAGAGTTCTTGTCTGATTATCAGGATGTATTTGAAGAGCCCAAGTCCGATGCTCTACCTCCGCATAGGGATTGTGATTGTGCTATCAATTTGATTCCTGGTAGTAAATTCCCTAAAGGTCGATTATTTAATTTATCCGTGCCCGAACACGCCGCTATGCGCAGTTATGTGAATGAATCCCTGGAGAAGGGACATATTCGCCCATCGTCATCACCACTGGGAGCAGGGTTCTTCTTTGTAGCCAAGAAGGATTGTTCGCTGAGACCGTGTATTGATTACCGCCTTCTTAATAAGATCACTGTTAAATTTCAGTATCCCTTGCCATTGTTATCTGACTTGTTTGCTCGGATTAAGGGGGCTAGTTGGTTCACTAAGATAGATCTTCGTGGTGCGTATAATCTGGTGAGAATCAGGCAAGGAGATGAATGGAAAACTGCATTCAATACGCCCGAGGGTCATTTTGAGTATCTAGTGATGCCGTTCGGACTTGCCAATGCTCCATCTGTGTTTCAGTCTTTTATGCATGACATCTTCCGTGAGTATCTGGATAAATTCCTGATTGTTTACTTGGATGACATTTTGATCTTCTCAGATGATTGGGAGTCTCATGTGAAGCAGGTCAGAATGGTTTTTCAGGTCCTGCGTGCTAACTCTTTGTTTGTGAAGGGATCAAAGTGTCTCTTTGGTGTGCAGAAAGTTTCATTTTTGGGGTTCATCTTTACCCCTTCTACTATCGAGATGGATCCAGTTAAGGTCCAAGCCATCCAGGATTGGATTCAGCCGACATCTCTGAAAAGTCTGCAAAAGTTCCTGGGCTTTGCTAATTTTTATCGTCGCTTCATCTGTAATTTTTCTAGCATTGCCAAACCATTGACCGATTTGACCAAGAAGGGTGCTGATTTGGTTAATTGGTCTTCTGCTGCTGTGGAAGCTTTTCAGGAGTTGAAGCGTCGTTTTTGTTCTGCCCCTGTGTTGTGTCAGCCAGATGTTTCTCTTCCGTTCCAGGTCGAGGTTGATGCTTCTGAGATTGGAGCAGGGGCGGTTTTGTCACAGAGAGGTTCTGATTGCTCAGTGATGAAACCATGTGCTTTCTTTTCCAGGAAGTTTTCGCCCGCTGAGCGTAATTATGATGTGGGCAATCGAGACTTGCTGGCCATGAAGTGGGCATTTGAGGAGTGGCGTCATTGGCTTGAAGGAGCTAAGCATCGCGTGGTGGTATTGACTGATCATAAGAACTTGACTTATCTCGAGTCTGCCAAGCGCTTGAATCCTAGACAGGCCCGTTGGTCGTTATTTTTTGCCCGCTTCGACTTTGTGATTTCGTACCTTCCGGGCTCTAAAAATGTGAAGGCGGATGCTCTGTCTAGGAGTTTTGTGCCCGACTCTCCGGGTTTATCTGAGCCAGCGGGTATCCTCAAGGAAGGAGTCATTGTGTCTGCCATCTCCCCTGATTTGCGGCGGGTGCTGCAAAAATTTCAGGCGAATAAACCTGATCGTTGTCCAGCAGAGAAACTGTTCGTCCCTGATAGGTGGACTAATAAACTTATCTCTGAACTTCATTGTTCGGTGTTGGCTGGTCATCCTGGAATCTTTAGTACCAGAGAGTTAGTGGCTAGATCCTTCTGGTGGCCATCTCTGTCACGGGATGTACGTACTTTTGTGCAGTCCTGTGGGATTTGTGCTAGGGCTAAGCCCTGCTGTTCTCGTGCCAGTGGGTTGCTTTTGCCCTTGCCGGTCCCAAAGAGGCCTTGGACACATATTTCGATGGATTTCATTTCTGACCTTCCCGTTTCTCAAAAGATGTCAGTCATTTGGGTGGTCTGTGATCGCTTTTCTAAAATGGTCCATCTGGTGCCCTTGGCTAAATTGCCTTCCTCCTCTGATTTGGTACCTTTGTTCTTTCAGCATGTGGTTCGGTTGCATGGCATTCCTGAGAATATTGTTTCTGACAGAGGTTCCCAGTTTGTTTCAAGGTTTTGGCGAGCCTTTTGTGGTAGGTTGGGCATTGACCTATCCTTTTCCTCGGCTTTCCATCCTCAGACTAATGGCCAGACCGAACGAACCAATCAGACCTTGGAAACATATCTGAGATGTTTTGTTTCTGCAGACCAGGATGATTGGGTGTCCTTTTTGCCGTTGGCTGAGTTCGCCCTTAATAATCGGGCCAGCTCGGCTACCTTGGTTTCTCCATTTTTTTGCAATTCTGGGTTCCATCCTCGTTTCTCTTCAGGACAGGTTGAGTCTTCGGACTGTCCTGGTGTGGATTCTGTGGTGGATAGGTTGCAGCAGATCTGGACTCAGGTAGTGGACAATTTGATCTTGTCCCAGGAGAAAGCTCAACTTTTCGCTAATCGCAGACGCCGTGTGGGTCCCCGACTTCGTGTTGGGGATCTGGTTTGGTTATCTTCTCGTCATATTCCTATGAAGGTTTCCTCTCCTAAATTTAAACCTTGTTTTATTGGTCCGTATAGGATTTCTGAGGTTCTCAATCCTGTGTCTTTTCGTTTGACCCTCCCAGACTCCTTTTCCATACATAATGTATTCCATAGGTCGTTGTTGCGGAGATACGTGGCACCTATGGTTCCATCTGTTGAGCCTCCTGCCCCGGTTTTGGTGGAGGGGGAATTGGAGTATATTGTGGAGAAGATTTTGGATTCTCGTGTTTCTAGACGGAAACTCCAGTATCTGGTTAAATGGAAGGGTTATGCTCAGGAAGATAATTCCTGGGTTTTTGCCTCTGATGTTCATGCTTCCGATCTTGTTCGTGCCTTTCATGCGGCTCATCCTGGTCGGCCTGGGGGCTCTGGTGAGGGTTCGGTGACCCCTCCTCAAGGGGGGGGTACTGTTGTGAATTCTGTGGCTGAATTCACTCCTGTGGTCACAAGTGGTACTGCAGCTTCTGAGCTTCCTCCCTCAGGTGTTCTGGTGAGCTCGTTAACTGCTTCATTACTTAACTCCGCCTGATGCTGCTATCCTTGCTCCTTGTCAATGTTTCAGTGTTGGATCTGAGCTTCTCCTGATTGTTCCTGTGACCTGCTGCTCTGTATAGCTAGTGCTTTTTGCTTTTTTGTTGCTTTTTTTTCTGTCCAGCTTGTCTTTTGTTTTGCTGGAAGCTCTGAGACGCAAAGGGTGTACCGCCGTGCCGTTAGTTCGGCACGGTGGGTTTTTTTTTTGCCCCCTTTGCGTGGTTTTGCTTTAGGGTTTTTTGTAATAATAATAATAATAATAATAATCTTTATTTTTATATAGCGCTAACATATTCCGCAGCGCTTTACAGTTTGCACACATTATCATCACTTTCCCCATTGGGCTCACAATCTAAATTCCCTATCAGTATGTCTGTGGAATGCCTTTTGTAGACTGCAAAGTTCGCTTTACTGTCCTCGCTCTGTCCTAGAATATCGGGCCCCACTTTGCTGAATCTATTTCATCCCTACGTTTTGTCTTTTCATCTTACTCACAGTCATTATATGTGGGGGGCTGCCTTTTCCTTTGGGGAATTTCTCTGGGGCAAGTCAGGCCTATTTTTCTATCTTCAGGCTAGCTAGTTTCTTAGGCTGTGCCGAGTTGCCTAGGTAGTTGTGAGGCGCAATCCACAGCCGCTTTTAGTTGTGTTTAGGATAGGATCAGGTGTGCAGTCTACAGAGTTTCCACGTCTCAGAGCTCGTTCTTGTATTTTTGGGTATTTGTCAGATCACTGTGTGCGCTCTGATCGCTAAGCACACTGTGTTTCTGGATTGCCTTCATAACACCTGTCATTAGCAAACATAACCCAGGCCTTAAGCCTAGCCCGCACTTGTGCCCAGGCCTTAAGCCTAGCCCGCACTTGTGCCCAGGCCTTAAGCTCAGCCTGCACTTGTGCCCAGGCCTTAAGCCTAGCCCGCACTTGTGCCCAGGCCTTAAGCCTAGCCCGCACTTTTGAGCCCCTTGAATGCTTGTTTGTTTGTTTTTGTCTTCAGCTTCATGTTGGTTATGCACATAGGGCCAGCTTTACGCTCTTCGCTCTTGTCCCCTCTGAATGCGCATGCACGACTGTAATTGGGGAAGAAGGCATTACCCATTTACGGAGGACAGACAAGAAGTGCCTGGTCGCTTGGAGCATGGGGTTATGGAGAGGCTCCGCACTGTACAACAAAGGATCTAGTCCTAAATGTCCAAGTACAGAGTAGAGGGGTGAAAGCTAGCTCTTCACCCCTATGGGTGCCTAACCCTTTATGCAAAGAGTTAGCTGTAAGTCTTAAGCCTAGCCAGCACTTGTGCCCATGCCTTAAGCCTAGCCAGCACTTGTGCCCCCTGCCTTGATCCTAGCCAGCACTGCACTTGTGCCCATGCCTTAAGCCTAGCCCGCACTTGTGCCCAGGCCTTAAGCCTAGCCTGCCCTTTTGCTCAGGCCTTAAGCCTAGCCCGCACTTGTGTCCCGGCCTTAAGCCTAGCCCCCACTTGTGCCCAGGCCTTAAGCCTAGCCCGCACTTGTGCCCAGGCCTTAAGCCTAGCCCGCACTTGTGCCCAGGCCTTAAGCCTAGCCCGCACTTGTGCCCCGGCCTTAAGCCTAGCCAGCACTTGTGCCCCGGCCTTAAGCCTAGCCCGCACTTGTGCCCAGGCCTTAAGCCTAGCCCGCACTTGTGCCCAGGCCTTAAGCCTAGCCCGCACTTGTGCCCAGGCCTTAAGCCTAGCCCGCACCTGTGCCCTGGCCTTAAGCCTAGCCCGCACCTGTGCCCCGGCCTTAAGCCTAGCCCGCACCTGAGCCCCGGCCTTAAGCCTAGCCCGCACTTGTTCCCCGGCCTTAAGCCTAGCCCGCACTTGTGCCCCGGCCTTAAGCCTAGCCCGCACTTGTGCCCCGGCCTTAAGCCTAGCCCGCACTTGTGCCCCGGCCTTAAGCCTAGCCCGCACTTGTGCCCAGGCCTTAAGCCTAGCCCGCACTTGTGCCCAGGCCTTAAGCCTAGCCGGCACTTGTGCCCAGGCCTTAGGCCTAGCCGGCACTTGTGCCCAGGCCTTAGGCCTAGCCGGCACTTGTGCCCAGGCCTTAAGCCTAGCCCGCACTTGTGCCCCGGCCTTAAGCCTAGCCCGCACTTGTGCCCCGGCCTTAAGCCTAGCCCGCACTTGTGCCCCGGCCTTAAGCCTAGCCCGCACTTGTGCCCAGGCCTTAAGCCTAGCCCGCACTTGTGCCCCGGCCTTAAGCCTAGCCCGCACCTGTGCCCCGGCCTTAAGCCTAGCCCGCACTTGTGCCCAGGCCTTAGGCCTAGCCCGCACTTGTGCCCAGGCCTTAAGCCTAGCCCGCACTTGTGCCCAGGCCTTAAGCCTAGCCCGCACTTGTGCCCAGGCCTTAAGCCTAGCCCGCACTTGTGCCCAAGGCCTTAAGCCTAGCCCGCACTTGTGCCCAGGCCTTAAGCCTAGCCCGCACTTGTGCCCCGGCCTTAAGCCTAGCCCGCACTTGTGCCCAGGCCTTAAGCCTAGCCCGCACTTTTGAGCCCCTTGAATGCTTGTTTGTTTGTTTTTGTCTTCAGCTTCATGTTGGTCATGCACATAGGGCCAGCTTTACGCTCTTCGCTCTTGTCCCCTCTGAATGCGCATGCACGACTGTAATTGGGGAAGAAGGCATTACCCATTTACGGAGGACAGACAAGAAGTGCCTGGTCGCTTGGAGCATGGGGTTATGGAGAGGCTCCGCACTGTACAACAAAGGATCTAGTCCTAAATGTCCAAGTACAGAGTAGAGGGGTGAAAGCTAGCTCTTCACCCCTATGGGTGCCTAACCCTTTATGCAAAGAGTTAGCTGTGAGTCTTAAGCCTAGCCAGCACTTGTGCCCATGCCTTAAGCCTAGCCAGCACTTCTGCCCCCTGCCTTGATCCTAGCCAGCACTGCACTTGTGCCCATGCCTTAAGCCTAGCCCGCACTTGTGCCCAGGCCTTAAGCCTAGCCCGCACTTGTGCCCAGACCTTAAGCCTAGCCTGCCCTTTTGCTCAGGCCTTAAGCCTAGCCTGCACTTGTGCCCAAGCCTTAAGCCTAGCTGGCACTTTTGCCCATGCCTTAAGCCTAGCCAGCATTTGTGCCCCCTGCCTTGATCCTAGCCAGCACTGCACTTGTGCCCAGGCCTTAAGCCTAGCCCGCACTTGTGCCCAGGCCTTAAGCCTAGCCCGCACTTGTGCCCAGGCCTTAAGCCTAGCCCGCACCTGTGCCCCGGCCTTAAGCCTAGCCCGCACCTGAGCCCCGGCCTTAAGCCTAGCCCGCACTTGTTCCCCGGCCTTAAGCCTAGCCCGCACTTGTGCCCCGGCCTTAAGCTTAGCCCGCACTTGTGCCCCGGCCTTAAGCCTAGCCCGCACTTATGCCCCGGCCTTAAGCCTAGCCCGCACTTGTGCCCCGGCCTTAAGCCTAGCCCGCACTTGTGCCCCATCCTTAAGCCTAGCCCGCACTTGTGCCCAGGCCTTAAGCCTAGCCGGCACTTGTGCCCAGGCCTTAGGCCTAGCCGGCACTTGTGCCCAGGCCTTAAGCCTAGCCCGCACTTGTGCCCCGGCCTTAAGCCTAGCCCGCACTTGTGCCCCGGCCTTAAGCCTAGCCCGCACTTGTGCCCAGGCCTTAAGCCTAGCCCGCACTTGTGCCCCGGCCTTAAGCCTAGCCCGCACTTGTGCCCAGGCCTTAAGCCTAGCCCGCACTTGTGCCCCGGCCTTAAGCCTAGCCCGCACTTGTGCCCAGGCCTTAAGCCTAGCCCGCACTTGTGCCCAGGCCTTAAGCCTAGCCCGCACTTGTGCCCAGGCCTTAAGCCTAGCCCGCACTTGTGCCCAGGCCTTAAGCCTAGCCCGCACTTGTGCCCAGGCCTTAAGCCTAGCCCGCACTTGTGCCCAGGCCTTAAGCCTAGCCCGCACTTGTGCCCAGGCCTTAAGCCTAGCCCGCACTTGTGCCCAGGCCTTAAGCCTAGCCCGCACTTGTGCCCAGGCCTTAAGCCTAGCCCGCACTTGTGCCCAGGCCTTAAGCCTAGCCCGCACTTGTGCCCAAGGCCTTAAGCCTAGCCCGCACTTGTGCCCATGCCTTAAGCCTAGCCAGCACTTGTGCCCCCTGCCTTGATCCTAGCCAGCACTGCACTTGTGCCCATGCCTTAAGCCTAGCCCGCACTTGTGCCCAGGCCTTAAGCCTAGCCTGCCCTTTTGCTCAGGCCTTAAGCCTAGCCTGCACTTGTGCCCAGGCCTTAAGCCTAGCTGGCACTTGTGCCCATGCCTTAAGCCTAGCCAGCATTTGTGCCCCCTGCCTTGATCCTAGCCAGCACTGCACTTGTGCCCAGGCCTTAAGCCTAGCCCGCACTGCACTTGTGCCCAGGCCTTAAGCCTAGCCCGCACTGCACTTGTGCCCAGGCATTAAGCCTAGCCCGAACTTGTGCCCAGGCCTTAAGCCTAGCCCGCACTTGTGCCCACGCCTTAAGCCTAGCCCGCACTTGTGCCCAGGCCTTAAGCCTAGCCCGCACTTGTGCCAAGGCCTTAAGCCTATCCCGCACTTGTGCCCAGGCCTTAAGCCTAGCCCGCACTTTTGCCCCGGCCTTAAGCCTAGCCCGCACTTGTGCCCCTGCCTTAAGCCTAGCCCGCACTTGTGCCCCGGCCTTAAGCCTAGCCCGCACTTGTGCCCCTGCCTTAAGAATAGCCTGCATAGGTGCCCCTGCCTTATGCCTAGCTTGCACTTGTGCCTCTGCCTTATGCTTAGTTTGTGCTTGTGCCCCTGCCTTATGCCTAGCCAGCACTTGTGCCCCTGCCTTATGCCTGGCCAGCACTTGTGCCCATGCCTTAAGCCTAACCAGCACTTGTGCCCCCTGCCTTGATCCTAGCGAGCACTGCACTTGTGCCCAGGCCTTAAGCCTAGCCGGCACTTGTGCCCAGGCCTTAGGCCTAGCCGGCACTTGTGCCCAGGCCTTAAGCCTAGCCCACACTTGTGCCCAGGCCTTAAGCCTAGCCCGCACTTGTGCCCAGGCCTTAAGCCTAGCCCGCACTTGTGCCCAGGCCTTAAGCCTAGCCCGCACTTGTGCCCAGGCCTTAAGCCTAGCCCGCACTTGTGCCCCTGCCTTAAGCCTAGCCTGCATAGGTGCCCCTGCCTTATGCCTAGCTTGCACTTGTGCCTCTGCCTTATGCTTAGTTTGTGCTTGTGCCCCTGCCTTATGCCTAGCCAGCACTTGTGCCCCTGCCTTATGCCTGGCCAGCACTTGTGCCCCTGCCTTATGCCTAGCCAGCACTTGTGCCCCTGCCTTATGCCTAGCCAGCACTTGTGCCCAGGCCTTAAGCCTAGCCCGCACTTGTGCCCCGGCCTTAAGCCTAGCCCGCACTTGTGCCCCGGCCTTAAGCCTAGCATGCACTTGTGCCCCGGCCTTAAGCCTAGCCCGCACTTGTGCCCCGGCCGTAAGCCTAGCCCGCACTTGTGCCCCAGCCTTAAGCCTAGCCCGCACTTGTGCCCAGGCCTTAAGCCTAGCCCGCACTTGTGCCCAGGCCTTAAGCCTAGCCCGCACTTGTGCCCAGGCCTTAAGCCTAGCCCGCACTTGTGCCCCGGCCTTAAGCCTAGCCCGCACTTGTGCCCAGGCCTTAAGCCTAGCCCGCACTTGTGCCCCGGCCTTAAGCCTAGCCCGCACTTGTGCCCAGGCCTTAAGCCTAGCCCGCACTTGTGCCCCGGCCTTAAGCCTAGCCCGCACTTGTGCTCAGGCCTTAAGCCTAGCCGGCACTTGTGCCCAGGCCTTAAGCCTAGCCGGCACTTGTGCCCAGGCCTTAAGCCTAGCCCGCACTTGTGCCCAGGCCTTAAGCCTAGCCCGCACTTGTGCCCAGGCCTTAAGCCTAGCCCGCACTTGTGCCCAGGCCTTAAGCCTAGCCCGCACTTGTGCCCAGGCCTTAAGCCTAGCCCGCACTTGTGCCCAGGCCTTAAGCCTAGCCCGCACTTGTGCCCAGGCCTTAAGCCTAGCCCGCACTTGTGCCCAGGCCTTAAGCCTAGCCCGCACATGTGCCCCAGCCTTAAGCCCAGCCCCCACTTGTGCCCAGGCCTTAAGCCCAGCCCGCACTTGTGCCCAGGCCTTAAGCCCAGCCCGCACTTGTGCCCAGGCCTTAAGCTCAGCCCGCACTTGTGCCCAGGCCTTAAGCCTAGCCCGCACTTGTGCCCAGGCCTTAAGCCTAGCCCGCACTTTTGAGCCCCTTGAATGCTTGTTTGTTTGTTTTTGTCTTCAGCTTCATGTTGGTTATGCACATAGGGCCAGCTTTACGCTCTTCGCTCTTGTCCCCTCTGAATGCGCATGCACGACTGTAATTGGGGAAGAAGGCATTACCCATTTACGGAGGACAGACAAGAAGTGCCTGGTCGCTTGGAGCATGGGGTTATGGAGAGGCTCCGCACTGTACAACAAAGGATCTAGTCCTAAATGTCCAAGTACAGAGTAGAGGGGTGAAAGCTAGCTCTTCACCCCTATGGGTGCCTAACCCTTTATGCAAAGAGTTAGCTGTAAGTCTTAAGCCTAGCCAGCACTTGTGCCCATGCCTTAAGCCTAGCCAGCACTTGTGCCCCCTGCCTTGATCCTAGCGAGCACTGCACTTGTGCCCATGCCTTAAGCCTAGCCCACACTTGTGCCCAGGCCTTAAGCCTAGCCTGCCCTTTTGCTCAGGCCTTAAGCCTAGCCTGCACTTGTGCCCAGGCCTTAAGCCTAGCTGGCACTTGTGCCCATGCCTTAAGCCTAGCCAGCATTTGTGCCCCCTGCCTTGATCCTAGCCAGCACTGCACTTGTGCCCAGGCCTTAAGCCTAGCCCGCACTGCACTTGTGCCCAGGCCTTAAGCCTAGCCCGCACTGCACTTGTGCCCAGGCATTAAGCCTAGCCCGAACTTGTGCCCAGGCCTTAAGCCTAGCCCGCACTTGTGCCCACGCCTTAAGCCTAGCCCGCACTTGTGCCCAGGCCTTAAGCCTAGCCCGCACTTGTGCCCAGGCCTTAAGCCTAGCCCGCACTTGTGCCCAGGCCTTAAGCCTAGCCCGCACTTTTGAGCCCCTTGAATGCTTGTTTGTTTGTTTTTGTCTTCAGCTTCATGTTGGTTATGCACATAGGGCCAGCTTTACGCTCTTCGCTCTTCGCTCTTGTCCCCTCTGAATGCGCATGCACGACTGTAATTGGGGAAGAAGGCATTACCCATTTACGGAGGACAGACAAGAAGTGCCTGGTCGCTTGGACCATTGGGTTATGGAGAGGCTCCGCACTGTACAACAAAGGATCTAGTCCTAAATGTCCAAGTACAGAGTAGAGGGGTGAAAGCTAGCTCTTCACCCCTATGGGTGCCTAACCCTTTATGCAAAGAGTTAGCTGTAAGTCTTAAGCCTAGCCAGCACTTGTGCCCATGCCTTAAGCCTAGCCAGCACTTGTGCCCCCTGCCTTGATCCTAGCGAGCACTGCACTTGTGCCCATGCCTTAAGCCTAGCACGCACTTGAGCCCAGGCCTTAAGCCTAGCCTGCCCTTTTGCTCAGGCCTTAAGCCTAGCCTGCACTTGTGCCCAGGCCTTAAGCCTAGCTGGCACTTGTGCCCATGCCTTAAGCCTAGCCAGCATTTGTGCCCCCTGCCTTGATCCTAGCCAGCATTTGTGCCCCCTGCCTTGATCCTAGCCAGCACTGCACTTGTGCCCAGGCCTTAAGCCTAGCCCGCACTGCACTTGTGCTTAGGCATTAAGCCTAGCTAGAACTTGTGCCCAGGCCTTAAGCCTAGCCCGCACTTGTGCCCACGCCTTAAGCCTAGTCCGCACTTGTGCCCAGGCCTTAAGCCTAGCCCGCACTTGTGCCAAGGCCTTAAGCCTAGCCCGCACTTGTGCCCAGGCCTTAAGCCTAGCCCGCACTTTTGCCCCGGCTTTAAGCCTAGCCCGCACTTGTGCCCCGGCCTTAAGCCTAGCCCGCACTTGTGCCCCGGCCTTAAGCCTAGCCCGCACTTGTGCCCCGGCCTTAAGCCTAGCCCGCACTTGTGCCCCGGCCTTAAGCCTAGCCCGCACTTGTGCCCCGGCCTTAAGCCTAGCCCGCACTTGTGCCCCTGCCTTAAGCCTAGCCTGCATAGGTGCCCCTGCCTTATGCCTAGCTTGCACTTGTGCCTCTGCCTTATGCTTAGTTTGTGCTTGTGCCCCTGCCTTATACCTAGCCAGCACTTGTGCCTCTGCCTTATGCCTGGCCAGCACTTGTGCCCCTGCCTTATGCCTAGCCAGCACTTGTGCCCCTGCCTTATGCCTAGCCAGCACTTGTGCCCCTGCCTTATGCCTAGCCAGCACTTGTGCCCCTGCCTTATGCCTAGCCAGCACTTGTGCCCCTGCCTTATGCCTAGCCAGCACTTGTGCCCCGGCCTTATGCCTAGCCAGCACTTGTGCCCCGGCCTTAAGCCTAGCCTGCACTTTTGTCCCAGCCTTAAGCCTAGCCCGCACTTGTGCCCCGGCCTTAAGCCTAGCCCGCACTTGTGCCCCGGCCATAAGCCTAGCCCGCACTTGTGCCCCGGCCTTAAGCCTAGCCCGCACTTGTTCCCAGGCCTTAAGCCTAGCCCGCGCTTGTGCCCAGGCCTTAAGCCTAGCCCGCGCTTGTGCCCAGGCCTTAAGCCTAGCCCGCACCTGTGCCCCGGCCTTAAGCCTAGCCCGCACCTGTGCCCCGGCCTTAAGCCTAGCCCGCACCTGTGCCCCGGCCTTAAGCCTAGCCCGCACCTGAGCCCCGGCCTTAAGCCTAGCCCGCACTTGTTCCCCGGCCTTAAGCCTAGCCCACACTTGTGCCCCGGCCTTAAGCCTAGCCCGCACTTGTGCCCCGGCCTTAAGCCTAGCCCGCACTTGTGCCCCGGCCTTAAGCCTAGCCCGCACTTGTGCCCAGGCCTTAAGCCTAGCCCGCACTTGTGCCCAGGCCTTAAGCCTAGCCGGCACTTGTGCCCAGGCCTTAGGCCTAGCCGGCACTTGTGTCCAGGCCTTAAGCCTAGCCCGCACTTGTGCCCAGGCCTTAAGCCTAGCCCGCACTTGTGCCCAGGCCTTAAGCCTAGCCCGCACTTGTGCCCAGGCCTTAAGCCTAGCCCGCACTTGTGCCCAGGCCTTAAGCCTAGCCCGCACTTGTGCCCAGGCCTTAAGCCTAGCCCGCACTTGTGCCCCGGCCTTAAGCCTAGCCCGCACTTGTGCCCCGGCCTTAAGCCTAGCCCGCACTTGTGCCCCGGCCTTAAGCCTAGCCCGCACTTGTGCCCAGGCCTTAAGCCTAGCCCGCACTTGTGCCCAGGCCTTAAGCCTAGCCGGCACTTGTGCCCAGGCCTTAGGCCTAGCCGGCACTTGTGTCCAGGCCTTAAGCCTAGCCCGCACTTGTGCCCAGGCCTTAAGCCTAGCCCGCACTTGTGCCCAGGCCTTAAGCCTAGCCCGCACTTGTGCCCAGGCCTTAAGCCTAGCCCGCACTTGTGCCCAGGCCTTAAGCCTAGCCCGCACTTGTGCCCAGGCCTTAAGCCTAGCCCGCACTTGTGCCCCGGCCTTAAGCCTAGCCCGCACTTGTGCCCCTGCCTTATGCCTAGCCAGCACTTGTGCCCCTGCCTTATGCCTAGCCAGCACTTGTGCCCCTGCCTTATGCCTAGCCAGCACTTGTGCCCCTGCCTTATGCCTAGCCAGCACTTGTGCCCCGGCCTTATGCCTAGCCAGCACTTGTGCCCCGGCCTTATGCCTAGCCAGCACTTGTGCCCCGGCCTTAAGCCTAGCCTGCACTTTTGCCCCGGCCTTATGCCTAGCTCGAACTTGTGCCCCTGCTTTATGCCTAGCCCGCACCTGTGCCCCGGCCTTAAGCCTAGCTCGCACTTGTGCCCAGGCCTTAAGCCTAGCCCGCACTTGTGCCCAGGCCTTAAGCCTAGCCCGCACTTATGCCCAGGCCTTAAGCCTAGCCCGCACTTATGCCCCGGCCTTAAGCCTAGCCCGCACTTGTGCCCCGGCCTTAAGCCTAGCCCGCACTTGTGCCCCGGCCTTAAGCCTAGCCCGCACTTGTGCCCCGGCCTTAAGCCTAGCCCGCACTTTTGAGCCCCTTGAATGCTTGTTTGTTTGTTTTTGTCTTCAGCTTCATGTTGGTTATGCACATAGTTAAATAAATAGGGCAGCACACTGCAGCGCCAAAACATGCAAACTTGAAAAAACGAAATTTGAACTGCATTACTGCACTAGAAATATGAAAAATGAGAGCTTTTAGCGCACAAAAATGGCCAATTTTATGTGTACCTCGTAGCCACGTTAAGGCATCTCTCTTATACGAGGTCCTACGTTTGACCTACCTCACTGAGAATAAACGTCTCCATCTGAATGGGTACATGTGAAAACCTCTTCTTGGACTCAAATTCTCTCTCTATGTGGAGGGGTATTGGACCTACTATAATTAAAACACCTGAAGCTAGGAGGCGGGGAGTGCACGATCAGAAGGCTAGAGAATACATTTCAAAAAACCTGATCTGCACATCCAAACATAGACTGAGTGTGAACAGGTGCTGAACCCAGAGTCGCCAACTCGTATATAGTTAAATAAATAGGGCAGCACACTGCAGCGCCAAAACATGCAAACTTGAAAAAACGAAATTTGAACTGCATTACTGCACTAGAAATATGAAAAATGAGAGCTTTTAGCGCACAAAAATGGCCAATTTTATGTGTACCTCGTAGCCACGTTAAGGCATCTCTCTTATACGAGGTCCTACGTTTGACCTACCTCACTGAGAATAAACGTCTCCATCTGAATGGGTACATGTGAAAACCTCTTCTTGGACTCAAATTCTCTCTCTATGTGGAGGGGTATTGGACCTACTATAATTAAAACACCTGAAGCTAGGAGGCGGGGAGTGCACGATCAGAAGGCTAGAGAATACATTTCAAAAAACCTGATCTGCACATCCAAACATAGACTGAGTGTGAACAGGTGCTGAACCCAGAGTCGCCAACTCGTATATAGTTAAATAAATAGGGCAGCACACTGCAGCGCCAAAACATGCAAACTTGAAAAAACGAAATTTGAACTGCATTACTGCACTAGAAATATGAAAAATGAGAGCTTTTAGCGCACAAAAATGGCCAATTTTATGTGTACCTCGTAGCCACGTTAAGGCATCTCTCTTATACGAGGTCCTACGTTTGACCTACCTCACTGAGAATAAACGTCTCCATCTGAATGGGTACATGTGAAAACCTCTTCTTGGACTCAAATTCTCTCTCTATGTGGAGGGGTATTGGACCTACTATAATTAAAACACCTGAAGCTAGGAGGCGGGGAGTGCACGATCAGAAGGCTAGAGAATACATTTCAAAAAACCTGATCTGCACATCCAAACATAGACTGAGTGTGAACAGGTGCTGAACCCAGAGTCGCCAACTCGTATATAGTTAAATAAATAGGGCAGCACACTGCAGCGCCAAAACATGCAAACTTGAAAAAACGAAATTTGAACTGCATTACTGCACTAGAAATATGAAAAATGAGAGCTTTTAGCGCACAAAAATGGCCAATTTTATGTGTACCTCGTAGCCACGTTAAGGCATCTCTCTTATACGAGGTCCTACGTTTGACCTACCTCACTGAGAATAAACGTCTCCATCTGAATGGGTACATGTGAAAACCTCTTCTTGGACTCAAATTCTCTCTCTATGTGGAGGGGTATTGGACCTACTATAATTAAAACACCTGAAGCTAGGAGGCGGGGAGTGCACGATCAGAAGGCTAGAGAATACATTTCAAAAAACCTGATCTGCACATCCAAACATAGACTGAGTGTGAACAGGTGCTGAACCCAGAGTCGCCAACTCGTATATAGTTAAATAAATAGGGCAGCACACTGCAGCGCCAAAACATGCAAACTTGAAAAAACGAAATTTGAACTGCATTACTGCACTAGAAATATGAAAAATGAGAGCTTTTAGCGCACAAAAATGGCCAATTTTATGTGTACCTCGTAGCCACGTTAAGGCATCTCTCTTATACGAGGTCCTACGTTTGACCTACCTCACTGAGAATAAACGTCTCCATCTGAATGGGTACATGTGAAAACCTCTTCTTGGACTCAAATTCTCTCTCTATGTGGAGGGGTATTGGACCTACTATAATTAAAACACCTGAAGCTAGGAGGCGGGGAGTGCACGATCAGAAGGCTAGAGAATACATTTCAAAAAACCTGATCTGCACATCCAAACATAGACTGAGTGTGAACAGGTGCTGAACCCAGAGTCGCCAACTCGTATATAGTTAAATAAATAGGGCAGCACACTGCAGCGCCAAAACATGCAAACTTGAAAAAACGAAATTTGAACTGCATTACTGCACTAGAAATATGAAAAATGAGAGCTTTTAGCGCACAAAAATGGCCAATTTTATGTGTACCTCGTAGCCACGTTAAGGCATCTCTCTTATACGAGGTCCTACGTTTGACCTACCTCACTGAGAATAAACGTCTCCATCTGAATGGGTACATGTGAAAACCTCTTCTTGGACTCAAATTCTCTCTCTATGTGGAGGGGTATTGGACCTACTATAATTAAAACACCTGAAGCTAGGAGGCGGGGAGTGCACGATCAGAAGGCTAGAGAATACATTTCAAAAAACCTGATCTGCACATCCAAACATAGACTGAGTGTGAACAGGTGCTGAACCCAGAGTCGCCAACTCGTATATAGTTAAATAAATAGGGCAGCACACTGCAGCGCCAAAACATGCAAACTTGAAAAAACGAAATTTGAACTGCATTACTGCACTAGAAATATGAAAAATGAGAGCTTTTAGCGCACAAAAATGGCCAATTTTATGTGTACCTCGTAGCCACGTTAAGGCATCTCTCTTATACGAGGTCCTACGTTTGACCTACCTCACTGAGAATAAACGTCTCCATCTGAATGGGTACATGTGAAAACCTCTTCTTGGACTCAAATTCTCTCTCTATGTGGAGGGGTATTGGACCTACTATAATTAAAACACCTGAAGCTAGGAGGCGGGGAGTGCACGATCAGAAGGCTAGAGAATACATTTCAAAAAACCTGATCTGCACATCCAAACATAGACTGAGTGTGAACAGGTGCTGAACCCAGAGTCGCCAACTCGTATATAGTTAAATAAATAGGGCAGCACACTGCAGCGCCAAAACATGCAAACTTGAAAAAACGAAATTTGAACTGCATTACTGCACTAGAAATATGAAAAATGAGAGCTTTTAGCGCACAAAAATGGCCAATTTTATGTGTACCTCGTAGCCACGTTAAGGCATCTCTCTTATACGAGGTCCTACGTTTGACCTACCTCACTGAGAATAAACGTCTCCATCTGAATGGGTACATGTGAAAACCTCTTCTTGGACTCAAATTCTCTCTCTATGTGGAGGGGTATTGGACCTACTATAATTAAAACACCTGAAGCTAGGAGGCGGGGAGTGCACGATCAGAAGGCTAGAGAATACATTTCAAAAAACCTGATCTGCACATCCAAACATAGACTGAGTGTGAACAGGTGCTGAACCCAGAGTCGCCAACTCGTATATAGTTAAATAAATAGGGCAGCACACTGCAGCGCCAAAACATGCAAACTTGAAAAAACGAAATTTGAACTGCATTACTGCACTAGAAATATGAAAAATGAGAGCTTTTAGCGCACAAAAATGGCCAATTTTATGTGTACCTCGTAACCACGTTAAGGCATCTCTCTTATACGAGGTCCTACGTTTGACCTACCTCACTGAGAATAAACGTCTCCATCTGAATGGGTACATGTGAAAACCTCTTCTTGGACTCAAATTCTCTCTCTATGTGGAGGGGTATTGGACCTACTATAATTAAAACACCTGAAGCTAGGAGGCGGGGAGTGCACGATCAGAAGGCTAGAGAATACATTTCAAAAAACCTGATCTGCACATCCAAACATAGACTGAGTGTGAACAGGTGCTGAACCCAGAGTCGCCAACTCGTATATAGTTAAATAAATAGGGCAGCACACTGCAGCGCCAAAACATGCAAACTTGAAAAAACGAAATTTGAACTGCATTACTGCACTAGAAATATGAAAAATGAGAGCTTTTAGCGCACAAAAATGGCCAATTTTATGTGTACCTCGTAGCCACGTTAAGGCATCTCTCTTATACGAGGTCCTACGTTTGACCTACCTCACTGAGAATAAACGTCTCCATCTGAATGGGTACATGTGAAAACCTCTTCTTGGACTCAAATTCTCTCTCTATGTGGAGGGGTATTGGACCTACTATAATTAAAACACCTGAAGCTAGGAGGCGGGGAGTGCACGATCAGAAGGCTAGAGAATACATTTCAAAAAACCTGATCTGCACATCCAAACATAGACTGAGTGTGAACAGGTGCTGAACCCAGAGTCGCCAACTCGTATATAGTTAAATAAATAGGGCAGCACACTGCAGCGCCAAAACATGCAAACTTGAAAAAACGAAATTTGAACTGCATTACTGCACTAGAAATATGAAAAATGAGAGCTTTTAGCGCACAAAAATGGCCAATTTTATGTGTACCTCGTAGCCACGTTAAGGCATCTCTCTTATACGAGGTCCTACGTTTGACCTACCTCACTGAGAATAAACGTCTCCATCTGAATGGGTACATGTGAAAACCTCTTCTTGGACTCAAATTCTCTCTCTATGTGGAGGGGTATTGGACCTACTATAATTAAAACACCTGAAGCTAGGAGGCGGGGAGTGCACGATCAGAAGGCTAGAGAATACATTTCAAAAAACCTGATCTGCACATCCAAACATAGACTGAGTGTGAACAGGTGCTGAACCCAGAGTCGCCAACTCGTATATAGTTAAATAAATAGGGCAGCACACTGCAGCGCCAAAACATGCAAACTTGAAAAAACGAAATTTGAACTGCATTACTGCACTAGAAATATGAAAAATGAGAGCTTTTAGCGCACAAAAATGGCCAATTTTATGTGTACCTCGTAGCCACGTTAAGGCATCTCTCTTATACGAGGTCCTACGTTTGACCTACCTCACTGAGAATAAACGTCTCCATCTGAATGGGTACATGTGAAAACCTCTTCTTGGACTCAAATTCTCTCTCTATGTGGAGGGGTATTGGACCTACTATAATTAAAACACCTGAAGCTAGGAGGCGGGGAGTGCACGATCAGAAGGCTAGAGAATACATTTCAAAAAACCTGATCTGCACATCCAAACATAGACTGAGTGTGAACAGGTGCTGAACCCAGAGTCGCCAACTCGTATATAGTTAAATAAATAGGGCAGCACACTGCAGCGCCAAAACATGCAAACTTGAAAAAACGAAATTTGAACTGCATTACTGCACTAGAAATATGAAAAATGAGAGCTTTTAGCGCACAAAAATGGCCAATTTTATGTGTACCTCGTAGCCACGTTAAGGCATCTCTCTTATACGAGGTCCTACGTTTGACCTACCTCACTGAGAATAAACGTCTCCATCTGAATGGGTACATGTGAAAACCTCTTCTTGGACTCAAATTCTCTCTCTATGTGGAGGGGTATTGGACCTACTATAATTAAAACACCTGAAGCTAGGAGGCGGGGAGTGCACGATCAGAAGGCTAGAGAATACATTTCAAAAAACCTGATCTGCACATCCAAACATAGACTGAGTGTGAACAGGTGCTGAACCCAGAGTCGCCAACTCGTATATAGTTAAATAAATAGGGCAGCACACTGCAGCGCCAAAACATGCAAACTTGAAAAAACGAAATTTGAACTGCATTACTGCACTAGAAATATGAAAAATGAGAGCTTTTAGCGCACAAAAATGGCCAATTTTATGTGTACCTCGTAGCCACGTTAAGGCATCTCTCTTATACGAGGTCCTACGTTTGACCTACCTCACTGAGAATAAACGTCTCCATCTGAATGGGTACATGTGAAAACCTCTTCTTGGACTCAAATTCTCTCTCTATGTGGAGGGGTATTGGACCTACTATAATTAAAACACCTGAAGCTAGGAGGCGGGGAGTGCACGATCAGAAGGCTAGAGAATACATTTCAAAAAACCTGATCTGCACATCCAAACATAGACTGAGTGTGAACAGGTGCTGAACCCAGAGTCGCCAACTCGTATATAGTTAAATAAATAGGGCAGCACACTGCAGCGCCAAAACATGCAAACTTGAAAAAACGAAATTTGAACTGCATTACTGCACTAGAAATATGAAAAATGAGAGCTTTTAGCGCACAAAAATGGCCAATTTTATGTGTACCTCGTAGCCACGTTAAGGCATCTCTCTTATACGAGGTCCTACGTTTGACCTACCTCACTGAGAATAAACGTCTCCATCTGAATGGGTACATGTGAAAACCTCTTCTTGGACTCAAATTCTCTCTCTATGTGGAGGGGTATTGGACCTACTATAATTAAAACACCTGAAGCTAGGAGGCGGGGAGTGCACGATCAGAAGGCTAGAGAATACATTTCAAAAAACCTGATCTGCACATCCAAACATAGACTGAGTGTGAACAGGTGCTGAACCCAGAGTCGCCAACTCGTATATAGTTAAATAAATAGGGCAGCACACTGCAGCGCCAAAACATGCAAACTTGAAAAAACGAAATTTGAACTGCATTACTGCACTAGAAATATGAAAAATGAGAGCTTTTAGCGCACAAAAATGGCCAATTTTATGTGTACCTCGTAGCCACGTTAAGGCATCTCTCTTATACGAGGTCCTACGTTTGACCTACCTCACTGAGAATAAACGTCTCCATCTGAATGGGTACATGTGAAAACCTCTTCTTGGACTCAAATTCTCTCTCTATGTGGAGGGGTATTGGACCTACTATAATTAAAACACCTGAAGCTAGGAGGCGGGGAGTGCACGATCAGAAGGCTAGAGAATACATTTCAAAAAACCTGATCTGCACATCCAAACATAGACTGAGTGTGAACAGGTGCTGAACCCAGAGTCGCCAACTCGTATATAGTTAAATAAATAGGGCAGCACACTGCAGCGCCAAAACATGCAAACTTGAAAAAACGAAATTTGAACTGCATTACTGCACTAGAAATATGAAAAATGAGAGCTTTTAGCGCACAAAAATGGCCAATTTTATGTGTACCTCGTAGCCACGTTAAGGCATCTCTCTTATACGAGGTCCTACGTTTGACCTACCTCACTGAGAATAAACGTCTCCATCTGAATGGGTACATGTGAAAACCTCTTCTTGGACTCAAATTCTCTCTCTATGTGGAGGGGTATTGGACCTACTATAATTAAAACACCTGAAGCTAGGAGGCGGGGAGTGCACGATCAGAAGGCTAGAGAATACATTTCAAAAAACCTGATCTGCACATCCAAACATAGACTGAGTGTGAACAGGTGCTGAACCCAGAGTCGCCAACTCGTATATAGTTAAATAAATAGGGCAGCACACTGCAGCGCCAAAACATGCAAACTTGAAAAAACGAAATTTGAACTGCATTACTGCACTAGAAATATGAAAAATGAGAGCTTTTAGCGCACAAAAATGGCCAATTTTATGTGTACCTCGTAGCCACGTTAAGGCATCTCTCTTATACGAGGTCCTACGTTTGACCTACCTCACTGAGAATAAACGTCTCCATCTGAATGGGTACATGTGAAAACCTCTTCTTGGACTCAAATTCTCTCTCTATGTGGAGGGGTATTGGACCTACTATAATTAAAACACCTGAAGCTAGGAGGCGGGGAGTGCACGATCAGAAGGCTAGAGAATACATTTCAAAAAACCTGATCTGCACATCCAAACATAGACTGAGTGTGAACAGGTGCTGAACCCAGAGTCGCCAACTCGTATATAGTTAAATAAATAGGGCAGCACACTGCAGCGCCAAAACATGCAAACTTGAAAAAACGAAATTTGAACTGCATTACTGCACTAGAAATATGAAAAATGAGAGCTTTTAGCGCACAAAAATGGCCAATTTTATGTGTACCTCGTAGCCACGTTAAGGCATCTCTCTTATACGAGGTCCTACGTTTGACCTACCTCACTGAGAATAAACGTCTCCATCTGAATGGGTACATGTGAAAACCTCTTCTTGGACTCAAATTCTCTCTCTATGTGGAGGGGTATTGGACCTACTATAATTAAAACACCTGAAGCTAGGAGGCGGGGAGTGCACGATCAGAAGGCTAGAGAATACATTTCAAAAAACCTGATCTGCACATCCAAACATAGACTGAGTGTGAACAGGTGCTGAACCCAGAGTCGCCAACTCGTATATAGTTAAATAAATAGGGCAGCACACTGCAGCGCCAAAACATGCAAACTTGAAAAAACGAAATTTGAACTGCATTACTGCACTAGAAATATGAAAAATGAGAGCTTTTAGCGCACAAAAATGGCCAATTTTATGTGTACCTCGTAGCCACGTTAAGGCATCTCTCTTATACGAGGTCCTACGTTTGACCTACCTCACTGAGAATAAACGTCTCCATCTGAATGGGTACATGTGAAAACCTCTTCTTGGACTCAAATTCTCTCTCTATGTGGAGGGGTATTGGACCTACTATAATTAAAACACCTGAAGCTAGGAGGCGGGGAGTGCACGATCAGAAGGCTAGAGAATACATTTCAAAAAACCTGATCTGCACATCCAAACATAGACTGAGTGTGAACAGGTGCTGAACCCAGAGTCGCCAACTCGTATATAGTTAAATAAATAGGGCAGCACACTGCAGCGCCAAAACATGCAAACTTGAAAAAACGAAATTTGAACTGCATTACTGCACTAGAAATATGAAAAATGAGAGCTTTTAGCGCACAAAAATGGCCAATTTTATGTGTACCTCGTAGCCACGTTAAGGCATCTCTCTTATACGAGGTCCTACGTTTGACCTACCTCACTGAGAATAAACGTCTCCATCTGAATGGGTACATGTGAAAACCTCTTCTTGGACTCAAATTCTCTCTCTATGTGGAGGGGTATTGGACCTACTATAATTAAAACACCTGAAGCTAGGAGGCGGGGAGTGCACGATCAGAAGGCTAGAGAATACATTTCAAAAAACCTGATCTGCACATCCAAACATAGACTGAGTGTGAACAGGTGCTGAACCCAGAGTCGCCAACTCGTATATAGTTAAATAAATAGGGCAGCACACTGCAGCGCCAAAACATGCAAACTTGAAAAAACGAAATTTGAACTGCATTACTGCACTAGAAATATGAAAAATGAGAGCTTTTAGCGCACAAAAATGGCCAATTTTATGTGTACCTCGTAGCCACGTTAAGGCATCTCTCTTATACGATGTCCTACGTTTGACCTACCTCACTGAGAATAAACGTCTCCATCTGAATGGGTACATGTGAAAACCTCTTCTTGGACTCAAATTCTCTCTCTATGTGGAGGGGTATTGGACCTACTATAATTAAAACACCTGAAGCTAGGAGGCGGGGAGTGCACGATCAGAAGGCTAGAGAATACATTTCAAAAAACCTGATCTGCACATCCAAACATAGACTGAGTGTGAACAGGTGCTGAACCCAGAGTCGCCAACTCGTATATAGTTAAATAAATAGGGCAGCACACTGCAGCGCCAAAACATGCAAACTTGAAAAAACGAAATTTGAACTGCATTACTGCACTAGAAATATGAAAAATGAGAGCTTTTAGCGCACAAAAATGGCCAATTTTATGTGTACCTCGTAGCCACGTTAAGGCATCTCTCTTATACGAGGTCCTACGTTTGACCTACCTCACTGAGAATAAACGTCTCCATCTGAATGGGTACATGTGAAAACCTCTTCTTGGACTCAAATTCTCTCTCTATGTGGAGGGGTATTGGACCTACTATAATTAAAACACCTGAAGCTAGGAGGCGGGGAGTGCACGATCAGAAGGCTAGAGAATACATTTCAAAAAACCTGATCTGCACATCCAAACATAGACTGAGTGTGAACAGGTGCTGAACCCAGAGTCGCCAACTCGTATATAGTTAAATAAATAGGGCAGCACACTGCAGCGCCAAAACATGCAAACTTGAAAAAACGAAATTTGAACTGCATTACTGCACTAGAAATATGAAAAATGAGAGCTTTTAGCGCACAAAAATGGCCAATTTTATGTGTACCTCGTAGCCACGTTAAGGCATCTCTCTTATACGAGGTCCTACGTTTGACCTACCTCACTGAGAATAAACGTCTCCATCTGAATGGGTACATGTGAAAACCTCTTCTTGGACTCAAATTCTCTCTCTATGTGGAGGGGTATTGGACCTACTATAATTAAAACACCTGAAGCTAGGAGGCGGGGAGTGCACGATCAGAAGGCTAGAGAATACATTTCAAAAAACCTGATCTGCACATCCAAACATAGACTGAGTGTGAACAGGTGCTGAACCCAGAGTCGCCAACTCGTATATAGTTAAATAAATAGGGCAGCACACTGCAGCGCCAAAACATGCAAACTTGAAAAAACGAAATTTGAACTGCATTACTGCACTAGAAATATGAAAAATGAGAGCTTTTAGCGCACAAAAATGGCCAATTTTATGTGTACCTCGTAGCCACGTTAAGGCATCTCTCTTATACGAGGTCCTACGTTTGACCTACCTCACTGAGAATAAACGTCTCCATCTGAATGGGTACATGTGAAAACCTCTTCTTGGACTCAAATTCTCTCTCTATGTGGAGGGGTATTGGACCTACTATAATTAAAACACCTGAAGCTAGGAGGCGGGGAGTGCACGATCAGAAGGCTAGAGAATACATTTCAAAAAACCTGATCTGCACATCCAAACATAGACTGAGTGTGAACAGGTGCTGAACCCAGAGTCGCCAACTCGTATATAGTTAAATAAATAGGGCAGCACACTGCAGCGCCAAAACATGCAAACTTGAAAAAACGAAATTTGAACTGCATTACTGCACTAGAAATATGAAAAATGAGAGCTTTTAGCGCACAAAAATGGCCAATTTTATGTGTACCTCGTAGCCACGTTAAGGCATCTCTCTTATACGAGGTCCTACGTTTGACCTACCTCACTGAGAATAAACGTCTCCATCTGAATGGGTACATGTGAAAACCTCTTCTTGGACTCAAATTCTCTCTCTATGTGGAGGGGTATTGGACCTACTATAATTAAAACACCTGAAGCTAGGAGGCGGGGAGTGCACGATCAGAAGGCTAGAGAATACATTTCAAAAAACCTGATCTGCACATCCAAACATAGACTGAGTGTGAACAGGTGCTGAACCCAGAGTCGCCAACTCGTATATAGTTAAATAAATAGGGCAGCACACTGCAGCGCCAAAACATGCAAACTTGAAAAAACGAAATTTGAACTGCATTACTGCACTAGAAATATGAAAAATGAGAGCTTTTAGCGCACAAAAATGGCCAATTTTATGTGTACCTCGTAGCCACGTTAAGGCATCTCTCTTATACGAGGTCCTACGTTTGACCTACCTCACTGAGAATAAACGTCTCCATCTGAATGGGTACATGTGAAAACCTCTTCTTGGACTCAAATTCTCTCTCTATGTGGAGGGGTATTGGACCTACTATAATTAAAACACCTGAAGCTAGGAGGCGGGGAGTGCACGATCAGAAGGCTAGAGAATACATTTCAAAAAACCTGATCTGCACATCCAAACATAGACTGAGTGTGAACAGGTGCTGAACCCAGAGTCGCCAACTCGTATATAGTTAAATAAATAGGGCAGCACACTGCAGCGCCAAAACATGCAAACTTGAAAAAACGAAATTTGAACTGCATTACTGCACTAGAAATATGAAAAATGAGAGCTTTTAGCGCACAAAAATGGCCAATTTTATGTGTACCTCGTAGCCACGTTAAGGCATCTCTCTTATACGAGGTCCTACGTTTGACCTACCTCACTGAGAATAAACGTCTCCATCTGAATGGGTACATGTGAAAACCTCTTCTTGGACTCAAATTCTCTCTCTATGTGGAGGGGTATTGGACCTACTATAATTAAAACACCTGAAGCTAGGAGGCGGGGAGTGCACGATCAGAAGGCTAGAGAATACATTTCAAAAAACCTGATCTGCACATCCAAACATAGACTGAGTGTGAACAGGTGCTGAACCCAGAGTCGCCAACTCGTATATAGTTAAATAAATAGGGCAGCACACTGCAGCGCCAAAACATGCAAACTTGAAAAAACGAAATTTGAACTGCATTACTGCACTAGAAATATGAAAAATGAGAGCTTTTAGCGCACAAAAATGGCCAATTTTATGTGTACCTCGTAGCCACGTTAAGGCATCTCTCTTATACGAGGTCCTACGTTTGACCTACCTCACTGAGAATAAACGTCTCCATCTGAATGGGTACATGTGAAAACCTCTTCTTGGACTCAAATTCTCTCTCTATGTGGAGGGGTATTGGACCTACTATAATTAAAACACCTGAAGCTAGGAGGCGGGGAGTGCACGATCAGAAGGCTAGAGAATACATTTCAAAAAACCTGATCTGCACATCCAAACATAGACTGAGTGTGAACAGGTGCTGAACCCAGAGTCGCCAACTCGTATATAGTTAAATAAATAGGGCAGCACACTGCAGCGCCAAAACATGCAAACTTGAAAAAACGAAATTTGAACTGCATTACTGCACTAGAAATATGAAAAATGAGAGCTTTTAGCGCACAAAAATGGCCAATTTTATGTGTACCTCGTAGCCACGTTAAGGCATCTCTCTTATACGAGGTCCTACGTTTGACCTACCTCACTGAGAATAAACGTCTCCATCTGAATGGGTACATGTGAAAACCTCTTCTTGGACTCAAATTCTCTCTCTATGTGGAGGGGTATTGGACCTACTATAATTAAAACACCTGAAGCTAGGAGGCGGGGAGTGCACGATCAGAAGGCTAGAGAATACATTTCAAAAAACCTGATCTGCACATCCAAACATAGACTGAGTGTGAACAGGTGCTGAACCCAGAGTCGCCAACTCGTATATAGTTAAATAAATAGGGCAGCACACTGCAGCGCCAAAACATGCAAACTTGAAAAAACGAAATTTGAACTGCATTACTGCACTAGAAATATGAAAAATGAGAGCTTTTAGCGCACAAAAATGGCCAATTTTATGTGTACCTCGTAGCCACGTTAAGGCATCTCTCTTATACGAGGTCCTACGTTTGACCTACCTCACTGAGAATAAACGTCTCCATCTGAATGGGTACATGTGAAAACCTCTTCTTGGACTCAAATTCTCTCTCTATGTGGAGGGGTATTGGACCTACTATAATTAAAACACCTGAAGCTAGGAGGCGGGGAGTGCACGATCAGAAGGCTAGAGAATACATTTCAAAAAACCTGATCTGCACATCCAAACATAGACTGAGTGTGAACAGGTGCTGAACCCAGAGTCGCCAACTCGTATATAGTTAAATAAATAGGGCAGCACACTGCAGCGCCAAAACATGCAAACTTGAAAAAACGAAATTTGAACTGCATTACTGCACTAGAAATATGAAAAATGAGAGCTTTTAGCGCACAAAAATGGCCAATTTTATGTGTACCTCGTAGCCACGTTAAGGCATCTCTCTTATACGAGGTCCTACGTTTGACCTACCTCACTGAGAATAAACGTCTCCATCTGAATGGGTACATGTGAAAACCTCTTCTTGGACTCAAATTCTCTCTCTATGTGGAGGGGTATTGGACCTACTATAATTAAAACACCTGAAGCTAGGAGGCGGGGAGTGCACGATCAGAAGGCTAGAGAATACATTTCAAAAAACCTGATCTGCACATCCAAACATAGACTGAGTGTGAACAGGTGCTGAACCCAGAGTCGCCAACTCGTATATAGTTAAATAAATAGGGCAGCACACTGCAGCGCCAAAACATGCAAACTTGAAAAAACGAAATTTGAACTGCATTACTGCACTAGAAATATGAAAAATGAGAGCTTTTAGCGCACAAAAATGGCCAATTTTATGTGTACCTCGTAACCACGTTAAGGCATCTCTCTTATACGAGGTCCTACGTTTGACCTACCTCACTGAGAATAAACGTCTCCATCTGAATGGGTACATGTGAAAACCTCTTCTTGGACTCAAATTCTCTCTCTATGTGGAGGGGTATTGGACCTACTATAATTAAAACACCTGAAGCTAGGAGGCGGGGAGTGCACGATCAGAAGGCTAGAGAATACATTTCAAAAAACCTGATCTGCACATCCAAACATAGACTGAGTGTGAACAGGTGCTGAACCCAGAGTCGCCAACTCGTATATAGTTAAATAAATAGGGCAGCACACTGCAGCGCCAAAACATGCAAACTTGAAAAAACGAAATTTGAACTGCATTACTGCACTAGAAATATGAAAAATGAGAGCTTTTAGCGCACAAAAATGGCCAATTTTATGTGTACCTCGTAGCCACGTTAAGGCATCTCTCTTATACGAGGTCCTACGTTTGACCTACCTCACTGAGAATAAACGTCTCCATCTGAATGGGTACATGTGAAAACCTCTTCTTGGACTCAAATTCTCTCTCTATGTGGAGGGGTATTGGACCTACTATAATTAAAACACCTGAAGCTAGGAGGCGGGGAGTGCACGATCAGAAGGCTAGAGAATACATTTCAAAAAACCTGATCTGCACATCCAAACATAGACTGAGTGTGAACAGGTGCTGAACCCAGAGTCGCCAACTCGTATATAGTTAAATAAATAGGGCAGCACACTGCAGCGCCAAAACATGCAAACTTGAAAAAACGAAATTTGAACTGCATTACTGCACTAGAAATATGAAAAATGAGAGCTTTTAGCGCACAAAAATGGCCAATTTTATGTGTACCTCGTAGCCACGTTAAGGCATCTCTCTTATACGAGGTCCTACGTTTGACCTACCTCACTGAGAATAAACGTCTCCATCTGAATGGGTACATGTGAAAACCTCTTCTTGGACTCAAATTCTCTCTCTATGTGGAGGGGTATTGGACCTACTATAATTAAAACACCTGAAGCTAGGAGGCGGGGAGTGCACGATCAGAAGGCTAGAGAATACATTTCAAAAAACCTGATCTGCACATCCAAACATAGACTGAGTGTGAACAGGTGCTGAACCCAGAGTCGCCAACTCGTATATAGTTAAATAAATAGGGCAGCACACTGCAGCGCCAAAACATGCAAACTTGAAAAAACGAAATTTGAACTGCATTACTGCACTAGAAATATGAAAAATGAGAGCTTTTAGCGCACAAAAATGGCCAATTTTATGTGTACCTCGTAGCCACGTTAAGGCATCTCTCTTATACGAGGTCCTACGTTTGACCTACCTCACTGAGAATAAACGTCTCCATCTGAATGGGTACATGTGAAAACCTCTTCTTGGACTCAAATTCTCTCTCTATGTGGAGGGGTATTGGACCTACTATAATTAAAACACCTGAAGCTAGGAGGCGGGGAGTGCACGATCAGAAGGCTAGAGAATACATTTCAAAAAACCTGATCTGCACATCCAAACATAGACTGAGTGTGAACAGGTGCTGAACCCAGAGTCGCCAACTCGTATATAGTTAAATAAATAGGGCAGCACACTGCAGCGCCAAAACATGCAAACTTGAAAAAACGAAATTTGAACTGCATTACTGCACTAGAAATATGAAAAATGAGAGCTTTTAGCGCACAAAAATGGCCAATTTTATGTGTACCTCGTAGCCACGTTAAGGCATCTCTCTTATACGAGGTCCTACGTTTGACCTACCTCACTGAGAATAAACGTCTCCATCTGAATGGGTACATGTGAAAACCTCTTCTTGGACTCAAATTCTCTCTCTATGTGGAGGGGTATTGGACCTACTATAATTAAAACACCTGAAGCTAGGAGGCGGGGAGTGCACGATCAGAAGGCTAGAGAATACATTTCAAAAAACCTGATCTGCACATCCAAACATAGACTGAGTGTGAACAGGTGCTGAACCCAGAGTCGCCAACTCGTATATAGTTAAATAAATAGGGCAGCACACTGCAGCGCCAAAACATGCAAACTTGAAAAAACGAAATTTGAACTGCATTACTGCACTAGAAATATGAAAAATGAGAGCTTTTAGCGCACAAAAATGGCCAATTTTATGTGTACCTCGTAGCCACGTTAAGGCATCTCTCTTATACGAGGTCCTACGTTTGACCTACCTCACTGAGAATAAACGTCTCCATCTGAATGGGTACATGTGAAAACCTCTTCTTGGACTCAAATTCTCTCTCTATGTGGAGGGGTATTGGACCTACTATAATTAAAACACCTGAAGCTAGGAGGCGGGGAGTGCACGATCAGAAGGCTAGAGAATACATTTCAAAAAACCTGATCTGCACATCCAAACATAGACTGAGTGTGAACAGGTGCTGAACCCAGAGTCGCCAACTCGTATATAGTTAAATAAATAGGGCAGCACACTGCAGCGCCAAAACATGCAAACTTGAAAAAACGAAATTTGAACTGCATTACTGCACTAGAAATATGAAAAATGAGAGCTTTTAGCGCACAAAAATGGCCAATTTTATGTGTACCTCGTAGCCACGTTAAGGCATCTCTCTTATACGAGGTCCTACGTTTGACCTACCTCACTGAGAATAAACGTCTCCATCTGAATGGGTACATGTGAAAACCTCTTCTTGGACTCAAATTCTCTCTCTATGTGGAGGGGTATTGGACCTACTATAATTAAAACACCTGAAGCTAGGAGGCGGGGAGTGCACGATCAGAAGGCTAGAGAATACATTTCAAAAAACCTGATCTGCACATCCAAACATAGACTGAGTGTGAACAGGTGCTGAACCCAGAGTCGCCAACTCGTATATAGTTAAATAAATAGGGCAGCACACTGCAGCGCCAAAACATGCAAACTTGAAAAAACGAAATTTGAACTGCATTACTGCACTAGAAATATGAAAAATGAGAGCTTTTAGCGCACAAAAATGGCCAATTTTATGTGTACCTCGTAGCCACGTTAAGGCATCTCTCTTATACGAGGTCCTACGTTTGACCTACCTCACTGAGAATAAACGTCTCCATCTGAATGGGTACATGTGAAAACCTCTTCTTGGACTCAAATTCTCTCTCTATGTGGAGGGGTATTGGACCTACTATAATTAAAACACCTGAAGCTAGGAGGCGGGGAGTGCACGATCAGAAGGCTAGAGAATACATTTCAAAAAACCTGATCTGCACATCCAAACATAGACTGAGTGTGAACAGGTGCTGAACCCAGAGTCGCCAACTCGTATATAGTTAAATAAATAGGGCAGCACACTGCAGCGCCAAAACATGCAAACTTGAAAAAACGAAATTTGAACTGCATTACTGCACTAGAAATATGAAAAATGAGAGCTTTTAGCGCACAAAAATGGCCAATTTTATGTGTACCTCGTAGCCACGTTAAGGCATCTCTCTTATACGAGGTCCTACGTTTGACCTACCTCACTGAGAATAAACGTCTCCATCTGAATGGGTACATGTGAAAACCTCTTCTTGGACTCAAATTCTCTCTCTATGTGGAGGGGTATTGGACCTACTATAATTAAAACACCTGAAGCTAGGAGGCGGGGAGTGCACGATCAGAAGGCTAGAGAATACATTTCAAAAAACCTGATCTGCACATCCAAACATAGACTGAGTGTGAACAGGTGCTGAACCCAGAGTCGCCAACTCGTATATAGTTAAATAAATAGGGCAGCACACTGCAGCGCCAAAACATGCAAACTTGAAAAAACGAAATTTGAACTGCATTACTGCACTAGAAATATGAAAAATGAGAGCTTTTAGCGCACAAAAATGGCCAATTTTATGTGTACCTCGTAGCCACGTTAAGGCATCTCTCTTATACGAGGTCCTACGTTTGACCTACCTCACTGAGAATAAACGTCTCCATCTGAATGGGTACATGTGAAAACCTCTTCTTGGACTCAAATTCTCTCTCTATGTGGAGGGGTATTGGACCTACTATAATTAAAACACCTGAAGCTAGGAGGCGGGGAGTGCACGATCAGAAGGCTAGAGAATACATTTCAAAAAACCTGATCTGCACATCCAAACATAGACTGAGTGTGAACAGGTGCTGAACCCAGAGTCGCCAACTCGTATATAGTTAAATAAATAGGGCAGCACACTGCAGCGCCAAAACATGCAAACTTGAAAAAACGAAATTTGAACTGCATTACTGCACTAGAAATATGAAAAATGAGAGCTTTTAGCGCACAAAAATGGCCAATTTTATGTGTACCTCGTAGCCACGTTAAGGCATCTCTCTTATACGAGGTCCTACGTTTGACCTACCTCACTGAGAATAAACGTCTCCATCTGAATGGGTACATGTGAAAACCTCTTCTTGGACTCAAATTCTCTCTCTATGTGGAGGGGTATTGGACCTACTATAATTAAAACACCTGAAGCTAGGAGGCGGGGAGTGCACGATCAGAAGGCTAGAGAATACATTTCAAAAAACCTGATCTGCACATCCAAACATAGACTGAGTGTGAACAGGTGCTGAACCCAGAGTCGCCAACTCGTATATAGTTAAATAAATAGGGCAGCACACTGCAGCGCCAAAACATGCAAACTTGAAAAAACGAAATTTGAACTGCATTACTGCACTAGAAATATGAAAAATGAGAGCTTTTAGCGCACAAAAATGGCCAATTTTATGTGTACCTCGTAGCCACGTTAAGGCATCTCTCTTATACGAGGTCCTACGTTTGACCTACCTCACTGAGAATAAACGTCTCCATCTGAATGGGTACATGTGAAAACCTCTTCTTGGACTCAAATTCTCTCTCTATGTGGAGGGGTATTGGACCTACTATAATTAAAACACCTGAAGCTAGGAGGCGGGGAGTGCACGATCAGAAGGCTAGAGAATACATTTCAAAAAACCTGATCTGCACATCCAAACATAGACTGAGTGTGAACAGGTGCTGAACCCAGAGTCGCCAACTCGTATATAGTTAAATAAATAGGGCAGCACACTGCAGCGCCAAAACATGCAAACTTGAAAAAACGAAATTTGAACTGCATTACTGCACTAGAAATATGAAAAATGAGAGCTTTTAGCGCACAAAAATGGCCAATTTTATGTGTACCTCGTAGCCACGTTAAGGCATCTCTCTTATACGAGGTCCTACGTTTGACCTACCTCACTGAGAATAAACGTCTCCATCTGAATGGGTACATGTGAAAACCTCTTCTTGGACTCAAATTCTCTCTCTATGTGGAGGGGTATTGGACCTACTATAATTAAAACACCTGAAGCTAGGAGGCGGGGAGTGCACGATCAGAAGGCTAGAGAATACATTTCAAAAAACCTGATCTGCACATCCAAACATAGACTGAGTGTGAACAGGTGCTGAACCCAGAGTCGCCAACTCGTATATAGTTAAATAAATAGGGCAGCACACTGCAGCGCCAAAACATGCAAACTTGAAAAAACGAAATTTGAACTGCATTACTGCACTAGAAATATGAAAAATGAGAGCTTTTAGCGCACAAAAATGGCCAATTTTATGTGTACCTCGTAGCCACGTTAAGGCATCTCTCTTATACGAGGTCCTACGTTTGACCTACCTCACTGAGAATAAACGTCTCCATCTGAATGGGTACATGTGAAAACCTCTTCTTGGACTCAAATTCTCTCTCTATGTGGAGGGGTATTGGACCTACTATAATTAAAACACCTGAAGCTAGGAGGCGGGGAGTGCACGATCAGAAGGCTAGAGAATACATTTCAAAAAACCTGATCTGCACATCCAAACATAGACTGAGTGTGAACAGGTGCTGAACCCAGAGTCGCCAACTCGTATATAGTTAAATAAATAGGGCAGCACACTGCAGCGCCAAAACATGCAAACTTGAAAAAACGAAATTTGAACTGCATTACTGCACTAGAAATATGAAAAATGAGAGCTTTTAGCGCACAAAAATGGCCAATTTTATGTGTACCTCGTAGCCACGTTAAGGCATCTCTCTTATACGATGTCCTACGTTTGACCTACCTCACTGAGAATAAACGTCTCCATCTGAATGGGTACATGTGAAAACCTCTTCTTGGACTCAAATTCTCTCTCTATGTGGAGGGGTATTGGACCTACTATAATTAAAACACCTGAAGCTAGGAGGCGGGGAGTGCACGATCAGAAGGCTAGAGAATACATTTCAAAAAACCTGATCTGCACATCCAAACATAGACTGAGTGTGAACAGGTGCTGAACCCAGAGTCGCCAACTCGTATATAGTTAAATAAATAGGGCAGCACACTGCAGCGCCAAAACATGCAAACTTGAAAAAACGAAATTTGAACTGCATTACTGCACTAGAAATATGAAAAATGAGAGCTTTTAGCGCACAAAAATGGCCAATTTTATGTGTACCTCGTAGCCACGTTAAGGCATCTCTCTTATACGAGGTCCTACGTTTGACCTACCTCACTGAGAATAAACGTCTCCATCTGAATGGGTACATGTGAAAACCTCTTCTTGGACTCAAATTCTCTCTCTATGTGGAGGGGTATTGGACCTACTATAATTAAAACACCTGAAGCTAGGAGGCGGGGAGTGCACGATCAGAAGGCTAGAGAATACATTTCAAAAAACCTGATCTGCACATCCAAACATAGACTGAGTGTGAACAGGTGCTGAACCCAGAGTCGCCAACTCGTATATAGTTAAATAAATAGGGCAGCACACTGCAGCGCCAAAACATGCAAACTTGAAAAAACGAAATTTGAACTGCATTACTGCACTAGAAATATGAAAAATGAGAGCTTTTAGCGCACAAAAATGGCCAATTTTATGTGTACCTCGTAGCCACGTTAAGGCATCTCTCTTATACGAGGTCCTACGTTTGACCTACCTCACTGAGAATAAACGTCTCCATCTGAATGGGTACATGTGAAAACCTCTTCTTGGACTCAAATTCTCTCTCTATGTGGAGGGGTATTGGACCTACTATAATTAAAACACCTGAAGCTAGGAGGCGGGGAGTGCACGATCAGAAGGCTAGAGAATACATTTCAAAAAACCTGATCTGCACATCCAAACATAGACTGAGTGTGAACAGGTGCTGAACCCAGAGTCGCCAACTCGTATATAGTTAAATAAATAGGGCAGCACACTGCAGCGCCAAAACATGCAAACTTGAAAAAACGAAATTTGAACTGCATTACTGCACTAGAAATATGAAAAATGAGAGCTTTTAGCGCACAAAAATGGCCAATTTTATGTGTACCTCGTAGCCACGTTAAGGCATCTCTCTTATACGAGGTCCTACGTTTGACCTACCTCACTGAGAATAAACGTCTCCATCTGAATGGGTACATGTGAAAACCTCTTCTTGGACTCAAATTCTCTCTCTATGTGGAGGGGTATTGGACCTACTATAATTAAAACACCTGAAGCTAGGAGGCGGGGAGTGCACGATCAGAAGGCTAGAGAATACATTTCAAAAAACCTGATCTGCACATCCAAACATAGACTGAGTGTGAACAGGTGCTGAACCCAGAGTCGCCAACTCGTATATAGTTAAATAAATAGGGCAGCACACTGCAGCGCCAAAACATGCAAACTTGAAAAAACGAAATTTGAACTGCATTACTGCACTAGAAATATGAAAAATGAGAGCTTTTAGCGCACAAAAATGGCCAATTTTATGTGTACCTCGTAGCCACGTTAAGGCATCTCTCTTATACGAGGTCCTACGTTTGACCTACCTCACTGAGAATAAACGTCTCCATCTGAATGGGTACATGTGAAAACCTCTTCTTGGACTCAAATTCTCTCTCTATGTGGAGGGGTATTGGACCTACTATAATTAAAACACCTGAAGCTAGGAGGCGGGGAGTGCACGATCAGAAGGCTAGAGAATACATTTCAAAAAACCTGATCTGCACATCCAAACATAGACTGAGTGTGAACAGGTGCTGAACCCAGAGTCGCCAACTCGTATATAGTTAAATAAATAGGGCAGCACACTGCAGCGCCAAAACATGCAAACTTGAAAAAACGAAATTTGAACTGCATTACTGCACTAGAAATATGAAAAATGAGAGCTTTTAGCGCACAAAAATGGCCAATTTTATGTGTACCTCGTAGCCACGTTAAGGCATCTCTCTTATACGAGGTCCTACGTTTGACCTACCTCACTGAGAATAAACGTCTCCATCTGAATGGGTACATGTGAAAACCTCTTCTTGGACTCAAATTCTCTCTCTATGTGGAGGGGTATTGGACCTACTATAATTAAAACACCTGAAGCTAGGAGGCGGGGAGTGCACGATCAGAAGGCTAGAGAATACATTTCAAAAAACCTGATCTGCACATCCAAACATAGACTGAGTGTGAACAGGTGCTGAACCCAGAGTCGCCAACTCGTATATAGTTAAATAAATAGGGCAGCACACTGCAGCGCCAAAACATGCAAACTTGAAAAAACGAAATTTGAACTGCATTACTGCACTAGAAATATGAAAAATGAGAGCTTTTAGCGCACAAAAATGGCCAATTTTATGTGTACCTCGTAGCCACGTTAAGGCATCTCTCTTATACGAGGTCCTACGTTTGACCTACCTCACTGAGAATAAACGTCTCCATCTGAATGGGTACATGTGAAAACCTCTTCTTGGACTCAAATTCTCTCTCTATGTGGAGGGGTATTGGACCTACTATAATTAAAACACCTGAAGCTAGGAGGCGGGGAGTGCACGATCAGAAGGCTAGAGAATACATTTCAAAAAACCTGATCTGCACATCCAAACATAGACTGAGTGTGAACAGGTGCTGAACCCAGAGTCGCCAACTCGTATATAGTTAAATAAATAGGGCAGCACACTGCAGCGCCAAAACATGCAAACTTGAAAAAACGAAATTTGAACTGCATTACTGCACTAGAAATATGAAAAATGAGAGCTTTTAGCGCACAAAAATGGCCAATTTTATGTGTACCTCGTAGCCACGTTAAGGCATCTCTCTTATACGAGGTCCTACGTTTGACCTACCTCACTGAGAATAAACGTCTCCATCTGAATGGGTACATGTGAAAACCTCTTCTTGGACTCAAATTCTCTCTCTATGTGGAGGGGTATTGGACCTACTATAATTAAAACACCTGAAGCTAGGAGGCGGGGAGTGCACGATCAGAAGGCTAGAGAATACATTTCAAAAAACCTGATCTGCACATCCAAACATAGACTGAGTGTGAACAGGTGCTGAACCCAGAGTCGCCAACTCGTATATAGTTAAATAAATAGGGCAGCACACTGCAGCGCCAAAACATGCAAACTTGAAAAAACGAAATTTGAACTGCATTACTGCACTAGAAATATGAAAAATGAGAGCTTTTAGCGCACAAAAATGGCCAATTTTATGTGTACCTCGTAGCCACGTTAAGGCATCTCTCTTATACGAGGTCCTACGTTTGACCTACCTCACTGAGAATAAACGTCTCCATCTGAATGGGTACATGTGAAAACCTCTTCTTGGACTCAAATTCTCTCTCTATGTGGAGGGGTATTGGACCTACTATAATTAAAACACCTGAAGCTAGGAGGCGGGGAGTGCACGATCAGAAGGCTAGAGAATACATTTCAAAAAACCTGATCTGCACATCCAAACATAGACTGAGTGTGAACAGGTGCTGAACCCAGAGTCGCCAACTCGTATATAGTTAAATAAATAGGGCAGCACACTGCAGCGCCAAAACATGCAAACTTGAAAAAACGAAATTTGAACTGCATTACTGCACTAGAAATATGAAAAATGAGAGCTTTTAGCGCACAAAAATGGCCAATTTTATGTGTACCTCGTAGCCACGTTAAGGCATCTCTCTTATACGAGGTCCTACGTTTGACCTACCTCACTGAGAATAAACGTCTCCATCTGAATGGGTACATGTGAAAACCTCTTCTTGGACTCAAATTCTCTCTCTATGTGGAGGGGTATTGGACCTACTATAATTAAAACACCTGAAGCTAGGAGGCGGGGAGTGCACGATCAGAAGGCTAGAGAATACATTTCAAAAAACCTGATCTGCACATCCAAACATAGACTGAGTGTGAACAGGTGCTGAACCCAGAGTCGCCAACTCGTATATAGTTAAATAAATAGGGCAGCACACTGCAGCGCCAAAACATGCAAACTTGAAAAAACGAAATTTGAACTGCATTACTGCACTAGAAATATGAAAAATGAGAGCTTTTAGCGCACAAAAATGGCCAATTTTATGTGTACCTCGTAGCCACGTTAAGGCATCTCTCTTATACGAGGTCCTACGTTTGACCTACCTCACTGAGAATAAACGTCTCCATCTGAATGGGTACATGTGAAAACCTCTTCTTGGACTCAAATTCTCTCTCTATGTGGAGGGGTATTGGACCTACTATAATTAAAACACCTGAAGCTAGGAGGCGGGGAGTGCACGATCAGAAGGCTAGAGAATACATTTCAAAAAACCTGATCTGCACATCCAAACATAGACTGAGTGTGAACAGGTGCTGAACCCAGAGTCGCCAACTCGTATATAGTTAAATAAATAGGGCAGCACACTGCAGCGCCAAAACATGCAAACTTGAAAAAACGAAATTTGAACTGCATTACTGCACTAGAAATATGAAAAATGAGAGCTTTTAGCGCACAAAAATGGCCAATTTTATGTGTACCTCGTAGCCACGTTAAGGCATCTCTCTTATACGAGGTCCTACGTTTGACCTACCTCACTGAGAATAAACGTCTCCATCTGAATGGGTACATGTGAAAACCTCTTCTTGGACTCAAATTCTCTCTCTATGTGGAGGGGTATTGGACCTACTATAATTAAAACACCTGAAGCTAGGAGGCGGGGAGTGCACGATCAGAAGGCTAGAGAATACATTTCAAAAAACCTGATCTGCACATCCAAACATAGACTGAGTGTGAACAGGTGCTGAACCCAGAGTCGCCAACTCGTATATAGTTAAATAAATAGGGCAGCACACTGCAGCGCCAAAACATGCAAACTTGAAAAAACGAAATTTGAACTGCATTACTGCACTAGAAATATGAAAAATGAGAGCTTTTAGCGCACAAAAATGGCCAATTTTATGTGTACCTCGTAGCCACGTTAAGGCATCTCTCTTATACGAGGTCCTACGTTTGACCTACCTCACTGAGAATAAACGTCTCCATCTGAATGGGTACATGTGAAAACCTCTTCTTGGACTCAAATTCTCTCTCTATGTGGAGGGGTATTGGACCTACTATAATTAAAACACCTGAAGCTAGGAGGCGGGGAGTGCACGATCAGAAGGCTAGAGAATACATTTCAAAAAACCTGATCTGCACATCCAAACATAGACTGAGTGTGAACAGGTGCTGAACCCAGAGTCGCCAACTCGTATATAGTTAAATAAATAGGGCAGCACACTGCAGCGCCAAAACATGCAAACTTGAAAAAACGAAATTTGAACTGCATTACTGCACTAGAAATATGAAAAATGAGAGCTTTTAGCGCACAAAAATGGCCAATTTTATGTGTACCTCGTAGCCACGTTAAGGCATCTCTCTTATACGAGGTCCTACGTTTGACCTACCTCACTGAGAATAAACGTCTCCATCTGAATGGGTACATGTGAAAACCTCTTCTTGGACTCAAATTCTCTCTCTATGTGGAGGGGTATTGGACCTACTATAATTAAAACACCTGAAGCTAGGAGGCGGGGAGTGCACGATCAGAAGGCTAGAGAATACATTTCAAAAAACCTGATCTGCACATCCAAACATAGACTGAGTGTGAACAGGTGCTGAACCCAGAGTCGCCAACTCGTATATAGTTAAATAAATAGGGCAGCACACTGCAGCGCCAAAACATGCAAACTTGAAAAAACGAAATTTGAACTGCATTACTGCACTAGAAATATGAAAAATGAGAGCTTTTAGCGCACAAAAATGGCCAATTTTATGTGTACCTCGTAGCCACGTTAAGGCATCTCTCTTATACGAGGTCCTACGTTTGACCTACCTCACTGAGAATAAACGTCTCCATCTGAATGGGTACATGTGAAAACCTCTTCTTGGACTCAAATTCTCTCTCTATGTGGAGGGGTATTGGACCTACTATAATTAAAACACCTGAAGCTAGGAGGCGGGGAGTGCACGATCAGAAGGCTAGAGAATACATTTCAAAAAACCTGATCTGCACATCCAAACATAGACTGAGTGTGAACAGGTGCTGAACCCAGAGTCGCCAACTCGTATATAGTTAAATAAATAGGGCAGCACACTGCAGCGCCAAAACATGCAAACTTGAAAAAACGAAATTTGAACTGCATTACTGCACTAGAAATATGAAAAATGAGAGCTTTTAGCGCACAAAAATGGCCAATTTTATGTGTACCTCGTAGCCACGTTAAGGCATCTCTCTTATACGAGGTCCTACGTTTGACCTACCTCACTGAGAATAAACGTCTCCATCTGAATGGGTACATGTGAAAACCTCTTCTTGGACTCAAATTCTCTCTCTATGTGGAGGGGTATTGGACCTACTATAATTAAAACACCTGAAGCTAGGAGGCGGGGAGTGCACGATCAGAAGGCTAGAGAATACATTTCAAAAAACCTGATCTGCACATCCAAACATAGACTGAGTGTGAACAGGTGCTGAACCCAGAGTCGCCAACTCGTATATAGTTAAATAAATAGGGCAGCACACTGCAGCGCCAAAACATGCAAACTTGAAAAAACGAAATTTGAACTGCATTACTGCACTAGAAATATGAAAAATGAGAGCTTTTAGCGCACAAAAATGGCCAATTTTATGTGTACCTCGTAGCCACGTTAAGGCATCTCTCTTATACGAGGTCCTACGTTTGACCTACCTCACTGAGAATAAACGTCTCCATCTGAATGGGTACATGTGAAAACCTCTTCTTGGACTCAAATTCTCTCTCTATGTGGAGGGGTATTGGACCTACTATAATTAAAACACCTGAAGCTAGGAGGCGGGGAGTGCACGATCAGAAGGCTAGAGAATACATTTCAAAAAACCTGATCTGCACATCCAAACATAGACTGAGTGTGAACAGGTGCTGAACCCAGAGTCGCCAACTCGTATATAGTTAAATAAATAGGGCAGCACACTGCAGCGCCAAAACATGCAAACTTGAAAAAACGAAATTTGAACTGCATTACTGCACTAGAAATATGAAAAATGAGAGCTTTTAGCGCACAAAAATGGCCAATTTTATGTGTACCTCGTAGCCACGTTAAGGCATCTCTCTTATACGAGGTCCTACGTTTGACCTACCTCACTGAGAATAAACGTCTCCATCTGAATGGGTACATGTGAAAACCTCTTCTTGGACTCAAATTCTCTCTCTATGTGGAGGGGTATTGGACCTACTATAATTAAAACACCTGAAGCTAGGAGGCGGGGAGTGCACGATCAGAAGGCTAGAGAATACATTTCAAAAAACCTGATCTGCACATCCAAACATAGACTGAGTGTGAACAGGTGCTGAACCCAGAGTCGCCAACTCGTATATAGTTAAATAAATAGGGCAGCACACTGCAGCGCCAAAACATGCAAACTTGAAAAAACGAAATTTGAACTGCATTACTGCACTAGAAATATGAAAAATGAGAGCTTTTAGCGCACAAAAATGGCCAATTTTATGTGTACCTCGTAGCCACGTTAAGGCATCTCTCTTATACGAGGTCCTACGTTTGACCTACCTCACTGAGAATAAACGTCTCCATCTGAATGGGTACATGTGAAAACCTCTTCTTGGACTCAAATTCTCTCTCTATGTGGAGGGGTATTGGACCTACTATAATTAAAACACCTGAAGCTAGGAGGCGGGGAGTGCACGATCAGAAGGCTAGAGAATACATTTCAAAAAACCTGATCTGCACATCCAAACATAGACTGAGTGTGAACAGGTGCTGAACCCAGAGTCGCCAACTCGTATATAGTTAAATAAATAGGGCAGCACACTGCAGCGCCAAAACATGCAAACTTGAAAAAACGAAATTTGAACTGCATTACTGCACTAGAAATATGAAAAATGAGAGCTTTTAGCGCACAAAAATGGCCAATTTTATGTGTACCTCGTAGCCACGTTAAGGCATCTCTCTTATACGAGGTCCTACGTTTGACCTACCTCACTGAGAATAAACGTCTCCATCTGAATGGGTACATGTGAAAACCTCTTCTTGGACTCAAATTCTCTCTCTATGTGGAGGGGTATTGGACCTACTATAATTAAAACACCTGAAGCTAGGAGGCGGGGAGTGCACGATCAGAAGGCTAGAGAATACATTTCAAAAAACCTGATCTGCACATCCAAACATAGACTGAGTGTGAACAGGTGCTGAACCCAGAGTCGCCAACTCGTATATAGTTAAATAAATAGGGCAGCACACTGCAGCGCCAAAACATGCAAACTTGAAAAAACGAAATTTGAACTGCATTACTGCACTAGAAATATGAAAAATGAGAGCTTTTAGCGCACAAAAATGGCCAATTTTATGTGTACCTCGTAGCCACGTTAAGGCATCTCTCTTATACGAGGTCCTACGTTTGACCTACCTCACTGAGAATAAACGTCTCCATCTGAATGGGTACATGTGAAAACCTCTTCTTGGACTCAAATTCTCTCTCTATGTGGAGGGGTATTGGACCTACTATAATTAAAACACCTGAAGCTAGGAGGCGGGGAGTGCACGATCAGAAGGCTAGAGAATACATTTCAAAAAACCTGATCTGCACATCCAAACATAGACTGAGTGTGAACAGGTGCTGAACCCAGAGTCGCCAACTCGTATATAGTTAAATAAATAGGGCAGCACACTGCAGCGCCAAAACATGCAAACTTGAAAAAACGAAATTTGAACTGCATTACTGCACTAGAAATATGAAAAATGAGAGCTTTTAGCGCACAAAAATGGCCAATTTTATGTGTACCTCGTAGCCACGTTAAGGCATCTCTCTTATACGAGGTCCTACGTTTGACCTACCTCACTGAGAATAAACGTCTCCATCTGAATGGGTACATGTGAAAACCTCTTCTTGGACTCAAATTCTCTCTCTATGTGGAGGGGTATTGGACCTACTATAATTAAAACACCTGAAGCTAGGAGGCGGGGAGTGCACGATCAGAAGGCTAGAGAATACATTTCAAAAAACCTGATCTGCACATCCAAACATAGACTGAGTGTGAACAGGTGCTGAACCCAGAGTCGCCAACTCGTATATAGTTAAATAAATAGGGCAGCACACTGCAGCGCCAAAACATGCAAACTTGAAAAAACGAAATTTGAACTGCATTACTGCACTAGAAATATGAAAAATGAGAGCTTTTAGCGCACAAAAATGGCCAATTTTATGTGTACCTCGTAGCCACGTTAAGGCATCTCTCTTATACGAGGTCCTACGTTTGACCTACCTCACTGAGAATAAACGTCTCCATCTGAATGGGTACATGTGAAAACCTCTTCTTGGACTCAAATTCTCTCTCTATGTGGAGGGGTATTGGACCTACTATAATTAAAACACCTGAAGCTAGGAGGCGGGGAGTGCACGATCAGAAGGCTAGAGAATACATTTCAAAAAACCTGATCTGCACATCCAAACATAGACTGAGTGTGAACAGGTGCTGAACCCAGAGTCGCCAACTCGTATATAGTTAAATAAATAGGGCAGCACACTGCAGCGCCAAAACATGCAAACTTGAAAAAACGAAATTTGAACTGCATTACTGCACTAGAAATATGAAAAATGAGAGCTTTTAGCGCACAAAAATGGCCAATTTTATGTGTACCTCGTAGCCACGTTAAGGCATCTCTCTTATACGAGGTCCTACGTTTGACCTACCTCACTGAGAATAAACGTCTCCATCTGAATGGGTACATGTGAAAACCTCTTCTTGGACTCAAATTCTCTCTCTATGTGGAGGGGTATTGGACCTACTATAATTAAAACACCTGAAGCTAGGAGGCGGGGAGTGCACGATCAGAAGGCTAGAGAATACATTTCAAAAAACCTGATCTGCACATCCAAACATAGACTGAGTGTGAACAGGTGCTGAACCCAGAGTCGCCAACTCGTATATAGTTAAATAAATAGGGCAGCACACTGCAGCGCCAAAACATGCAAACTTGAAAAAACGAAATTTGAACTGCATTACTGCACTAGAAATATGAAAAATGAGAGCTTTTAGCGCACAAAAATGGCCAATTTTATGTGTACCTCGTAGCCACGTTAAGGCATCTCTCTTATACGAGGTCCTACGTTTGACCTACCTCACTGAGAATAAACGTCTCCATCTGGAATGGGTACATGTGAAAACCTCTTCTTGGACTCAAATTCTCTCTCTATGTGGAGGGGTATTGGACCTACTATAATTAAAACACCTGAAGCTAGGAGGCGGGGAGTGCACGATCAGAAGGCTAGAGAATACATTTCAAAAAACCTGATCTGCACATCCAAACATAGACTGAGTGTGAACAGGGTGCTGAACCCAGAGTTCGCCAACTCGTATATAGTTAAATAAATAGGGCAGCACACTGCAGCGCCAAAACATGCAAACTTGAAAACGAAATTTGAACTGCATTACTGCACTAGAAATATGAAAAATGAGAGCTTTTAGCGCACAAAAATGGCCAATTTTATGTGTACCTCGTAGCCACGTTAAGGCATCTCTCTTATACGAGGTCCTACGTTTGACCTACCTCACTGAGAATAAACGTCTCCATCTGAATGGGTACATGTGAAAACCTCTTCTTGGACTCAAATTCTCTCTCTATGTGGAGGGGTATTGGACCTACTATAATTAAAACACCTGAAGCTAGGAGGCGGGGAGTGCACGATCAGAAGGCTAGAGAATACATTTCAAAAAACCTGATCTGCACATCCAAACATAGACTGAGTGTGAACAGGTGCTGAACCCAGAGTCGCCAACTCGTATATAGTTAAATAAATAGGGCAGCACACTGCAGCGCCAAAACATGCAAACTTGAAAAAACGAAATTTGAACTGCATTACTGCACTAGAAATATGAAAAATGAGAGCTTTTAGCGCACAAAAATGGCCAATTTTATGTGTACCTCGTAGCCACGTTAAGGCATCTCTCTTATACGAGGTCCTACGTTTGACCTACCTCACTGAGAATAAACGTCTCCATCTGAATGGGTACATGTGAAAACCTCTTCTTGGACTCAAATTCTCTCTCTATGTGGAGGGGTATTGGACCTACTATAATTAAAACACCTGAAGCTAGGAGGCGGGGAGTGCACGATCAGAAGGCTAGAGAATACATTTCAAAAAACCTGATCTGCACATCCAAACATAGACTGAGTGTGAACAGGTGCTGAACCCAGAGTCGCCAACTCGTATATAGTTAAATAAATAGGGCAGCACACTGCAGCGCCAAAACATGCAAACTTGAAAAAACGAAATTTGAACTGCATTACTGCACTAGAAATATGAAAAATGAGAGCTTTTAGCGCACAAAAATGGCCAATTTTATGTGTACCTCGTAGCCACGTTAAGGCATCTCTCTTATACGAGGTCCTACGTTTGACCTACCTCACTGAGAATAAACGTCTCCATCTGAATGGGTACATGTGAAAACCTCTTCTTGGACTCAAATTCTCTCTCTATGTGGAGGGGTATTGGACCTACTATAATTAAAACACCTGAAGCTAGGAGGCGGGGAGTGCACGATCAGAAGGCTAGAGAATACATTTCAAAAAACCTGATCTGCACATCCAAACATAGACTGAGTGTGAACAGGTGCTGAACCCAGAGTCGCCAACTCGTATATAGTTAAATAAATAGGGCAGCACACTGCAGCGCCAAAACATGCAAACTTGAAAAAACGAAATTTGAACTGCATTACTGCACTAGAAATATGAAAAATGAGAGCTTTTAGCGCACAAAAATGGCCAATTTTATGTGTACCTCGTAGCCACGTTAAGGCATCTCTCTTATACGAGGTCCTACGTTTGACCTACCTCACTGAGAATAAACGTCTCCATCTGAATGGGTACATGTGAAAACCTCTTCTTGGACTCAAATTCTCTCTCTATGTGGAGGGGTATTGGACCTACTATAATTAAAACACCTGAAGCTAGGAGGCGGGGAGTGCACGATCAGAAGGCTAGAGAATACATTTCAAAAAACCTGATCTGCACATCCAAACATAGACTGAGTGTGAACAGGTGCTGAACCCAGAGTCGCCAACTCGTATATAGTTAAATAAATAGGGCAGCACACTGCAGCGCCAAAACATGCAAACTTGAAAAAACGAAATTTGAACTGCATTACTGCACTAGAAATATGAAAAATGAGAGCTTTTAGCGCACAAAAATGGCCAATTTTATGTGTACCTCGTAGCCACGTTAAGGCATCTCTCTTATACGAGGTCCTACGTTTGACCTACCTCACTGAGAATAAACGTCTCCATCTGAATGGGTACATGTGAAAACCTCTTCTTGGACTCAAATTCTCTCTCTATGTGGAGGGGTATTGGACCTACTATAATTAAAACACCTGAAGCTAGGAGGCGGGGAGTGCACGATCAGAAGGCTAGAGAATACATTTCAAAAAACCTGATCTGCACATCCAAACATAGACTGAGTGTGAACAGGTGCTGAACCCAGAGTCGCCAACTCGTATATAGTTAAATAAATAGGGCAGCACACTGCAGCGCCAAAACATGCAAACTTGAAAAAACGAAATTTGAACTGCATTACTGCACTAGAAATATGAAAAATGAGAGCTTTTAGCGCACAAAAATGGCCAATTTTATGTGTACCTCGTAGCCACGTTAAGGCATCTCTCTTATACGAGGTCCTACGTTTGACCTACCTCACTGAGAATAAACGTCTCCATCTGAATGGGTACATGTGAAAACCTCTTCTTGGACTCAAATTCTCTCTCTATGTGGAGGGGTATTGGACCTACTATAATTAAAACACCTGAAGCTAGGAGGCGGGGAGTGCACGATCAGAAGGCTAGAGAATACATTTCAAAAAACCTGATCTGCACATCCAAACATAGACTGAGTGTGAACAGGTGCTGAACCCAGAGTCGCCAACTCGTATATAGTTAAATAAATAGGGCAGCACACTGCAGCGCCAAAACATGCAAACTTGAAAAAACGAAATTTGAACTGCATTACTGCACTAGAAATATGAAAAATGAGAGCTTTTAGCGCACAAAAATGGCCAATTTTATGTGTACCTCGTAGCCACGTTAAGGCATCTCTCTTATACGAGGTCCTACGTTTGACCTACCTCACTGAGAATAAACGTCTCCATCTGAATGGGTACATGTGAAAACCTCTTCTTGGACTCAAATTCTCTCTCTATGTGGAGGGGTATTGGACCTACTATAATTAAAACACCTGAAGCTAGGAGGCGGGGAGTGCACGATCAGAAGGCTAGAGAATACATTTCAAAAAACCTGATCTGCACATCCAAACATAGACTGAGTGTGAACAGGTGCTGAACCCAGAGTCGCCAACTCGTATATAGTTAAATAAATAGGGCAGCACACTGCAGCGCCAAAACATGCAAACTTGAAAAAACGAAATTTGAACTGCATTACTGCACTAGAAATATGAAAAATGAGAGCTTTTAGCGCACAAAAATGGCCAATTTTATGTGTACCTCGTAGCCACGTTAAGGCATCTCTCTTATACGAGGTCCTACGTTTGACCTACCTCACTGAGAATAAACGTCTCCATCTGAATGGGTACATGTGAAAACCTCTTCTTGGACTCAAATTCTCTCTCTATGTGGAGGGGTATTGGACCTACTATAATTAAAACACCTGAAGCTAGGAGGCGGGGAGTGCACGATCAGAAGGCTAGAGAATACATTTCAAAAAACCTGATCTGCACATCCAAACATAGACTGAGTGTGAACAGGTGCTGAACCCAGAGTCGCCAACTCGTATATAGTTAAATAAATAGGGCAGCACACTGCAGCGCCAAAACATGCAAACTTGAAAAAACGAAATTTGAACTGCATTACTGCACTAGAAATATGAAAAATGAGAGCTTTTAGCGCACAAAAATGGCCAATTTTATGTGTACCTCGTAGCCACGTTAAGGCATCTCTCTTATACGAGGTCCTACGTTTGACCTACCTCACTGAGAATAAACGTCTCCATCTGAATGGGTACATGTGAAAACCTCTTCTTGGACTCAAATTCTCTCTCTATGTGGAGGGGTATTGGACCTACTATAATTAAAACACCTGAAGCTAGGAGGCGGGGAGTGCACGATCAGAAGGCTAGAGAATACATTTCAAAAAACCTGATCTGCACATCCAAACATAGACTGAGTGTGAACAGGTGCTGAACCCAGAGTCGCCAACTCGTATATAGTTAAATAAATAGGGCAGCACACTGCAGCGCCAAAACATGCAAACTTGAAAAAACGAAATTTGAACTGCATTACTGCACTAGAAATATGAAAAATGAGAGCTTTTAGCGCACAAAAATGGCCAATTTTATGTGTACCTCGTAGCCACGTTAAGGCATCTCTCTTATACGAGGTCCTACGTTTGACCTACCTCACTGAGAATAAACGTCTCCATCTGAATGGGTACATGTGAAAACCTCTTCTTGGACTCAAATTCTCTCTCTATGTGGAGGGGTATTGGACCTACTATAATTAAAACACCTGAAGCTAGGAGGCGGGGAGTGCACGATCAGAAGGCTAGAGAATACATTTCAAAAAACCTGATCTGCACATCCAAACATAGACTGAGTGTGAACAGGTGCTGAACCCAGAGTCGCCAACTCGTATATAGTTAAATAAATAGGGCAGCACACTGCAGCGCCAAAACATGCAAACTTGAAAAAACGAAATTTGAACTGCATTACTGCACTAGAAATATGAAAAATGAGAGCTTTTAGCGCACAAAAATGGCCAATTTTATGTGTACCTCGTAGCCACGTTAAGGCATCTCTCTTATACGAGGTCCTACGTTTGACCTACCTCACTGAGAATAAACGTCTCCATCTGAATGGGTACATGTGAAAACCTCTTCTTGGACTCAAATTCTCTCTCTATGTGGAGGGGTATTGGACCTACTATAATTAAAACACCTGAAGCTAGGAGGCGGGGAGTGCACGATCAGAAGGCTAGAGAATACATTTCAAAAAACCTGATCTGCACATCCAAACATAGACTGAGTGTGAACAGGTGCTGAACCCAGAGTCGCCAACTCGTATATAGTTAAATAAATAGGGCAGCACACTGCAGCGCCAAAACATGCAAACTTGAAAAAACGAAATTTGAACTGCATTACTGCACTAGAAATATGAAAAATGAGAGCTTTTAGCGCACAAAAATGGCCAATTTTATGTGTACCTCGTAGCCACGTTAAGGCATCTCTCTTATACGAGGTCCTACGTTTGACCTACCTCACTGAGAATAAACGTCTCCATCTGAATGGGTACATGTGAAAACCTCTTCTTGGACTCAAATTCTCTCTCTATGTGGAGGGGTATTGGACCTACTATAATTAAAACACCTGAAGCTAGGAGGCGGGGAGTGCACGATCAGAAGGCTAGAGAATACATTTCAAAAAACCTGATCTGCACATCCAAACATAGACTGAGTGTGAACAGGTGCTGAACCCAGAGTCGCCAACTCGTATATAGTTAAATAAATAGGGCAGCACACTGCAGCGCCAAAACATGCAAACTTGAAAAAACGAAATTTGAACTGCATTACTGCACTAGAAATATGAAAAATGAGAGCTTTTAGCGCACAAAAATGGCCAATTTTATGTGTACCTCGTAGCCACGTTAAGGCATCTCTCTTATACGAGGTCCTACGTTTGACCTACCTCACTGAGAATAAACGTCTCCATCTGAATGGGTACATGTGAAAACCTCTTCTTGGACTCAAATTCTCTCTCTATGTGGAGGGGTATTGGACCTACTATAATTAAAACACCTGAAGCTAGGAGGCGGGGAGTGCACGATCAGAAGGCTAGAGAATACATTTCAAAAAACCTGATCTGCACATCCAAACATAGACTGAGTGTGAACAGGTGCTGAACCCAGAGTCGCCAACTCGTATATAGTTAAATAAATAGGGCAGCACACTGCAGCGCCAAAACATGCAAACTTGAAAAAACGAAATTTGAACTGCATTACTGCACTAGAAATATGAAAAATGAGAGCTTTTAGCGCACAAAAATGGCCAATTTTATGTGTACCTCGTAGCCACGTTAAGGCATCTCTCTTATACGAGGTCCTACGTTTGACCTACGAGGTCCTACGTGGCTACGAGGTACACATAAAATTGGCCATTTTTGTGCGCTAAAAGCTCTCATTTTTCATATTTCTAGTGCAGTAATGCAGTTCAAATTTCGTTTTTTCAAGTTTGCATGTTTTGGCGCTGCAGTGTGCTGCCCTATTTATTTAACTATATACGAGTTGGCGACTCTGGGTTCAGCACCTGTTCACACTCAGTCTATGTTTGGATGTGCAGATCAGGTTTTTTGAAATGTATTCTCTAGCCTTCTGATCGTGCACTCCCCGCCTCCTAGCTTCAGGTGTTTTAATTATAGTAGGTCCAATACCCCTCCACATAGAGAGAGAATTTGAGTCCAAGAAGAGGTTTTCACATGTACCCATTCAGATGGAGACGTTTATTCTCAGTGAGGTAGGTCAAACGTAGGACCTCGTATAAGAGAGATGCCTTAACGTGGCTACGAGGTACACATAAAATTGGCCATTTTTGTGCGCTAAAAGCTCTCATTTTTCATATTTCTAGTGCAGTAATGCAGTTCAAATTTCGTTTTTTCAAGTTTGCATGTTTTGGCGCTGCAGTGTGCTGCCCTATTTATTTAACTATATACGAGTTGGCGACTCTGGGTTCAGCACCTGTTCACACTCAGTCTATGTTTGGATGTGCAGATCAGGTTTTTTGAAATGTATTCTCTAGCCTTCTGATCGTGCACTCCCCGCCTCCTAGCTTCAGGTGTTTTAATTATAGTAGGTCCAATACCCCTCCACATAGAGAGAGAATTTGAGTCCAAGAAGAGGTTTTCACATGTACCCATTCAGATGGAGACGTTTATTCTCAGTGAGGTAGGTCAAACGTAGGACCTCGTATAAGAGAGATGCCTTAACGTGGCTACGAGGTACACATAAAATTGGCCATTTTTGTGCGCTAAAAGCTCTCATTTTTCATATTTCTAGTGCAGTAATGCAGTTCAAATTTCGTTTTTTCAAGTTTGCATGTTTTGGCGCTGCAGTGTGCTGCCCTATTTATTTAACTATATACGAGTTGGCGACTCTGGGTTCAGCACCTGTTCACACTCAGTCTATGTTTGGATGTGCAGATCAGGTTTTTTGAAATGTATTCTCTAGCCTTCTGATCGTGCACTCCCCGCCTCCTAGCTTCAGGTGTTTTAATTATAGTAGGTCCAATACCCCTCCACATAGAGAGAGAATTTGAGTCCAAGAAGAGGTTTTCACATGTACCCATTCAGATGGAGACGTTTATTCTCAGTGAGGTAGGTCAAACGTAGGACCTCGTATAAGAGAGATGCCTTAACGTGGCTACGAGGTACACATAAAATTGGCCATTTTTGTGCGCTAAAAGCTCTCATTTTTCATATTTCTAGTGCAGTAATGCAGTTCAAATTTCGTTTTTTCAAGTTTGCATGTTTTGGCGCTGCAGTGTGCTGCCCTATTTATTTAACTATATACGAGTTGGCGACTCTGGGTTCAGCACCTGTTCACACTCAGTCTATGTTTGGATGTGCAGATCAGGTTTTTTGAAATGTATTCTCTAGCCTTCTGATCGTGCACTCCCCGCCTCCTAGCTTCAGGTGTTTTAATTATAGTAGGTCCAATACCCCTCCACATAGAGAGAGAATTTGAGTCCAAGAAGAGGTTTTCACATGTACCCATTCAGATGGAGACGTTTATTCTCAGTGAGGTAGGTCAAACGTAGGACCTCGTATAAGAGAGATGCCTTAACGTGGCTACGAGGTACACATAAAATTGGCCATTTTTGTGCGCTAAAAGCTCTCATTTTTCATATTTCTAGTGCAGTAATGCAGTTCAAATTTCGTTTTTTCAAGTTTGCATGTTTTGGCGCTGCAGTGTGCTGCCCTATTTATTTAACTATATACGAGTTGGCGACTCTGGGTTCAGCACCTGTTCACACTCAGTCTATGTTTGGATGTGCAGATCAGGTTTTTTGAAATGTATTCTCTAGCCTTCTGATCGTGCACTCCCCGCCTCCTAGCTTCAGGTGTTTTAATTATAGTAGGTCCAATACCCCTCCACATAGAGAGAGAATTTGAGTCCAAGAAGAGGTTTTCACATGTACCCATTCAGATGGAGACGTTTATTCTCAGTGAGGTAGGTCAAACGTAGGACCTCGTATAAGAGAGATGCCTTAACGTGGCTACGAGGTACACATAAAATTGGCCATTTTTGTGCGCTAAAAGCTCTCATTTTTCATATTTCTAGTGCAGTAATGCAGTTCAAATTTCGTTTTTTCAAGTTTGCATGTTTTGGCGCTGCAGTGTGCTGCCCTATTTATTTAACTATATACGAGTTGGCGACTCTGGGTTCAGCACCTGTTCACACTCAGTCTATGTTTGGATGTGCAGATCAGGTTTTTTGAAATGTATTCTCTAGCCTTCTGATCGTGCACTCCCCGCCTCCTAGCTTCAGGTGTTTTAATTATAGTAGGTCCAATACCCCTCCACATACAGAGAGAATTTGAGTCCAAGAAGAGGTTTTCACATGTACCCATTCAGATGGAGACGTTTATTCTCAGTGAGGTAGGTCAAACGTAGGACCTCGTATAAGAGAGATGCCTTAACGTGGCTACGAGGTACACATAAAATTGGCCATTTTTGTGCGCTAAAAGCTCTCATTTTTCATATTTCTAGTGCAGTAATGCAGTTCAAATTTCGTTTTTTCAAGTTTGCATGTTTTGGCGCTGCAGTGTGCTGCCCTATTTATTTAACTATATACGAGTTGGCGACTCTGGGTTCAGCACCTGTTCACACTCAGTCTATGTTTGGATGTGCAGATCAGGTTTTTTGAAATGTATTCTCTAGCCTTCTGATCGTGCACTCCCCGCCTCCTAGCTTCAGGTGTTTTAATTATAGTAGGTCCAATACCCCTCCACATAGAGAGAGAATTTGAGTCCAAGAAGAGGTTTTCACATGTACCCATTCAGATGGAGACGTTTATTCTCAGTGAGGTAGGTCAAACGTAGGACCTCGTATAAGAGAGATGCCTTAACGTGGCTACGAGGTACACATAAAATTGGCCATTTTTGTGCGCTAAAAGCTCTCATTTTTCATATTTCTAGTGCAGTAATGCAGTTCAAATTTCGTTTTTTCAAGTTTGCATGTTTTGGCGCTGCAGTGTGCTGCCCTATTTATTTAACTATATACGAGTTGGCGACTCTGGGTTCAGCACCTGTTCACACTCAGTCTATGTTTGGATGTGCAGATCAGGTTTTTTGAAATGTATTCTCTAGCCTTCTGATCGTGCACTCCCCGCCTCCTAGCTTCAGGTGTTTTAATTATAGTAGGTCCAATACCCCTCCACATAGAGAGAGAATTTGAGTCCAAGAAGAGGTTTTCACATGTACCCATTCAGATGGAGACGTTTATTCTCAGTGAGGTAGGTCAAACGTAGGACCTCGTATAAGAGAGATGCCTTAACGTGGCTACGAGGTACACATAAAGTTGGCCATTTTTGTGCGCTAAAAGCTCTCATTTTTCATATTTCTAGTGCAGTAATGCAGTTCAAATTTCGTTTTTTCAAGTTTGCATGTTTTGGCGCTGCAGTGTGCTGCCCTATTTATTTAACTATATACGAGTTGGCGACTCTGGGTTCAGCACCTGTTCACACTCAGTCTATGTTTGGATGTGCAGATCAGGTTTTTTGAAATGTATTCTCTAGCCTTCTGATCGTGCACTCCCCGCCTCCTAGCTTCAGGTGTTTTAATTATAGTAGGTCCAATACCCCTCCACATAGAGAGAGAATTTGAGTCCAAGAAGAGGTTTTCACATGTACCCATTCAGATGGAGACGTTTATTCTCAGTGAGGTAGGTCAAACGTAGGACCTCGTATAAGAGAGATGCCTTAACGTGGCTACGAGGTACACATAAAATTGGCCATTTTTGTGCGCTAAAAGCTCTCATTTTTCATATTTCTAGTGCAGTAATGCAGTTCAAATTTCGTTTTTTCAAGTTTGCATGTTTTGGCGCTGCAGTGTGCTGCCCTATTTATTTAACTATATACGAGTTGGCGACTCTGGGTTCAGCACCTGTTCACACTCAGTCTATGTTTGGATGTGCAGATCAGGTTTTTTGAAATGTATTCTCTAGCCTTCTGATCGTGCACTCCCCGCCTCCTAGCTTCAGGTGTTTTAATTATAGTAGGTCCAATACCCCTCCACATAGAGAGAGAATTTGAGTCCAAGAAGAGGTTTTCACATGTACCCATTCAGATGGAGACGTTTATTCTCAGTGAGGTAGGTCAAACGTAGGACCTCGTATAAGAGAGATGCCTTAACGTGGCTACGAGGTACACATAAAATTGGCCATTTTTGTGCGCTAAAAGCTCTCATTTTTCATATTTCTAGTGCAGTAATGCAGTTCAAATTTCGTTTTTTCAAGTTTGCATGTTTTGGCGCTGCAGTGTGCTGCCCTATTTATTTAACTATATACGAGTTGGCGACTCTGGGTTCAGCACCTGTTCACACTCAGTCTATGTTTGGATGTGCAGATCAGGTTTTTTGAAATGTATTCTCTAGCCTTCTGATCGTGCACTCCCCGCCTCCTAGCTTCAGGTGTTTTAATTATAGTAGGTCCAATACCCCTCCACATAGAGAGAGAATTTGAGTCCAAGAAGAGGTTTTCACATGTACCCATTCAGATGGAGACGTTTATTCTCAGTGAGGTAGGTCAAACGTAGGACCTCGTATAAGAGAGATGCCTTAACGTGGCTACGAGGTACACATAAAGTTGGCCATTTTTGTGCGCTAAAAGCTCTCATTTTTCATATTTCTAGTGCAGTAATGCAGTTCAAATTTCGTTTTTTCAAGTTTGCATGTTTTGGCGCTGCAGTGTGCTGCCCTATTTATTTAACTATATACGAGTTGGCGACTCTGGGTTCAGCACCTGTTCACACTCAGTCTATGTTTGGATGTGCAGATCAGGTTTTTTGAAATGTATTCTCTAGCCTTCTGATCGTGCACTCCCCGCCTCCTAGCTTCAGGTGTTTTAATTATAGTAGGTCCAATACCCCTCCACATAGAGAGAGAATTTGAGTCCAAGAAGAGGTTTTCACATGTACCCATTCAGATGGAGACGTTTATTCTCAGTGAGGTAGGTCAAACGTAGGACCTCGTATAAGAGAGATGCCTTAACGTGGCTACGAGGTACACATAAAATTGGCCATTTTTGTGCGCTAAAAGCTCTCATTTTTCATATTTCTAGTGCAGTAATGCAGTTCAAATTTCGTTTTTTCAAGTTTGCATGTTTTGGCGCTGCAGTGTGCTGCCCTATTTATTTAACTATATACGAGTTGGCGACTCTGGGTTCAGCACCTGTTCACACTCAGTCTATGTTTGGATGTGCAGATCAGGTTTTTTGAAATGTATTCTCTAGCCTTCTGATCGTGCACTCCCCGCCTCCTAGCTTCAGGTGTTTTAATTATAGTAGGTCCAATACCCCTCCACATAGAGAGAGAATTTGAGTCCAAGAAGAGGTTTTCACATGTACCCATTCAGATGGAGACGTTTATTCTCAGTGAGGTAGGTCAAACGTAGGACCTCGTATAAGAGAGATGCCTTAACGTGGCTACGAGGTACACATAAAATTGGCCATTTTTGTGCGCTAAAAGCTCTCATTTTTCATATTTCTAGTGCAGTAATGCAGTTCAAATTTCGTTTTTTCAAGTTTGCATGTTTTGGCGCTGCAGTGTGCTGCCCTATTTATTTAACTATATACGAGTTGGCGACTCTGGGTTCAGCACCTGTTCACACTCAGTCTATGTTTGGATGTGCAGATCAGGTTTTTTGAAATGTATTCTCTAGCCTTCTGATCGTGCACTCCCCGCCTCCTAGCTTCAGGTGTTTTAATTATAGTAGGTCCAATACCCCTCCACATAGAGAGAGAATTTGAGTCCAAGAAGAGGTTTTCACATGTACCCATTCAGATGGAGACGTTTATTCTCAGTGAGGTAGGTCAAACGTAGGACCTCGTATAAGAGAGATGCCTTAACGTGGCTACGAGGTACACATAAAATTGGCCATTTTTGTGCGCTAAAAGCTCTCATTTTTCATATTTCTAGTGCAGTAATGCAGTTCAAATTTCGTTTTTTCAAGTTTGCATGTTTTGGCGCTGCAGTGTGCTGCCCTATTTATTTAACTATATACGAGTTGGCGACTCTGGGTTCAGCACCTGTTCACACTCAGTCTATGTTTGGATGTGCAGATCAGGTTTTTTGAAATGTATTCTCTAGCCTTCTGATCGTGCACTCCCCGCCTCCTAGCTTCAGGTGTTTTAATTATAGTAGGTCCAATACCCCTCCACATAGAGAGAGAATTTGAGTCCAAGAAGAGGTTTTCACATGTACCCATTCAGATGGAGACGTTTATTCTCAGTGAGGTAGGTCAAACGTAGGACCTCGTATAAGAGAGATGCCTTAACGTGGCTACGAGGTACACATAAAATTGGCCATTTTTGTGCGCTAAAAGCTCTCATTTTTCATATTTCTAGTGCAGTAATGCAGTTCAAATTTCGTTTTTTCAAGTTTGCATGTTTTGGCGCTGCAGTGTGCTGCCCTATTTATTTAACTATATACGAGTTGGCGACTCTGGGTTCAGCACCTGTTCACACTCAGTCTATGTTTGGATGTGCAGATCAGGTTTTTTGAAATGTATTCTCTAGCCTTCTGATCGTGCACTCCCCGCCTCCTAGCTTCAGGTGTTTTAATTATAGTAGGTCCAATACCCCTCCACATAGAGAGAGAATTTGAGTCCAAGAAGAGGTTTTCACATGTACCCATTCAGATGGAGACGTTTATTCTCAGTGAGGTAGGTCAAACGTAGGACCTCGTATAAGAGAGATGCCTTAACGTGGCTACGAGGTACACATAAAATTGGCCATTTTTGTGCGCTAAAAGCTCTCATTTTTCATATTTCTAGTGCAGTAATGCAGTTCAAATTTCGTTTTTTCAAGTTTGCATGTTTTGGCGCTGCAGTGTGCTGCCCTATTTATTTAACTATATACGAGTTGGCGACTCTGGGTTCAGCACCTGTTCACACTCAGTCTATGTTTGGATGTGCAGATCAGGTTTTTTGAAATGTATTCTCTAGCCTTCTGATCGTGCACTCCCCGCCTCCTAGCTTCAGGTGTTTTAATTATAGTAGGTCCAATACCCCTCCACATAGAGAGAGAATTTGAGTCCAAGAAGAGGTTTTCACATGTACCCATTCAGATGGAGACGTTTATTCTCAGTGAGGTAGGTCAAACGTAGGACCTCGTATAAGAGAGATGCCTTAACGTGGCTACGAGGTACACATAAAATTGGCCATTTTTGTGCGCTAAAAGCTCTCATTTTTCATATTTCTAGTGCAGTAATGCAGTTCAAATTTCGTTTTTTCAAGTTTGCATGTTTTGGCGCTGCAGTGTGCTGCCCTATTTATTTAACTATATACGAGTTGGCGACTCTGGGTTCAGCACCTGTTCACACTCAGTCTATGTTTGGATGTGCAGATCAGGTTTTTTGAAATGTATTCTCTAGCCTTCTGATCGTGCACTCCCCGCCTCCTAGCTTCAGGTGTTTTAATTATAGTAGGTCCAATACCCCTCCACATAGAGAGAGAATTTGAGTCCAAGAAGAGGTTTTCACATGTACCCATTCAGATGGAGACGTTTATTCTCAGTGAGGTAGGTCAAACGTAGGACCTCGTATAAGAGAGATGCCTTAACGTGGCTACGAGGTACACATAAAATTGGCCATTTTTGTGCGCTAAAAGCTCTCATTTTTCATATTTCTAGTGCAGTAATGCAGTTCAAATTTCGTTTTTTCAAGTTTGCATGTTTTGGCGCTGCAGTGTGCTGCCCTATTTATTTAACTATATACGAGTTGGCGACTCTGGGTTCAGCACCTGTTCACACTCAGTCTATGTTTGGATGTGCAGATCAGGTTTTTTGAAATGTATTCTCTAGCCTTCTGATCGTGCACTCCCCGCCTCCTAGCTTCAGGTGTTTTAATTATAGTAGGTCCAATACCCCTCCACATAGAGAGAGAATTTGAGTCCAAGAAGAGGTTTTCACATGTACCCATTCAGATGGAGACGTTTATTCTCAGTGAGGTAGGTCAAACGTAGGACCTCGTATAAGAGAGATGCCTTAACGTGGCTACGAGGTACACATAAAATTGGCCATTTTTGTGCGCTAAAAGCTCTCATTTTTCATATTTCTAGTGCAGTAATGCAGTTCAAATTTCGTTTTTTCAAGTTTGCATGTTTTGGCGCTGCAGTGTGCTGCCCTATTTATTTAACTATATACGAGTTGGCGACTCTGGGTTCAGCACCTGTTCACACTCAGTCTATGTTTGGATGTGCAGATCAGGTTTTTTGAAATGTATTCTCTAGCCTTCTGATCGTGCACTCCCCGCCTCCTAGCTTCAGGTGTTTTAATTATAGTAGGTCCAATACCCCTCCACATAGAGAGAGAATTTGAGTCCAAGAAGAGGTTTTCACATGTACCCATTCAGATGGAGACGTTTATTCTCAGTGAGGTAGGTCAAACGTAGGACCTCGTATAAGAGAGATGCCTTAACGTGGCTACGAGGTACACATAAAATTGGCCATTTTTGTGCGCTAAAAGCTCTCATTTTTCATATTTCTAGTGCAGTAATGCAGTTCAAATTTCGTTTTTTCAAGTTTGCATGTTTTGGCGCTGCAGTGTGCTGCCCTATTTATTTAACTATATACGAGTTGGCGACTCTGGGTTCAGCACCTGTTCACACTCAGTCTATGTTTGGATGTGCAGATCAGGTTTTTTGAAATGTATTCTCTAGCCTTCTGATCGTGCACTCCCCGCCTCCTAGCTTCAGGTGTTTTAATTATAGTAGGTCCAATACCCCTCCACATAGAGAGAGAATTTGAGTCCAAGAAGAGGTTTTCACATGTACCCATTCAGATGGAGACGTTTATTCTCAGTGAGGTAGGTCAAACGTAGGACCTCGTATAAGAGAGATGCCTTAACGTGGCTACGAGGTACACATAAAGTTGGCCATTTTTGTGCGCTAAAAGCTCTCATTTTTCATATTTCTAGTGCAGTAATGCAGTTCAAATTTCGTTTTTTCAAGTTTGCATGTTTTGGCGCTGCAGTGTGCTGCCCTATTTATTTAACTATATACGAGTTGGCGACTCTGGGTTCAGCACCTGTTCACACTCAGTCTATGTTTGGATGTGCAGATCAGGTTTTTTGAAATGTATTCTCTAGCCTTCTGATCGTGCACTCCCCGCCTCCTAGCTTCAGGTGTTTTAATTATAGTAGGTCCAATACCCCTCCACATAGAGAGAGAATTTGAGTCCAAGAAGAGGTTTTCACATGTACCCATTCAGATGGAGACGTTTATTCTCAGTGAGGTAGGTCAAACGTAGGACCTCGTATAAGAGAGATGCCTTAACGTGGCTACGAGGTACACATAAAATTGGCCATTTTTGTGCGCTAAAAGCTCTCATTTTTCATATTTCTAGTGCAGTAATGCAGTTCAAATTTCGTTTTTTCAAGTTTGCATGTTTTGGCGCTGCAGTGTGCTGCCCTATTTATTTAACTATATACGAGTTGGCGACTCTGGGTTCAGCACCTGTTCACACTCAGTCTATGTTTGGATGTGCAGATCAGGTTTTTTGAAATGTATTCTCTAGCCTTCTGATCGTGCACTCCCCGCCTCCTAGCTTCAGGTGTTTTAATTATAGTAGGTCCAATACCCCTCCACATAGAGAGAGAATTTGAGTCCAAGAAGAGGTTTTCACATGTACCCATTCAGATGGAGACGTTTATTCTCAGTGAGGTAGGTCAAACGTAGGACCTCGTATAAGAGAGATGCCTTAACGTGGCTACGAGGTACACATAAAATTGGCCATTTTTGTGCGCTAAAAGCTCTCATTTTTCATATTTCTAGTGCAGTAATGCAGTTCAAATTTCGTTTTTTCAAGTTTGCATGTTTTGGCGCTGCAGTGTGCTGCCCTATTTATTTAACTATATACGAGTTGGCGACTCTGGGTTCAGCACCTGTTCACACTCAGTCTATGTTTGGATGTGCAGATCAGGTTTTTTGAAATGTATTCTCTAGCCTTCTGATCGTGCACTCCCCGCCTCCTAGCTTCAGGTGTTTTAATTATAGTAGGTCCAATACCCCTCCACATAGAGAGAGAATTTGAGTCCAAGAAGAGGTTTTCACATGTACCCATTCAGATGGAGACGTTTATTCTCAGTGAGGTAGGTCAAACGTAGGACCTCGTATAAGAGAGATGCCTTAACGTGGCTACGAGGTACACATAAAGTTGGCCATTTTTGTGCGCTAAAAGCTCTCATTTTTCATATTTCTAGTGCAGTAATGCAGTTCAAATTTCGTTTTTTCAAGTTTGCATGTTTTGGCGCTGCAGTGTGCTGCCCTATTTATTTAACTATATACGAGTTGGCGACTCTGGGTTCAGCACCTGTTCACACTCAGTCTATGTTTGGATGTGCAGATCAGGTTTTTTGAAATGTATTCTCTAGCCTTCTGATCGTGCACTCCCCGCCTCCTAGCTTCAGGTGTTTTAATTATAGTAGGTCCAATACCCCTCCACATAGAGAGAGAATTTGAGTCCAAGAAGAGGTTTTCACATGTACCCATTCAGATGGAGACGTTTATTCTCAGTGAGGTAGGTCAAACGTAGGACCTCGTATAAGAGAGATGCCTTAACGTGGCTACGAGGTACACATAAAATTGGCCATTTTTGTGCGCTAAAAGCTCTCATTTTTCATATTTCTAGTGCAGTAATGCAGTTCAAATTTCGTTTTTTCAAGTTTGCATGTTTTGGCGCTGCAGTGTGCTGCCCTATTTATTTAACTATATACGAGTTGGCGACTCTGGGTTCAGCACCTGTTCACACTCAGTCTATGTTTGGATGTGCAGATCAGGTTTTTTGAAATGTATTCTCTAGCCTTCTGATCGTGCACTCCCCGCCTCCTAGCTTCAGGTGTTTTAATTATAGTAGGTCCAATACCCCTCCACATAGAGAGAGAATTTGAGTCCAAGAAGAGGTTTTCACATGTACCCATTCAGATGGAGACGTTTATTCTCAGTGAGGTAGGTCAAACGTAGGACCTCGTATAAGAGAGATGCCTTAACGTGGCTACGAGGTACACATAAAATTGGCCATTTTTGTGCGCTAAAAGCTCTCATTTTTCATATTTCTAGTGCAGTAATGCAGTTCAAATTTCGTTTTTTCAAGTTTGCATGTTTTGGCGCTGCAGTGTGCTGCCCTATTTATTTAACTATATACGAGTTGGCGACTCTGGGTTCAGCACCTGTTCACACTCAGTCTATGTTTGGATGTGCAGATCAGGTTTTTTGAAATGTATTCTCTAGCCTTCTGATCGTGCACTCCCCGCCTCCTAGCTTCAGGTGTTTTAATTATAGTAGGTCCAATACCCCTCCACATAGAGAGAGAATTTGAGTCCAAGAAGAGGTTTTCACATGTACCCATTCAGATGGAGACGTTTATTCTCAGTGAGGTAGGTCAAACGTAGGACCTCGTATAAGAGAGATGCCTTAACGTGGCTACGAGGTACACATAAAATTGGCCATTTTTGTGCGCTAAAAGCTCTCATTTTTCATATTTCTAGTGCAGTAATGCAGTTCAAATTTCGTTTTTTCAAGTTTGCATGTTTTGGCGCTGCAGTGTGCTGCCCTATTTATTTAACTATATACGAGTTGGCGACTCTGGGTTCAGCACCTGTTCACACTCAGTCTATGTTTGGATGTGCAGATCAGGTTTTTTGAAATGTATTCTCTAGCCTTCTGATCGTGCACTCCCCGCCTCCTAGCTTCAGGTGTTTTAATTATAGTAGGTCCAATACCCCTCCACATAGAGAGAGAATTTGAGTCCAAGAAGAGGTTTTCACATGTACCCATTCAGATGGAGACGTTTATTCTCAGTGAGGTAGGTCAAACGTAGGACCTCGTATAAGAGAGATGCCTTAACGTGGCTACGAGGTACACATAAAATTGGCCATTTTTGTGCGCTAAAAGCTCTCATTTTTCATATTTCTAGTGCAGTAATGCAGTTCAAATTTCGTTTTTTCAAGTTTGCATGTTTTGGCGCTGCAGTGTGCTGCCCTATTTATTTAACTATATACGAGTTGGCGACTCTGGGTTCAGCACCTGTTCACACTCAGTCTATGTTTGGATGTGCAGATCAGGTTTTTTGAAATGTATTCTCTAGCCTTCTGATCGTGCACTCCCCGCCTCCTAGCTTCAGGTGTTTTAATTATAGTAGGTCCAATACCCCTCCACATAGAGAGAGAATTTGAGTCCAAGAAGAGGTTTTCACATGTACCCATTCAGATGGAGACGTTTATTCTCAGTGAGGTAGGTCAAACGTAGGACCTCGTATAAGAGAGATGCCTTAACGTGGCTACGAGGTACACATAAAATTGGCCATTTTTGTGCGCTAAAAGCTCTCATTTTTCATATTTCTAGTGCAGTAATGCAGTTCAAATTTCGTTTTTTCAAGTTTGCATGTTTTGGCGCTGCAGTGTGCTGCCCTATTTATTTAACTATATACGAGTTGGCGACTCTGGGTTCAGCACCTGTTCACACTCAGTCTATGTTTGGATGTGCAGATCAGGTTTTTTGAAATGTATTCTCTAGCCTTCTGATCGTGCACTCCCCGCCTCCTAGCTTCAGGTGTTTTAATTATAGTAGGTCCAATACCCCTCCACATAGAGAGAGAATTTGAGTCCAAGAAGAGGTTTTCACATGTACCCATTCAGATGGAGACGTTTATTCTCAGTGAGGTAGGTCAAACGTAGGACCTCGTATAAGAGAGATGCCTTAACGTGGCTACGAGGTACACATAAAATTGGCCATTTTTGTGCGCTAAAAGCTCTCATTTTTCATATTTCTAGTGCAGTAATGCAGTTCAAATTTCGTTTTTTCAAGTTTGCATGTTTTGGCGCTGCAGTGTGCTGCCCTATTTATTTAACTATATACGAGTTGGCGACTCTGGGTTCAGCACCTGTTCACACTCAGTCTATGTTTGGATGTGCAGATCAGGTTTTTTGAAATGTATTCTCTAGCCTTCTGATCGTGCACTCCCCGCCTCCTAGCTTCAGGTGTTTTAATTATAGTAGGTCCAATACCCCTCCACATAGAGAGAGAATTTGAGTCCAAGAAGAGGTTTTCACATGTACCCATTCAGATGGAGACGTTTATTCTCAGTGAGGTAGGTCAAACGTAGGACCTCGTATAAGAGAGATGCCTTAACGTGGCTACGAGGTACACATAAAATTGGCCATTTTTGTGCGCTAAAAGCTCTCATTTTTCATATTTCTAGTGCAGTAATGCAGTTCAAATTTCGTTTTTTCAAGTTTGCATGTTTTGGCGCTGCAGTGTGCTGCCCTATTTATTTAACTATATACGAGTTGGCGACTCTGGGTTCAGCACCTGTTCACACTCAGTCTATGTTTGGATGTGCAGATCAGGTTTTTTGAAATGGTTATGCACATAGGGCCAGCTTTACGCTCTTCGCTCTTGTCCCGTCTGAATGCGCATGCACGACTGTAATTGGGGAAGAAGGCATTACCCATTTACGGAGGACAGACAAGAAGTGCCTGGTCGCTTGGAGCATGGGGTTATGGAGAGGCTCAGCACTGTACAACAAAGGATCTAGTCCTAAATGTCCAAGTACAGAGTAGAGGGGTGAAAGCTAGCTCTTCACCCCTATGGGGACCTAACCCTTTATGCAAAGAGTTAGCTGTAAGCCTTAAGCCTAGCCAGCACTTGTGCCCATGCCTTAAGCCTAGCCAGCACTTGTGCCCCCTGCCTTGATCCTAGCCAGCACTGCACTTGTGCCCGTGCCTTAAGCCCAGCCCGCAATTGTGCCCAGGCCTTAAGCCTAGCCTGCACTTTTGCTCAGGCCTTAAGCCTAGCCTGCACTTGTGCCCAGGTCTTAAGCCTAGCTGGCACTTGTGCCCATGCCTTAAGCCTAGCTGGCACTTGTGCCCATGCCTTAAGCCTAGCCAGCATTTGTGCCCCCTGCCTTGATCCTTGCCAGCACTGCACTTGTGCCCAGGCCTTAAGCCTAGCCTGCACTTGTGCCCAGGCCTTAAGCCTAGTCCGCACTTGTGCTCAGACCTTAAGCCTAGCCCGCACTTGTGCCCAGGCGTTAAACCTAGCCTGCACTTGTGCCCAGGCCTTAAGCCTAGCCCGCACTTGTGCCCAGGCCTTAAGCCTGCACTTGTGCCCCGGCCTGAAGCCTAGCACGCACTTGTGCCCCGGCCTGAAGCCTAGCACGCACTTGTGCCCCGGCCTGAAGCCTAGCACGCACTTGTGCCCCGGCCTTAAGCCTAGCCCGCACTTTAGTCCCGGCCTTAAGCCTAGCCCGCTCTTGTGCCCCAGCCTTAAGCCTAGCCTGCACTTGTGCCCCGGCCTTAAGCCTAGCCAGCACTTGTGCCCCTGCCTGATGCCTAGCCAGCACTTGTGCCCCTGCCTGATGCCTAGCCAGCACTTGTGCCCCTGCCTTATGCCTAGCCAGCACTTGTGCCTCTGCCTTATGCTTAGTTTGTACTTGTGCCCCTGCCTTATGCCTAGCCAGCACTTGTACCCCTGCCTTATGCCTAGCCAGCACTTGTGCCCCTGCCTTATGCCTAACCAGCCCTTGTGCCCCTGCCTTACGCCTAGCCAGCCCTTGTGCCCCTGCCTTACGCCTAGCCAGCACTTGTGCCCCTGCCTTACGCCTAGCCATCACTTGGGCCCCTGCCTTTCGCCTAGCCCGCACTTGTGCCCCGGCCTTAAGCCTAGCCCGGACTTGTGCCCCGGCCTTAAGCCTAGCCCGCACTTGTGCCCCGGCCTTAAGCCTAGCCCGCACTTGTGCCCAGGCCTTAAGCCTAGCCCGCACTTGTGCCCCGGCCTTAAGCCTAGCCCGCACTTGTGCCCCTGCCTTAAGCCTAGCCTGCATAAGTGCCCCTACCTTATGCCTAGCTTGCACTTGTGCCTCTGCCTTATGCTTAGTTTGTGCTTGTGCCCCTGCCTTATGCCTAGCCAGCACTTGTGCCCCTGCTTTATGCCTAGCCCGCACTTGTGCCCCGGCCTTAAGCCTAGCCCGCACCTGTGCCCCGGCCTTAAGCCTAGCCCGCACCTGTGCACCGGCCTTAAGCCTAGCCCGCACTTGTGCCCAGGCCTTAGGCCTAGCCCGCACTTGTGCCCAGGCCTTAAGCCTAGCCCGCACTTGTGCCCAGGCCTTAATCCTAGCCCACACTTGTGCCCAGGCCTTAAGCCTAGCCCGCACTTGTGCCCAGGACTTAAGCCTAGCCCGTACTTGTGCCCAGGCCTTAAGCCTAGCCCGCACTTGTGCCCAGGCCTTAAGCCTAGCCCGCACTTGTGCCCAGGCCTTAAGCCTAGCCCGCACTTGTGCCCAGGCCTTAAGCCTAGCCCGCACTTGTGCCCAGGCATTAAGCCTAGCCCGCACTTGTGCCCAGGCCTTAAGCCTAGCCCGCACTTGTGCCCAGGCCTTAAGCCTAGCCCGCACTTGTGTCCCGGTCTTAACCCTAGCCCGCACTTGTGTCCCGGTCTTAAGCCTAGCCCGCACTTGTGCCCAGGCCTTAAGCTCAGCCCGCACTTGTGCCCAGGCCTTAAGCTCAGCCCGCACTTGTGCCCAGGCCTTAAGCTCAGCCCGCACTTGTGCCCAGGCCTTAAGCCTAGCCCGCACTTGTGCCCAGGCCTTAAGCCTAGCCCGCACTTTTGAGCCCCTTGAATGCTTGTTTGTTTGTTTTTGTCTTCAGCTTCATGTTGGTTATGCACATAGGGCCAGCTTTACGCTCTTCGCTCTTGTCCCCTCTGAATGCGCATGCACGACTGTAATTGGGGAAGAAGGCATTACCTATTTACGGAGGACAGACAAGAAGTGCCTGGTCGCTTGGAGCATGGGGTTATGGAGAGGCTCCGCACTGTACAACAAAGGATCTAGTCCTAAATGTCCAAGTACAGAGTAGAGGGGTGAAAGCTAGCTCTTCACCCCTATGGGTGCCTAACCCTTTATGCAGAGTTAGCTGTAAGTCTTAAGCCTAGCCCGCACTTGTGCCCCGGCCTTAAGCCTAGCCCGCACTTGTGCCCCGGCCTTAAGCCTAGCCCGCACTTGTGCCCGAGCCTTAAGCCTAGCCCGCACTTGTGCCCGGGCCTTAAGCCTAGCCCGCGCTTGTGCCTGGGCCTTAAGCCTAGCCCGCGCTTGTGCCTGGGCCTTAAGCCTAGCCCGCACTTGTTCTTGGGCCTTAAGCCTAGCCCGCACTTGTGCCCCGGCCTTAAGCCTAGCCCGCACTTGTGCCCCGGCCTTAAGCCTAGCCCACACTTGTGCCCCGGCCTTAAGCCTAGCCCGCACTTGTGCCCCGGCCTTAAGCCTAGCCCGCACTTGTGCCCCGGCCTTAAGCCTAGCCCGCACTATTTTGGATGCCCAGTAATCAAATGGGAATGACGGGTAAGGGAGAACATCAATAGGGAAGGAAAAATAGTTAGTAACCATACTGGACAAACGCTGTCTCCTGTCACTTTGAATTGATGCTGCAGTACCTGTCCTGTCTGCGGTCATTGCGAAATCACTCCACATCCTGGTCAGAAAACCCCTCAGTCCAACGCCACTTCTGATTTGTGCACCTCTAACACCTCTGCCCTGTTGCCCCCTGCAGCTCGTGTGAGAACCATCACCGGCGCTGTGTGCTGGGAATGCCTGAATCAAACGGTCAACAAGAGTTGCTTGTTTGGTTGCCAATATTTGTTCAAGGTTCTCATGTGGCATGATGTTTGCAGTTTCCCCTTATAGCATGGATCCAGGAGGCAGGCCAACCAGTAATCGTCATCGGTCATCATTTTTATAATGCGGGGGTCCCTTTTTAGGATACGCAAGGCATAATCCGCCAAGTGGGCCAATGTTCCAGTTGTCAATTCACTGCTTGTGCTGGGTTGAGGAGCACTTTCGGGCAAATCAACGTCACTTGCCTCCCTCAAAAACCCTGAACCTGGCCTTGCAACGACACCAGTTTCTATTGCCCCCTGAGAAGCTTCCTCATCCAAAAAATACTCATCCCCATTATCCTCCTCTTCGCCCGCCACCTCGTCCAGTAGACTTCCCTGACCAGACAATTGCTGACTGTCATCATGGCTTCCCTTGTCCTCGGCTGCAGATGCCTGGTCCTTTATGTGCGTCAAACTTTGCATCAGCAGATGCTATAGGGGGATGCTCATGCTTATTATGGCGTTGTCTGCACTAACCAGCCATGTGCATTCCTCAAAACACTGAAGGACTTGACAGAGGTCTTGTAGCTTCGACCACTGCACACCTGACAACTCCATGTCTGCCATCCAACTGATTGCCCGTGTATGTGTATCCTCCCACAAATACATAACAGCACGCCTCTGTTCGCACAGTCTCTGAAGCATGTGCATTGTGGAGTTCCACCTTGTTGCAACTTCGATGATTAGGCGATGCTGGGGAAGGTTCAAAGATCGCTGATGGTTCTGCATACGGCTGGAGTGTACAGGCGAACGGCGGATGTGCAAGCAAAGTCTGCACACCTTCAGGAGCAGGTCGGGTAACCCCGGATAACTTTTCAGGAATAATAATAATCTTTATTTTTATATAGCGCTAACATATTCCGCAGCGCTTTACAGTTTTGCACACATTATCATCACTGTCCCCGATGGGGCTCACAATCTAGAATCCCAATCAGTATGTCTTTGGACTGCACGACCAGGTTTAAGGTGTGAGCCAGGCAAGGAATTGTGTTTCAGTTGTGAAAGGGCTATGGCAGCCATAAAATTCCTTCCGTTATGACTCACTACTTTGCCTGCCTCAAGATGTACACTGCCCAGCAATGACTGAGTTTCTTGCTGCAAGAACTCGGACAGAACTTCCGCGGTGTGTCTGTTGTCGCCCAAACACTTCATTGCCAATACAGCCTGCTGACGCTTGCCACTAGCTGTTCCATAATGGGACACCTCGTGTGCAACAGTGGCAGCTGCAGATGGAGAGGTCGTGCGACTGCGGTCTGCGGACGAGCTCTCGCTTCTGCTGGAGGATGAGGGGGAGGGGGGCGAATGCCTACAGCCAACTGTTTCCTGGAATGTGGGCTAGGCAGAACTGTCCCAATATTGCTGTCCCCTGTGGACCCTGCATCCACCACATTAACCCAGTGTGCCGTGATGGACACGTAACGCCCCTGGCCATGCCTACTGGTCCATGCATTTGTTGTCAGGTGCACCTTTCTACTCACAGATTGCCTGAGAGCATGGACAATGCGTTCTTTAACATGCTGGTGGAGGGCTGGGATGGCTTTTCTAGAAAAGAATTGTCGACTGGGTAGCTCGTAGCGTGGTACAGCGTAGTCCATCAGGGCTTTGAAAGCTTCGCTTTCAACTAACCGGTAGGGCATCATCTCTAACGAGATTAGTCTAGCAATGTGGGCGTTCAAACCCTGTGTACGCGGATGAGAGGATGAGTACTTCCTTTTCCTAACGAGAGTCTCTTGTAGGGTGAACTGGACTGGAGTGCTGCATATGGTGGAACTAGCGGGGGTGATGGTGGACATGGCAGACTGAGAGAGGGTTGGTGATGGTATTCTTGCTGTTGGCCTACATACAGTGTTTCCTACCAAGAAACTGGTGATTCCCTGACTGCTCTGGCCTTGCGACGAAACCTACACATTTGCTGCAGGTGGTGTGGTAAAAGGTGGACTTAGGGTACCGTCACACTATACGATTTACCTACGATCACGACCAGCGATATGACCTGGCCGTGATCGTAGGTAAATCGTAGTGTGGTCGCTGGGGAGCTGTCACACAGACAGCTCTCCAGCGACCAACGATGCCGAGGTCCCTGGGTAACCAGGGTAAACATCGGGTAACTAAGCGCAGGACCGCGCTTAGTAACCCGATGTTTACCCTGGCTACAAGCGTAAAACTAAAAAAAAAAAAACAGCACATACTTACATTCTGGTGTCCGTCAGGTCCCTTGCCGTCTGCTTCCCGCACTGCCGGCCGTAAAGTGAAAGCAGAGCACAACGGCTGTGCTTTCACTTTCACTTTACGGCCGGCAGTCAATGAGTGCGGGAAGCAGACGGCAAGGGACCTGACGGACACCAGAATGTAAGTATGTGCTGTTTGTTTTTTTTTAGTTTTACGCTTGTAACCAGGGTAAACATCGGGTTACTAAGCGCGGTCCTGCGCTTAGTTACCCGATGTTTACCCTGGTTACAAGCGCACGCATCGCTGGATCGCATCGCTGGATCGCATCGCTAGATCGCTAGATCGGTGTCACACACACCGATCTAGCGATGACAGCGGGAGATCCAGCGATGAAAGAAAGTTCTAAACAATCTGCTACGACGTACGATTCTCAGCAGGATCCCTGATCGCTGCTGCGTGTCAGACACCGATATCGTAACGATATCGCTGGAACGTCACGAATCGTACCGTCGTAGCGATCGAAATGGTATAGTGTGACGGTACCCTTACAGTGAGGGAAGGGATGTAGCATTGCTGACTAGCTTCATTGTGAGAGGGTGCAACAACGTTAAGGGACGTTTGGTAGTTAGTCCAGGCTTGCAAGTGCATGGTGGATAAATGTCTCCGCATGCAACTTGTATTTAGATTTTTAACATTCTGACCTCTGCTGAAGGTTCTTGAGCATTTCTTACAGATGACATTGCACTGATCATTTGGATCTTGGTTAAAAAAATGCCAGACTGCACTCTTCCTACTATCGGATACCTTTTCAGGCATTGCACACTGAGCTACTTTAACCGGATGGCCACACTGTCCTACAACTGGTTTTGGTTTTGCCACACATTTTTGGCCAGATACGGGCGTGCCAGATGGAACCTGTTGCGATCTTGATGCCTGCTGTGGCTCCTCCTCTGCTTCAGAGCTACTGACGGCTGCACCCTCTTCCCCCAATGGCTGCCAATCAGGGTCAACAACTGGGTCATCTATGACCTCCTCTTCTATGTCCTGTGCACCTTCCTCTGTGTCACCGTGTAAGCCGGTGCTATAGCGTTCGTGACCGGGCTCCATAGTCTCATCTGGGTCAGATTCTGGATCAGTGCACTGCGAGGGCAATGTTGTGATCTGAGTCAAAGGAACAGCATAATAATCTGGCTGTGGCTGTGCATCTGTGCACTCCATGTCCAATTCATCTTGTAATGGGCATGGTCTGTTAACAATTTCCCTTTCTAACCCAGGAACGGTATGTGTAAAGAGCTCCATGGAGTAACCCATTGTGTCGCCTGACGCATCCTTCTCTGTTGTTCTGGGTGAAGAACGCAAGGAAGCGACTTGTCCCTGACCGGGAACATCCACTGACGGCGCACTGCTTTTACATTTTGCACTTTCCGAAGAGGAGGCAAAAGAGCTAGAGGCAGAGTCAGCAAGGAAAGCCAAAAATTGTTCCTGCTGTTCCGGCTTTAAAAGCGGTTTTCCTACTCCCAGAAAAGGGAGTGTTCGAGGCCTTGTGTAGCCAGACGATGACAGTGGCTGAACAACTCGAGACTTAGGTGCTATATTGCTTTTCCCACGACCACCTGATGCTCCACCACCACTACCATCATTACCAGCTGGCAATGACCGCCCACGGCCACGACCTCTTCCACCAGACTTCCTCATTCTTGGAAATATGTAAACAAACTAACAAACGGTATTTGGTACTGTAAAACCAGTTACAAAGTGGACGCAAAATTGTTGTGAATTTAAATCTCCCTTTATGCAGTAGATGTGTGAGACTGCAGGGAAAATCAGGCCCACTGTATTACAGTACAGTTTCAGTGGCAGACAGTGGCTGACAGATATGCCACTAACAGGACTGACGCAGATGCACACACTGGAAATAAAAATCTCCCCTTCTTTTTTTTTTTTTCATATGGAAGACTAGTGAATAAATCTGGCCCACTGTATTACAGTATATTTTCTGTGGCAGAAAATGACAGACAGATACCACAGACTGGGCTGGAACAGATGCACAGATTTGCCAATATTAATCTCCCCTTCTTTTTTTTTTCATATGGAAGACTATTGAATAAATCTGGCCCACTGTTTTACAGTATTGTTTCAGTGGCACAAAATGACAGACCGATACCACATACTGGACTGGCACAGACAGGGCCGCCATCAGGGCATTACAGCCGTGACTGGCGGATGGGGCCCGGTGAGCAGAGGGGGCCCGCATCGGGCCCCCTCTTACCTGCTCACCGGGCCCCTACCGGCAGCCGCAGGCTGAACTGGGCCCTTAGCGGCGGCCGGCGCTACAGCTGTACGCTATTGACATGCGGGCCCGCGCCCGCACGTCAATAGTTAACAGCCGCCAGCCGCAGCGTGCAGGTCGCCGGCGTCTGACTTCATTGTCAGTCGCCGGCGAGTGCACGGTGCAGCTGCGTGGAGAGAGGAGCGCGGCAGGTAAGCAGAACTTTTTTTTTTGAGAGCAGCGATGCGGGGGAGGAGGGGCAGGGCAGTAAAGCTGGACACAGGGAGGGGGGGCAGTAAAGCTGGACACAGGGAGGGGGGGCAGTAAAGCTGGACACAGGGAGGGGGGGCAGTAAAGCTGGACACAGGGAGGGGGGGCGGTAAAGCTGGACACAGGGTGGGGGGCGGTAAAGCTGGACACGGGGGGGAGCAGTAAAGCTGGACACGGGGGGGGGTCAGAAAGCTGGACACGGGGGGGTCAGAAAGCTGGACACGGGTGGCAGTAAAGCTGGACACGGGGGACAGAAAGCTGGACACAGGGGGGGCAGAGTGCTGACAGAGATGGGGCAGAGTGCTGGACAGAGATGGGGCAGAGTGCTGGACAGAGATGGGGCAGAGTGCTGAACAGAGATGGGGCAGAGTGCTGGACAGAGATGGGGCAGAGTGCTGGCCAGAGATGGGGCAGAGTGCTGGCCAGAGATGGGGCAGAGTGCTGGCCAGAGATGGGGCAGAGTGCTGGACACTGATGGGGCAGAGTGCTGGACACTGATGGGGCAGAGTGCTGGACACTGATGGGGCAGAGTGCTGGACACTGATGGGGCAGAGTGCTGGACACTGATGGGGCAGAGTGCTGGACACTGATGGGGCAGAGTGCTGGACACTGATGGGGCAGAGTGCTGGACACTGATGGGGCAGAGTGCTGGACAGAGATGGGGCAGAGTGCTGGACACAGAAGGGGCAGGATTGGACAGAGATGGGGCAAAGTGCTGGACAGAGATGGGGCAGGGTTGGACAGAGATGGGGCAGAGTGCTGGACAGAGATGGGGCAGAGTGCTGGACAGAGATGGGGCAGAGTGCTGGACAGAGATGGGGCAGAGTGCTGGACAGAGATGGGGCACGATTGGACACAGATGGGGCAGGATTGGACAGAGATGGGGCAGAGTGCTGGACAGAGATGGGGCAGAGTGCTGTCTGTCACACAAGTGACCCCATATTGGAAACTAGACCCCTCAATGAACTTATCTAGATGTGTTGTGAGAACTTTGAACCCCCAAGTGTTTCACTACAGTTTATAACGCAGAGCCGTGAAAATAAAAAATCTTTTTGTTTTCCCACAAAAATTATTTTTTAGCCCCCAGTTTTGTATTTTCCCAAGGGTAAAAGGAGAAATTGGTAAACAAAAGTTGTTGTCCAATTTGTCCTGAGTACGCTGATACCCCATATGTTGGGGTAAACCCCTGTTTGGGCACACAGGAGAGCTCGGAAGGGAAGGAGCACTGTTTTACTTTTTCAACGCAGAATTGGCTGGAATTGAGATCGGACGCCATGTCGTGTTTGGAGAGCCCCTGATGTGCCGAAACAGTGGAAACCCCCCAATTATAACTGAAACCCTAATCTAAACACACCCCTAACCCTAATTCCAACGGTAACCCTAACCACACCTCTAACCCTGACACACCCCTAACCCTAATCCCAACCCTATTCCCAACTGTAAATGTAATCTAAACCCTAACCCTAACTGTAGCCCCAACCCTAACCCTAACCCTAGCCCTAACCCTAGCCCTAACCCTAGCCCTAACCCTAGCCCTAGCCCTAACCCTAGCCCTAACCCTAGCCCTAACCCTAACCCTAGCCCTAGCCCTAACCCTAGCCCTAGCCCTAGCCCTAACCCTAGCCCTAGCCCTAGCCCTAACCCTAGCCCTAACCCTAGCCCTAGCCCTAACCCTAGCCCTAACCCTAGCCCTAATGGGAAAATGGAAATAAATACATTTTTTTTTATTTTTCCCTAACTAAGGGGGTGATGAAGGGGGGTTTGATTTACTTTCATAGCGAGTTTTTTAGCGGATTTTTATGATTGGTAGCCGTCACACACTGAAAGACCCTTTTTATTGCAAAAAATATTTTTTGCAATACCACATTTTGAGAGCTATAATTTTTCCATATTTTGGTCCACAGAGACATGTGAGGTCTTGTTTTTTGCGGGACGAGTTGACGTTTTTATTGAAAACATTTTTGGGCACGTGACATTTTTTGATCGCTTTTTATTCCGATTTTTGTGAGGAAGAATGACCAAAAGCCAGCTATTCATGAATTTCTATTGGGGGAGGCGTTTATACCGTTCCGCGTTTTGTAAAATTGATAAATCAGTTTTATTCTTCGGGTCAGTACGATTACAGCGATACCTCATTTATATCATTTTTTTATGGTTTGGCGCTTTTATACGATAAAAACTATTTTACAGAAAAAATAATTATTTTTGCATCGCTTTATTCTCAGGACTATAACTTTTTTATTTTTTTGCTGATGATGCTGTATGGCGGCTCTTTTTTTGCGGGACAATATGATGCTTTCAGCGGTACCATGGTTATTTATATCTGTCATTTTGATCGCGTGTTATTCCACTTTTTGTTCGGCGGTATGATAATAAAGCGTTGTTTTTTGCCTCGTTTTTTTTTTTTTTTCTTACGGTGTTTACTGAAGGGGTTAACTAGTGGGACAGTTTTATAGGTCGGGTCGTTACGGACGCGGTGATACTAAATAAGTGTACTTTTATTGGGTTTTTTTTTTTATTTAGATGAAGAAATGTATTTATGGGAATAATATATTTTTTTTTTTTCATTATTTTGGAATATTTTTTTTTATTTTTTTTACACATTTGGAAAAATTTTTTTTTACTTTTTTACTTTGTCCCAGGGGGGGACATCACAGATCAGTGATCTGACAGTTTGCACAGCACTCTGTCAGATCACTGATCTGACATGCAGCGCTGCAGCCTTCACAGTGCCTGCTCTGAGCAGGCTCTGTGAAGCCACCTCCCTCCCTGCAGGACCCGGATCCGCGGCCATCTTGGATCCGGAGCTGGACTGAGCAGGGAGGGAGGTGAGACCCTCGCAGCAACGCGATCACATCGCGTTGCTCCGGGGGTCTCAGGGAAGCCCGCAGGGAGCCCCCTCCCTGCGCGGTGCTTCCCTGCACCGCCGGCACATCGCGATCATCTTTGATCGCGGTGTGCCAGGGGTTAATGTGCCGGGGGCGGTCCGTGACCGCTCCTGGCACATAGTGCCGGATGTCAGCTGCGATAAGCAGCTGACACCCGGCCGCGATCGGCCGCGCTCCCCCCGTGAGCGCGGCCGATCGGCTATGACGTACTATCCCGTCCAGGGTCAGATAAGCCCAGGGCACCTCGACGGGATAGTACGTCTAAGGTCACAGAGGGGTTAAGGGATATTATTATTGCAGTGATGTATTTATTTTATTTTATGAGTATACTGTTTTAAATGGGGGGGCGGTCCTGTTACTGTGTAGAGAGATACTCTGTTGCCTTCTTCATGTGGTATAATGTAGAAGTTGGGAAAATTAAGTAATGTGTTCTACAAGCGGAACTCGAGATAACTGTTTTATTTCCTGCAGAGACGAGTCCTGGCTGGATGAAGTGATGGCGGTCTGTGCTGGATGAAAGATGAAGGACTTCACCTAGAGACGTCACTGGTGAGTCAGTGTTACCTATACACTGACACTATACACTGTATACTATATACAGAGGTCCTGTGTACAATGTCACCAGTGATCACTGTATTACCTATACATTATATACAGAGCTCCTGTGTATAATGTCACCGGTGATCACTGTATTACCTGTACACAGACACTGCTTACTAATTACAGATCTCCTGTGCATAATGGCACTGCTGGTGATAGTATTGTGGTTTTTTTTTTTATTACTGATCAGTATTGTAGTATTCAGTCATTTGTGGTTATATGCGGTCTGGTCATGGTGTAGCGGTATTTGTTCCTTGTATTTTATATTATTCGATCACTGTGGTGGTAATATGTCATCTGGTCATAGTGCGGTGGTATTTGTTCCTTGTATGTAGTATTATAGGTCATTTTAAAAATTGAAAAATAAATAAAAATATACCTAAATTGTATTGCATATTTTACCAAATATTTAGTAGGTTACAGTAGAGTAGGGCCCGGCCAAAAGTGTCTACCGTGTTATGGTGGCGGCTTAAAAAATCTTTTGGCCAAAACAAAAGCTGCCGGCTATATGTGTGATCTGGTGATGGGAACTGTTAATGTGTGATAGGTGAGAAGTGGAGATTTTCCAAGAGAGAGCGGTGGGACTGTGGACAGTTCGTGGGGTGGAGCCTGGAGGCGGGACTGGGGTGGAGCCTGGGCGGAGTTTCAAGGGGGCCCCGAAAATTTTGCCAGTATGGGGCCCCAAAATTTCTAGTGGCAGCCCTGGGCACAGATACACAGATTTGCCAATATTAATCTCCCCTTCTTTTTTTTTTGATGGGAGACTAGTGAATAAATCTGGCCCACTGTTTTACAGTATTGTTTCAATGGCACAAAATGACAGAACGATACCACAGACTGGACTGGCACAGATGCACAGATTTGCCAATATTAATCTCCCATTCTTTTTTTTTTTGATGGGAGACTAGTGAATAAATCTGGCCCACTGTTTTACAGTATTGTTTCAGTGGCACAAAATGACAGACCGATACCACAGAGTGGACTGGCATAGATGCACAGATTTGCCAATATTAATCTCCCCTTCTTTTTTTTTTTGATGGGAGACTAGTGAATAAATCTGGCCCACTGTTTTACAGTATTGTTTCAGTGGCACAAAATGACAGACCGATACCACAGAGTGGACTGGCACAGATGCACAGATTTGCCAATATTAATCTCCCCTTCTTTTCATTTTTGGTGGGAGACTAGTGAATAAATCTGGCCCACTGTTTTACAGTATTGTTTCAGTGGCACAAAATGACAGACCGATACCACAGACTGGACTGGCACAGATTTGCCAATATTAATCTCCCCTTCTTTTTTTTGATAGGAGACTATTGAATAAATCTGGCCCACTGTTTTACAGTATTGTTTCAGTGGCACAAAATGACAGACCGATACTACAGACTGGACTGGCACAGATACACAGTTTTGCCAATATTAATCTCCCATTCTTTTTTTTTTTGATGGGAGACTAGTGAATAAATCTGGCCCACTGTTTTACAGTATTGTTTCAGTGGCACAAAATGACAGACCGATACCACAGACTGGACTGGCACAGATGCACAGATTTGCCAATATTAATCTCCCCTTCTTTTTTTTTTTGATGGGAGACTAGTGAATAAATCTGGCCCACTGTTTTACAGCATTGTTTCAGTGGCACAAAATGACAGACCGATACCACAGACTGGACTGGCACAGATGCACAGATTTGCCAATATTAATCTCCCCTTTTTTTTTTCTTGATGGGAGACTAGTGAATAAATCTGGCCCACTGTTTTACAGTATTGTTTCAGTGGCAGAAAATGACAGACAGATACCACAGAGTGGACTGGCAGAGATGCACAGATTTGCAATATAAATCTCCCTTTTTAGATGTGGGACAGTGCAGAAAAATACAGGCCCACTGTTTTACACTTCACAGTTTCAGGGGCAGAAAGTGGCTTGAAGATATATATATATATATATATATATATATATATATATATATATATATATACATATATAGGGACTGCACTACAATTACTATCTCCCTACAGTTATCTCGGAAAAGTATGGCAGGCAGCAATAAAAAGGACTGCTGCATACAAAAGTGTGGACAAACAAACAAGATAGCTGTGCAGAAAGGAAGGAACAACAGGATTTGTGCTTTGAAAAAAGCAATTGGTTTGCACAGCGGCGTACAAACAGCAATGCAGCTATCAGGGAGCCTTATAAGGCAGCCTAATAAGCTACAGAGCTGATGCACAGAAATCTAGCCTCCACTGTTCCTGCAAGGAAAAGGTGGTGTTGGACAGTGGAAGTCGCTACAGCACAAGCGGTTTGGGGGTTTATATTCCCTGCCTAACGCTATCCCTGCTTCTGACGAAGCGGCAGCAACCTCTCCCTATGCTTAGATCAGCAGCAGTAAGATGGCGGTCGGCGTGCACGCCCCTTTATAGCCCCTTTGACGCCGCAGAAAGCAAGCCAATCACTGTAATGCCCTTCTCTAAGATGGTGGGGACTGAGACATATGTCATCATGCTGCGCACACTCTGCGTCCACCTTCATTGGCTGAGAAATGGCGCTGAACGCGTCATTTGAAACGCGACTTTGGCGCGAAGGTCGCGTACCGCATGGCCGACACCCACACAGGGATCCGGTCAGGTTTCATGAAACCCAACTTTGCCAAAAGTCGGCGACTTATGAAAATGACTGTAACGGGGTCTACTGGGCTGTAGTACCTCTTTCAGCACCACCCCGTGTTTCAGGAGGTCCACTCTGCTTTGGCTGGAGTCTGAATGAAGGACGCTGGCAGGAATTTATTGATTACATGAGAACATATAAAAGCTGACTGCTTCTCCATGTATTTCCAGTCTAAAGAACACACTTTATTCACAGCAAACAGAATATATAACGCAGATACGCAGGGCAGGCCAATAGGAAAACAGCAGGCCAGACATACATTACAATAGCCGCAGTGGGCCGGAGCCTGCCGATATTTACTGTTGGAATTACAAAGGTGGGGGAGGTCAGAAAGAGAATCTCTTGTCCAGGGGCACAGCCTGTGGACTGATGCATTTCACATGGAAACTATTATACATACATATACTGCATAACATATTCTTGGTGCTGGGGGGTTCTGTAACAATGACCAATCCGTTTCACTCAACCCTACTGTAGATGTGCTGCTGATAACATGATACTGTATGGTGATCTGTTAGTGATCTATTAGTAATCGCTCTGTCCCATCATTATTCCTCAGCTGGTGGAAAGAGGCCGGGAAACAAGTGTTGAACAACTTCAGTATTGTTGATCAAACTCATTTAGCGACCTGAACTCAGCGCATGTAAATACAACCAAAATGCTTTTGTATGATGTGCAATATGTTAGCATTTGGGGCCCCATTTTAAACTTTGCCTAGGGCCCCAATTTGCCTAAAACCGGCCCTGCCTACAAGTGTACAAAGATATTCTACAGTCACCATGTGACAAGCGGGCCTGTGTAACTTCAAATGCCAGGGCTGAATTTTAGTCCCAGTCCGGCCCTGACCCTGAGGTACTCTCACAGAGCTTATAGAGCTTAATCCCATACCTCGCCCTCTTGCTGGGCAGGTTCTGATGGAACTGAAGCCTCCCTTTGAAGTGGATGAGGGATTCATCCACACAAATTTCCCTTTTGAGAATGTACACTTCAGCAAACTTATTGCTGAAGTGTTCGATGACCGGACGAATTTTGAACAGTCTAAAGGAAGTTCGTATTGTCCGTAAAGTCGCGGAGAAGGATGTCCGTATTGTCCCTAAAATGAAGAACCTTATGAATCACCTCAAAACGCTTGCGAATCATAACCATGCCATATGGTACTCCAGTATTCGCGAATTTCTGGTTTCTTCACAATCCCCATGTGAAGGACCAGTCCCCAATATTTCATCATTTCTACGGAGTCAACGGGTGATCAGAGGGGCAGGGGGTGATCTCCGGGGAGCAGGAGGGGGCTGTCAGGCGTGGGGGTGCAGAGGCGATGCAGCAGCAGCAGATGAAATCTGCGGCAGCAGCAGGGGGTGATCAGGGGGGCAGGGAGTGATCATGGGGTGATCACCAGTGGGCCGGAGGGGGCTGTCGGGAGCTGGCAGCAGCAGCAGGGGGGGTGATCAGGGGGGCATGGGGTAAGATCGGGGGGTGGGTGATCAGGGGGCAGAGAGCGGAGGTCAGGGGAGGGAGCGGAAGTGGAATTGAACGGCATAGAGGGGAATACCTTATAGCGGTAGCAGGAGCAGCGGCAGCAGCAGCAGCGACGATCGCGGCGATCGGTGGCAGACCTGAGAGCAGGGACCTCATTCTCCAGCTTCCAGGGACGGGAAGAGGCTGGAGAACAAGGGCATACATGTTTTACTCCGCCCCTCTAGATCTGATAGGAGAGCTAGCGTCACATGGACGCTAGCTCCAATCAGAGCTGGAGGGGGTGATAAAAAGGTCACCCGGAGCTATCATAGACCCGGGGGGCAAAGCCACCCCCCGGAGTCAAGTACAGGTCCCCCTGTACCTGCAGGTCAAGTGACATTTCAATGACCCGGTCACCCGACCCGCAGGGACGAGATCCCGCCATGACGCCACATAGGCGTCACAGGTCGGATTGGCATCGACTTCTATGATGCCTACGTGGAGTCATAGGTCTTGAAGGGGTTAACTGCCACTAGATCACCAGGGTGAACGTGCTCTGTACTGTCATAGGCCGGTGAAGTTTGGTCAAGGGGGGCTCTGATGGCAATAGTATATTTTTAAAAAAGGTACCCCCATTGGTGAAAACATCCTTGTTGGCAAAGACTTGTTAACATTTGTGTACCTTAAAGAGATCACTTAAAAAGCTCCTTTTTGTGTTGCCTGGTTGCTGACATTGGACACAATGCACTTCATATGAATTTGAAAAAGCAATGCTGTTAGTTTGGCTCAGTAGTTTTGGCTCAAAAATAAAAATATTTCTTTGTCCACTATATTACTTTCTCTCCTTGAGAGCCATAACTTTGGCTGCTTCAAATGTACAAATGGCGAATATACCAATGGCGATTTGGAATCCAGATTAAAATACTGTATACTGAATGCATTCAGACAATCACATAGCTGCATTTCTTGTAAAACATTTACAGATGTGACAGACAATACTGATAGTGACATAATCTTGAGAAATGTTTATTCACTTCACAAACAGTTCTAAGCCTCTATATGTTTGCTGTTTGTCATTGTAAAACATTAAGCTTTAAGGTACCTTCACACTAAACGATATCGCTAGCGATCCGTGATGTTGCAGCATCCTGGCTAGCGATATCGTTCAGTGTGACACGCAGCAGCGATCGGATCCTGCTGTGATGTCGTTGGTTGGGGCTAGAAGGCCAGAACTTTATTTGGTCGCTGGTTCTCCCGCTGACATCGCTGAATCGGCGTGTGTGACGCCGATTCAGCGATGTCTTCGCTGGTAACCAGGGTAAACATCGGGTTACTAAGCGCAGGGCCGCGCTTAGTAACCCGATGTTTACCCTGGTTACCATCCTAAAAGTAAAAAAAAAAAACACTTCATACTTACCTTCCGCTGTCTGTCCCCTGGCGCTGTGCTTCTCTGTACTCACTGTGTGCACAGCGGCCGGAAAGCAGAGTGGTGACTTCACCGCTCTGCTTTCCGGCTGCTGTGGTCACAGCCAGTGCAGGAAGCAGAGCGCCAGGGACAGACAGCTAAAGGTAAGTATGTAGTGTTTGTTTTTTTTTACTTTTAGGATGGTAACCAGGGTAAACATCGGGTTACTAAGCGTGGCCCTGCGCTTAGTAACCTGATGTTTACCCTGGTTACTGGCATCGTTGGTCGCTGGAGAGCTGTCTGTGTGACAGCTCTGCAGCGACCAAACAGCGACGCTGCAGCGATCCGGATCGTTGTCTGGATCGCTGCAGCGTCGTTTAGTGTGACGGTACCTTTACTGAAACTATGCCTGTGGTGGTTTGATCTAAATCCTTGTGGCTTTTATTTTCTAGGGGTTTATGGCCCATCGTCTGATGACTCCATGATATCTCAGTTTCATCCAACCTTGAAAAGTGGCCACTTGAAGGTCTGGCTGAAACTAGAGTTACTACATAGTGTAAATCACTATATAAGACCAGAGAAACATGCCTAAGACAGATGCTAAAACTGGAGTACCTGGACATGTACAGTGTGCTGATACCTGCATAATTGGGGACGCCCATGCAGTGTAGGCAGGGCCGCCATCAGGGCATTACAGCCGTGACTGGCTTAAGGGGCCCGGTGAGCAGAGGGGGCCCGCATCGGGCCCCCTCTTACCTGCTCACCGGGCCCCTACCGGCAGCCGCAGGCTGAACCGGGCCCTTAGCGGCGGCCGGCGCTGCAGCTGTACGCTATTGACATGCGGGCCTGCGCCCGCACGTCAATAGTTAACAGCCGCCAGCCGCAGCGTGCAGGTCGCCGGCGTCTGACGTCATTGTCAGTCGCCGGCGAGTGCACAGTGCAGCTGCGTGGAGAGATCAGGAGCGCGGCAGGTAAGTAGAACTTTTTTTTTTTTTCTATTGAGAGCGGAGAGCGGCGATCGGGGGGGGGGGGGTTTGGGCAGAAGGCTGGACACAGAGGGGGCAGAAGGCCGCTGGACACAGGGGGGCAGTAAAGCTGGACACAGAGGGGGCAGAAGGCAGCTGGACACAGAGGGGGCAGAAGGCCGCTGGACACAGGGGGGCAGTAAAGCTGGACACAGAGGGGGCAGAAGGCAGCTGGACACAGGGGGGCAGTAAAGCTGGACACAGAGGGGGCAGAAGGCAGCTGGACACAGGGGGGCAGAAGGCAGCTGGACACAGGGGGGCAGAAGGCAGCTGGACACAGAGGGGGCAGAAGGCAGCTGGACACAGGGGGGCAGTAAAGCTGGACACAGAGGGGGCAGAAGGCAGCTGGACACAGAGGGGGCAGAAGGCAGCTGGACACAGAGGGGGCAGAAGGCCGCTGGACACAGAGGGGGCAGAAGGCAGCTGGACACAGAGGGGGCAGAAGGCAGCTGGACACGGGGGCAGAAGGCAGCTGGACACAGGGGGGCAGAAGGCAGCTGGACACAGGGGGCAGAAGGCCGCTGGACACGGGGGCAGAAGGCCTCTGGACACAGAGGGGGCAGAAGGCCGCTGGACACAGGGGGGCAGTAAAGCTGGACACAGAGGGGGCAGAAGGCAGCTGGACACAGAGGGGGCAGAAGGCCGCTGGACACGGGGGCAGAAGGCCTCTGGACACAGGGGGGCAGAAGGCCACTGGACACAGAGGGGGCAGAAGGCAGCTGGACACGGGGGCAGAAGGCCGCTGGACACGGGGGCAGAAGGCCGCTGGACACAGAGGGGGCAGAAGGCCGCTGGACACAGAGGGGGCAGAAGGCAGCTGGACACAGAGGGGGCAGAAGGCAGCTGGACACAGAGGGGGCAGAAGGCCGCTGGACACAGGGGGGCAGTAAAGCTGGACACAGAGGGGGCAGAAGGCAGCTGGACACAGAGGGGGCAGAAGGCCGCTGGACACGGGGGCAGAAGGCCGCTGGACACGGGGGCAGAAGGCCTCTGGACACAGGGGGGCAGAAGGCCGCTGGACACAGGGGGGGCAGTAAAGCTGGACACAGAGGGGGCAGAAGGCAGCTGGACACGGGGGCAGAAGGCCGCTGGACACGGGGGCAGAAGGCCTCTGGACACAGAGGGGGCAGAAGGCCGCTGGACACAGGGGGGCAGTAAAGCTGGACACAGAGGGGGCAGAAGGCAGCTGGACACAGAGGGGGCAGAAGGCCGCTGGACACGGGGGCAGAAGGCCGCTGGACACGGGGGCAGAAGGCCTCTGGACACAGGGGGGCAGAAGGCCGCTGGACACAGGGGGGGCAGTAAAGCTGGACACAGAGGGGGCAGAAGGCAGCTGGACACGGGGGCAGAAGGCCGCTGGACACGGGGGCAGAAGGCCTCTGGACACAGAGGGGGCAGAAGGCCGCTGGACACAGGGGGGCAGTAAAGCTGGACACAGAGGGGGCAGAAGGCAGCTGGACACAGAGGGGGCAGAAGGCAGCTGGACACAGAGGGGGCAGAAGGCCGCTGGACACAGGGGGGCAGTAAAGCTGGACACGGGGGGGGGCAGAAGGCCGCTGGACAGGGGGGCAGTAAAGCTGGACACGGGGGGGGCAGTAAAGCTGGACACGGGGCAGAAGGCTGGACTCAGGGGGGCAGTAAAGCTGGACACGGGGCAGAAGTCCGCTGGACACAGGGGGGCAGAAGGCCGCTTGACACAGAAGGGCAGTAAAGCTGGACACAGGGGGGGGCAGAAGGCTGGACACAGGGGGGCAGTAAAGCTGGACACGGGGGGCAGAAGGCTGGACACAGAGGGGGCAGTAAAGCTGGACACAGAGGGGGCAGTAAAGCTGGACACGGGGGCAGAAGGCCGCTGGACACAGGGGGGCAGTAAAGCTGGACACGGGCAGAAGGCTGGACACAGGGGGGCAGTAAAGCTGGACACAGGGGGGCAGTAAAGCTGGACACAGGGGGGGCAGAAGGCTGGACACAGAGGGGGCAGTAAGGCTGGACACAGAGGGGGCAGTAAAGCTGGACACAGAGGGGGCAGTAAAGCTGGACACAGAGGGGGCAGTAAAGCTGGACACGGGCAGAAGGCTGGACACAGGGGGGCAGTAAAGCTGGACACGGGGGGCAGAAGGCTGGACACAGGGGGCAGTAAAGCTGGACACAGAGGGGGCAGTAAAGCTGGACACGGGGGCAGAAGGCCGCTGGACACAGAAGGGCAGTAAAGCTGGACACAGGGGGGGCAGAAGGCTGGACACAGGGGGGCAGTAAAGCTGGACACGGGGCAGTAAAGCTGGACACGGGGCAGTAAAGCTGGACACGGGGCAGTAAAGCTGGACACAGAGGGGGCAGTAAATCTGGACACAGAGGGGGCAGTAAATCTGGACACAGAGGGGGCAGTAAAGCTGGACACGGGGGGGGGCAGAAAGCTGGACACGGGGGGGGCAGAAAGCTGGACACGGGGGGGGCAGAAAGCTGGACACGGGGGGCAGAAAGCTGGACACATGGGGGGCAGAAAGCTGGACAGAGATGGGGCAGAGTGCTGGACAGAGATGGGGCAGAGTGCTGGACAGAGATGGGGCAGAGTGCTGGACAGAGATGGGGCAGAGTGCTGGACAGAGATGGGGCAGAGTGCTGGACAGAGATGGGGCAGAGTGCTGGACAGAGATGGGGCAGAGTGCTGGACAGAGATGGTGCAGGATTGGAAACAGATGGGGCAGGATGGATACGATGGAGACAGATGGGGCAGGATGGGGAGATCATATGGGGTAGAATGGATACTCATGAGGGCAGGATGGGAGAACATATGGCTGGAGCCTGGAATGAAACACACGGTGGCCAGGATGGCGAATATTACCATAGGGGCTAATTAAGGGATATTATTATTGCAGTGATGTATTTATTTTATTTTTTGAGTATACTGTTTTAAATGGGGGGGCGGTCCTGTTACTGTGTAGAGTGATAATATGTTGCCTTCTTCATGTGGTGTAATGTAGAAGTTGGGAAAATTAAGTAATGTGTTCTACAAGCGGAACTCGAGATAACTGTTATATTTCCTGCAGAGACGAGTCCTGGCTGGATAAAGTGATGGTGGTCTGTGCTGGATGAAAGATGAAGGACTTCACCTAGAGACGTCACTGGTGAGTCAGTGTTACCTATACACTTACACTATACACTGTATACTATATACAGAGGTCCTGTGTACAATGTCACCAGTGATCACTGTATTATCTATACATTATATACAGAGCTCCTGTGTGTAATGTCACCAGTGATCACTGTATTACCTGTACACAGACACTGCTTACTAATTACAGATCTCCTGTGCATAATGGCACTGATGGTGATAGTATTGTGGGGTTTTTTTTATTACTGATCAGTATTGTAGTATTCAGTCATTGTTGGTAATATGTGGTCTGGTCATGATGTGGTGGTAATATGTGGTCTGGTCATGGTGTAGCGGTATTTGTTCCTTGTATTTTATATTATTCGATCACTGTGGTGGTAATATGTCATCTGGTCATAGTGTTGTGGTATTTGTTCCTTGTATGCAGTATTATAGGTCATTTTAAAAATTGAAAAATAAATAAAAATATACCTAAATTGTATTGCATATTTTAACAAATATTTAGTAGGTTACAGTAGAGTAGGGCCCGGCCCAAAGTGTCTACCTTGTTGTGGTGGCGGCTTAAAAAAATCTTTTGGCCAAAACAAAAGCTGCCGGCTATATGTGTGATCTGGTGATGGGAACTGTTAATGTGTGATAGGTGAGAAGTGGAGATTTTCCAAGAGAGAGTGGTGGGACTGTGGACAGTTCGTGGGGTGGAGCCTGGAGGCGGGGCTGGGGTGGAGCCTGGGCGGAGTTTCAAGGGGGCCCCGAAAATTTTGCCAGTATAGGGCCCCGAAATTTCTAGTGGCAGCCCTGAGTGTAGGCAAAACTGTAAAGTGGTCTCCTACACAGTTGCGGCTGGGAAGGAGCAGGTTTTTAGTAAAAATATGGTGGACGAATCGTTGGATGAAGTGATCAGGAAAAGGGGCATGGTGATGACAGGAATGGGGAACATACATGATTAATAACAGCGGTGGCTATGGGAGGTATGAGATCCAGGATACAGCCAACAATGATTAGTCGTTAAGCCACCACCAATTACCAAAATGTGTTTCATGCCCGTTAGTAGTGTTGAGCAATACCTTCCGATATCGGAAAGTATCGGTATCGGATTGGATCGGCCGATATTCAAAAAATATCGGATATCGCCGATACCGATACCCGATCCCAATGCAAGTCAATGGGACCAAAATATCGGAATTAAAATAAACCCTTTCTTTCCTTGTAGGTTCATTCTACATGAAGGAAAACAACTAAGAATAATGCAGGATGTATTTGGGGAGGTGGCGGAGACATTAAAGTCATAGAAGTTTAGCCCAATCAAATAGAATAGCATGATTTTTTTTTTTTTAAGACGTTAGGAGTGGCAAAGATATTGACTATGTAAAACATTTTTTTATTTTGTCAGATATTGATGTTTCACTATTCCACGCCCTTCCCCTTATTTTTTTTTTTACTCTTCCCACACTTTCATCTTCATCATCATCAGCATCTTTGACATCAACTTCTTCTTCACCTTATTAATCTTCTTCTTCATCTTCTACCTATTTTTTTTTTTATTACATTCTTCATATTCATTTTATTCAACTATTATTATTCTTCCTATTCTACATATTCATTTTATTCAACTGTTATTATTCTTCCTATCCTACTTCTTCATCATATTCTCATTTGTGACAGGCATTCCCATAGTTGTTGTCTATAAAAGTTTGAAGATTAGGGTTGAGCGAAACGGGTCGTTCATTTTCAAAAGTCGCCGACTTTTGGCAAAGTCGGGTTTCATGAAACCCGACCCGACCCCTGTGTGGGGTCGGCCATGCGGTACGCGACTTTCGCGCCAAAGTCGCGTTTCAATGACGCGAAAAGCGCCATTTCTCAGCCAATGAAGGTGGACGCAGAGTGTGGGCAGCGTGATGACATAGGTCCTGGTCCCCACCATCTTAGAGAAGGGCATTGCAGTGATTGGCTTGCTGTCTGTGGCGTCACAGGGGCTATAAAGAGGCGTTCCCGCCGACCGCCATCTTACTGCTGCTGATCTGAGCATAGGGAGAGGTTGCTGCCGCTTCGTCAGAAGCAGGGATAGCGTTAGGCAGGGTCCATTAACCACAAAACCGCTTGTGCTGTAGCGATTTCCACTGTCCAACACCACCTTCGGTTTGCAGGGACAGTGGAGGCAAAATATTTTTTTTTTTCCTCAGCGCTGTAGCTCATTGGGCTGCCCTAGAAGGCTCCCTGATAGCTGCATTGCTGTGTGTACGCCGCTGTGCAAAAACTGCTTTTTTTAAAGCACAAATCCTCTTGTTCCTTCCTTTCTGCACAGCTATCTTTTTTGTTTGTCCACACTTTTTATTTAATTTGTGCATCAGTCCACTCCTTATTGCTGCCTGCCATACCTGGCTGAGATTACTGCAGGCAGGGAGATAGTAATTGTAGGACAGCCCCTGGTTTTTTTTTTTTGGGTGGGAGATTAAGATTGGCAATTTGGCATTTCTGCTAGAGTGCCATCCCTGTGTGTGCCATCTCTCTTACATAGTGGGCCATAGAAAGCCTTTTCATTTTTCTGTATTTTTTTTTTGTGGGGTTTATAAATTCTCCCTGATAAAAAAAAATACAGTGGGAGATTAATATTGGCCTTTGGGCTTGTGTGCCAGTCCTGAGTGTGCCATCTCTCTCTCAAATAGTGGGCCATAGAAAGCCTCTTAATTTTTTTTTATTGGGTTTCTAAATACTCCCAGAAAAAAAAAATACAGTGGGAGATTAATATTGGCCTTTTGGGCTTGTGTGCCAGTCCTGATTGTGCCATCTCTCTCTCAAATAGTGGGCCATAGAAAGCCTCTTAATTTTTTTTTATTGGGTTTCTAAATACTCCCAGAAAAAATAAAAAAAAATACAGTGGGAGATTAATATTGGCCTTTTGGGCTTGTGTGCCAGTCCTGATTGTGCCATCTCTCTCTCAAATAGTGGGCCATAGAAAGCCTCTTAATTTTTTTTTTATTGGGTTTCTAAATACTCCCAGAAAAAAAAAAAATACAGTGGGAGATTAATATTAGCCTTTTGGGCTTGTCTGCCAGTCCTGATTGTGCCATCTGTCTCTCAAATAGTGGGCCATAGAAAGCCTCTTAATTTTTTTTTTATTGGGTTTCTAAATACTCCCAGAAAAAATAAAAAAAAATCAGTGGGAGATTAATATTGCCCTTTCTGCTTGTGTGCCACTCCTGACTCCTGGGTGTGCCATCTCTCTCTCTCTCAACTAGTGGGCAGTCACTGGGCCATAGAAAGCCTATTTTTTTTTTTATTTGGTTTCTAAATTCTACCTGAAATAATAAATCAATCAATCAATCAGTGGGAGATAAATATAGGCCTCTGGGCTTGTGTGCCACTCCTGACTTCTGTGTGTTGCATCTCTCACTCAGTGGGCCATAGAAAGCATTTTTTTTTTTTCGTTTGATTTGGTTTGGTTTCTAAATTCTACCTGTAAAAATCATTTTATTTTATTTTGTTTCTAAATTCTTCCTTAATAAATCATTTTATTGCATTTTGTTTCTAAAGTCTCCCTGAGAAAAAAAAAGGCAGTGGGAGATTAATATTGACCTTTCTGCTTGTGTGCCACTCCTGACTCCTGGGTGTGCCATCTATCTCTCTCAAATAGTGGGCACTGGGCCATAGAAAGGCTATTTCCTTTATTTTTTTGGTTTCTAAATTCTCCCTGGAAAAATCATTTTATGTTATTTGGTTTCTAAATTCTTCCTGAATAAATCATTTTATTTAATTTAGTTTCTAAAGTCTCCCTGAAAAAAAAACAGTGGGAGATTAATATTGACATTTGTGCTTGAGTGACAGTCCTGCGTGTGTGGCATCTCTCTGATTTTGTGCCACAGAAAACAATGTGTAACATTGTGCTTGATTTTCCTTGCGGTTTCACCAACCTGTTAAGGGATATCGATATCATACTGAAGTTATAGCTCACCGTGTAAGTTGTCTGACAGCAACAAATAAAGTTACTTTGGTTAAGTTTTGAAAACAATGAGGAAGTCTGGTGGAAGAGGTCGTGGCCGTGGGCGTTCATTTTCAGCTGGTAATGAATGTAGTGGTAGTAGAGCATCAGGTGGTCGTGGGAAAAAAATTATTCCACCTAAGTCTGGAGCTGTGGAGCCAGGTTCGTCGTCTGGCTACACAAGGCCTCGAACGCTCCCTTTTCTGGGAGTTGGAAAACCGCTTTTAAAGCCGGAGCAGCAACAGCAAGTTTTGGCTTACCTTGCTGACTCAGCCTCTAGCTCTTTTGCCTCCTCTTCTGAAACTGGCAAATCTAAAAGCAGCGCGTCGTTAGTGGATGTTCACGGTCAGGGACAAGTCGCTTCCTTGTCCTCTTCAGCAAAAACAACAACAAGAGAGAAGGATGCAGCAGGCGACACAACGGGTTACTCCATGGAGCTGTTTACACATACCGTCCCTGGCTTAGAAAGTGAAACAGTTAACAGGCCATGCCCATTACAAGTAGATTCTGACATGGAGTGCACTGATGCACAGCCACAGCCAGACTACTATGCTGGTCCTTTGACTCAGACCACAACATTGCCCTCTCAGGGTACTGATCCAGAATCAGACCCTGATGAGACTATGTTGCCCCGTCACGAACGCTATACCACCGACCTACACGGTGACAGAGACGAAGTTGCACACGAGCTAGAAGAGGAGGTTATAGATGACCCAGTTGTCGACCCTGATTGGCAGCCATTGGGGGAACAGGGTGCAGGCGGCAGTAGTTCTGAAGCGGAGGAGGAGGGGTCGCAGCAGGCATCAACATCGCAACAGGTTCCATCTGCCAGGCCCGTATCTGGCCCAAAACGCGTGGCAAAGCAAAAAAATGTTGGAGGACAGCGTGTCCATCCGGTTAAAGCTCAGTCAGCAATTCCTGAAAAGGGATTCGATGCTGGGAAGAGTGCAGTCTGGCATTTTTTTAAACAACATCCAATTGATCAGCGCAAAGTCATCTGTCAAAAATGTTCAACTAGCTTAAGCAGAGGTCAGAATCTGAAAAGTCTCAATACAAGTTGCATGCATAGACATTTAACCACCATGCATTTGCAAGCCTGGACTAACTACCAAACGTCCCTTAAGGTTGTAGCACACTCGGCCAATGAAGCTACTCAGCAACGCAACATCCCTTCCGTCACTGTAAGGCCACCATTTTCTTCACCACCGGCAGTATCTGTGCAGGTTTCTTTGCCAGCCCAAAGCAGTCAGGCTCAGGGAATCACCAGTTTAGTTGGAGGTAATACTGCATCTAGGGCACCGGCGGAAACAATACCGTCTCCAACCGTCTCTCAGTCTGCCATGTCCACCGGCACACCCGCTAGTTCCACGATCTCCAGCTCTCCAGTCCAGCTCACCCTACATGAAACTCTAGTTAGAAAAAGGAAGTACTTATCCTCGCATCCGCGTACACATGGTTTGAACGCCCACATAGCTAGACTAATCTTGTTAGAGATGATGCCCTACCGTTTAGTTGAAAGCGAAGCTTTCAAAGCCCTGATGGAGTACGCTGAACCACGCTACGAGCTACCCAGTCGACACTTTTTTTCCAGAAAAGCCATCCCAGCCCTGCACCAGCATGTTAAACAGCGCATCGTCCATGCACTCAGGCAATCTGTGAGTACAAAGGTGCACCTGACTACAGATGCATGGACCAGTAGGCATGGCCAGGGACGTTACGTGTCCATCACGGCATACTGGGTGAATGTGGTGGATGCAGGGTCCACAGGGGACAGCAATTTCGGGACAGTTCTGCCTAGCCCACGGTCTAGGAAACAGTGGGCTGTAGGCGTTCGCACCCCCTCCTCCTCCTCCTCGTCCTCCTGCAGAAGCGAGAGCTCGCCGACAGATCGCAGTCGCCCAATCACTCCGTCCGCAGCTGCCACTGTTGCACACCAGTGGTCCCATTATGGGGGAGCTACTGGCAAGCGTCAGCAGGCTGTATTGGCTATGAAGTGTTTGGGCGACAACAGACACACCGCGGAAGTTCTGTCCGAGTTCTTGCAGCAAGAAACGCAGTCGTGGCTGGGCACGGTAGATCTTGAGGCAGGCAAGGTAGTGAGTGAAAATGGAAGGAATTTCATGGCTGCCATCTCCCTTTCCCAACTGAAACACATTCCTTGCCTGGCTCACACCTTAAACCTGGTGGTGCAGTGCTTATTGAAAACTTATCCTGGTGTCTCCGACCTGCTCCTCAAAGTGCGTGGACTTTGCGCACATATCCGCCGTTCGCCTGTACACTCCAGCCGTATGCAGACCTCTCAGCGGTCTTTGAACCTTCCCCAGCATCGCCTAATCATAGACGTTGCAACAAGGTGGAACTCAACACTGCACATGCTTCAGAGACTGTGCGAACAGAGGCGGGCTGTTATGTTTTTGTGGGAGGATACACATACACGGGCAGGCAGTAGGATGGCAGACATGGAGTTGTCGGGTGTGCAGTGGTCGAAGATACAAGACATGTGTGAAGTCCTTCAGTGTTTTGAGGAATGCACACGGCTGGTTAGTGCAGACAACGCCATAATAAGCATGAGCATCCCCATAATGTGTCTGCTGATGCAAAGTTTGACGCACATAAAGGATCAGGCGTCTGCACCAGAGGAAGAGGAAAGCCTTGGTGACAGTCAGCCATTGTCTGGTCAGGGCAGTGTACAGGACGAGGTAGCGGGTGAAGAGGAGGTGGAGGACGAGGAGGATGATGGAGATGAGTATATTTTTAATGAGGAAGCTTTCCCGGGGGCACTGGAAATTGGTGGCGTGGCAAGGCCGGGTTCTGTTTTTTTGAGGGACACAAGTGAAGTAGATTTGCCTGAAACTGCCCCTCAACCAATCACAACCGCAGATTTGACAACTGGAACTTTGGCCCACATGGCGGATTATGCCTTACGTATCCTCAAAAGGGACACACGCATTACTAAAATGATGAACGATGACGATTACTGGTTGGCCTGCCTCCTTGATCCTCGCTATAAAGGCAAATTGCAAAATATTATGCCACATGAGAACTTGGAACTAATATTAGCAACCAAACAATCAACTCTTGTTGACCGTTTGCTTCAGGCATTCCCAGCACACAGCGCCCGTGATCGTTCTCACACGAGCTCCAGGGGGCAGCAGACCAGGAGTGCTAGGGGTGCACACATCAGAAGTGGCGTTGGACAGAGGGGTTTTCTGACCAGGTTGTGGAGTGATTTTGCTATGACCGCAGACAGGACAGGTACTGCTGCATCAATTCAAAGTGACAGGAGACAACATTTGTCCAGTATGGTTACAAACTATTTTTCATCCCTTATCGATGTTCTCCCTCAACCGTCATTCCCATTTGATTACTGGGCATCCAAATCAGACACCTGGCCAGAATTGGCTGAATATGCATTGCAGGAGCTTGCTTGCCCGGCAGCTAGTGTCCTATCTGAAAGAGTATTCAGTGCTGCTGGTTCAATATTAACCGAAAAAAGGACTCGTCTGGCTACACAAAATGTTGATGATCTAACATTCATTAAAATGAACCACAACTGGATTTCTAATTCTTTTGCCCCACCTTGCCCGGGCGACACCTAGCTTTCCTATGAAAAGCTCTTGCCTGTGGACTACTGTGAATTACTTATCAAATGTCTTAATTTGCAGCAGCTGATTGTCCAGCATACGACATGTTTACACCTCCCTAATTGGCCGTGGTATCGCGACTTGGCGCAAGCACCCGTGAGAGTGCTGTTTGTCTGAAGAGGTGGGGGTGCCCGCTTTTGGTCGACAGCACTGACACAGGGTCCCTCATAGTACAATAAACTGTCTCTGGCGGTGGTGGTGCGCACCCAACGTCATACACACTGTTGTAACATGAGGGGCCCTGGGCCTGTACCGCCGGCCACAAGAGAGTTCACCCACCCCCATGTCAAACATTGCTCTACCACTTCCACAATTATCTCTCACACTTCCACCAATGTTTAGACTATGCGCTGACATCCTTCCATTCCTGCCACTGACAATACCATTGTGTTGACATGTATGATGGTACTTACCATAGTCAGGGGCAGTGTCCTCTATTTACCCAAGTAAATACTTGGCGCCAAATTAGTAGGTCGGAAACTACGCAGAGGATCCCACCCCTGTACCTAAATATTGCACCCTTTAGTGTTTTCGTTGGGTTTTAATGTGAGACATTCACATTTATGTATTGTTTTGGACTAATAACTGGCAGACACTCATTACAATCAGCCTCCGCTGACCTGGCCACTGCTGCCCGTGTTCCCCTGTAACCAATTGAAAATTGCCTACATCAAGCCCAATTTTGTTATGTTAGGCCTTCGAAGCCTGTCTGCGGTCACTCCTTCCACTAGACTTCCACTGACCAGACCACTGCTGCCCGTGTACCCCTGGAACCAATTTAAAATTGCCTACATCAAGCCCAATTTTGTTATGTTAGGCCTTCGAAGCCTGTCTGCGGTCACTCCTTCCACTAGACTTCCACTGACCAGACCACTGCTGCCCGTGTACCCCTGGAACCAATTTAAAATTGCCTACATCAAGCCCAATTTTGTTATGTTAGGCCTTCGAAGCCTGTCTGCGATCACTCCTTCCACTAGACTTCCACTGACCAGACCACTGCTGCCCGTGTACCCCTGGAACCAATTTAAAATTGCCTACATCAAGCCCAATTTTGTTATGTTAGGCCTTCGAAGCCTGTCTGCGGCCCGTTCTTTCAACTACTACTACACTGACCAGGCCACTGCTGCCCGTGTACCCCTGGAACCAATTTAAAATTGCCTACAGCCAGCCCAATTTTATTATGTTAGGCATTCGAAGCCTGTCAGCGGTCACTCCTTCCACTAGACTTCTACTGACCAGACCACTGCTGCCCGTGTACCCCTGGAACCAATTTAAAATTGCCTACATCAAGCCCAATTTTGTTATGTTAGGCCTTCGAAGCCTGTCTGCGGCCCGTTCTTTCTACTACTCCTACACTGACCAGACCACTGCTGCCCGTGTACCCCTGGAACCAATGTTAAAGTGCCTACAGCCCAATATTTTTTTATGTTACATAGTAACACATAGTAACATAGTAACATAGTTAGTAAGGCCGAAAAAAGACATTTGTCCATCCAGTTCAGCCTATATTCCATCATAATAAATACCCAGATCTACGTCCTTCTACAGAACCCAATAATTGCACGATACAACACTGTTCTGCTCCAGGAAGACATCCAGGCCTCTCTTGAACCCCTCGACTGAGTTCGCCATCACCACCTCCTCAGGCAAGCAATTCCAGATTCTCACTGCCCTAACAGTAAAGAATCCTCTTCTATGTTGGTGGAAAAACCTTCTCTCCTCCAGACGCAAAGAATGCCCCCTTGTGCCCGTCACCTTCCTTGGTATAAACAGATCCTCAGCGAGATATTTGTATTGTCCCCTTATATACTTATACATGGTTATTAGATCGCCCCTCAGTCGTCTTTTTTCTAGACTAAATAATCCTAATTTCGCTAATCTATCTGGGTATTGTAGTTCTCCCATCCCCTTTATTAATTTTGTTGCCCTCCTTTGTACTCTCTCTAGTTCCATTATATCCTTCCTGAGCACCGGTGCCCAAAACTGGACACAGTACTCCATGTGCGGTCTAACTAGGGATTTGTACAGAGGCAGTATAATGCTCTCATCATGTGTATCCAGACCTCTTTTAATGCACCCCATGATCCTGTTTGCCTTGGCAGCTGCTGCCTGGCACTGGCTGCTCCAGGTAAGTTTATCATTAACTAGGATCCCCAAGTCCTTCTCCCTGTCAGATTTACCCAGTGGTTTCCCATTCAGTGTGTAATGGTGATATTGATTCCCTCTTCCCATGTGTATAACCTTACATTTATCATTGTTAAACCTCATCTGCCACCTTTCAGCCCAAGTTTCCAACTTATCCAGATCCATCTGTAGCAGAATACTATCTTCTCTTGTATTAACTGCTTTACATAGTTTTGTATCATCTGCAAATATCGATATTTTACTGTGTAAACCTTCTACCAGATCATTAATGAATATGTTGAAGAGAACAGGTCCCAATACTGACCCCTGCGGTACCCCACTGGTCACAGCGACCCAGTTAGAGACTATACCATTTATAACCACCCTCTGCTTTCTATCACTAAGCCAGTTACTAACCCATTTACACACATTTTCCCCCAGACCAAGCATTCTCATTTTGTGTACCAACCTCTTGTGCGGCACGGTATCAAACGCTTTGGAAAAATCGAGATATACCACGTCCAATGACTCACCGTGGTCCAGTCTATAGCTTACCTCTTCATAAAAACTGATTAGATTGGTTTGACAGGAGCGATTTCTCATAAACCCATGCTGATATGGAGTTAAACAGTTATTCTCATTGAGATAATCCAGAATAACATCCCTCAGAAACCCTTCAAATATTTTACCAACAATAGAGGTTAGACTTACTGGCCTATAATTTCCAGGTTCACTTTTAGAGCCCTTTTTGAATATTGGCACCACATTTGCTATGCGCCAGTCCTGCGGAACAGACCCTGTCGCTATAGAGTCACTAAAAATAAGAAATAATGGTTTATCTATAACATTACTTAGTTCTCTTAGTACTCGTGGGTGTATGCCATCCGGACCCGGAGATTTATCTATTTTAATCTTATTTAGCCGGTTTCGCACCTCTTCTTGGGTTAGATTGGTGACCCTTAATATAGGGTTTTCATTGTTTCTTGGGATTTCACCTAGCATTTCATTTTCCACCGTGAATACCGTGGAGAAGAAGGTGTTTAATATGGTAGCTTTTTCCTCGTCATCTACAACCATTCTTTCCTCACTATTTTTTAAGGGGCCTACATTTTCAGTTTTTATTCTTTTACTATTGATATAGTTGAAGAACAGTTTGGGATTAGTTTTACTCTCCTTAGCAATGTGCTTCTCTGTTTCCTTTTTGGCAGCTTTAATTAGTTTTTTAGATAAAGTATTTTTCTCCCTATAGTTTTTTAGAGCTTCAATGGTGCCATCCTGCTTTAGTAGTGCAAATGCTTTCTTTTTACTGTTAATTGCCTGTCTTACTTCTTTGTTTAGCCACATTGGGTTTTTCCTATTTCTAGTCCTTTTATTCCCACAAGGTATAAACCGCTTACACTGCCTATTTAGGATGTTCTTAAACATTTCCCATTTATTATCTGTATTCTCATTTCTGAGGATATTGTCCCAGTCTACCAGATTAAGGGCATCTCTAAGCTGTTCAAACTTTGCCTTCCTAAAGTTCAATGTTTTTGTGACTCCCTGACAAGTCCCCCTAGTGAAAGACAGGTGAAACTGCACAATATTGTGGTCGCTATTTCCTAAATGCCCAACCACCTGCAGATTTGTTATTCTGTCAGGTCTATTAGATAGTATTAGGTCTAAAAGTGCTGCTCCTCTGGTTGGATTCTGCACCAATTGTGAAAGATAATTTTTCTTGGTTATTAGCAGAAACCTGTTGCCTTTATGGGTTTCACAGGTTTCTGTTTCCCAGTTAATATCCGGGTAGTTAAAGTCCCCCATAACCAGGACCTCATTATGGGTTGCAGCTTCATCTATCTGCTTTAGGAGTAGACTTTCCATGCTTTCTGTTATATTTGGGGGTTTGTAACAGACCCCAATGAGAATTTTGTTACCATTTTTCCCTCCATGAATTTCAACCCATATGGACTCGACATCCTCATTCCCTTCGCTAATATCCTCCCTTAAAGTGGACTTTAGACAAGACTTTACATAGAGACAAACCCCTCCTCCTCTCCGATTTTTACGATCCTTTCTAAACAGACTGTAACCCTGTAAGTTAACTGCCCAGTCATAGCTTTCATCTAACCATGTCTCGGTTATTCCCACTATGTCAAAGTTACCTGTAGATATTTCTGCTTCTAGTTCTTCCATCTTGTTTGTCAGGCTTCTGGCGTTTGCGAGCATGCAGTTTAGAGGATTTTGTTTTGTTCCAATCTCCTCACTGTGGATTGTTTTAGAAATGTTCTTACCTCCCTTCTGAGTATGTTTTCCTGGGTCGTCTTTGTTCGAGTCTAATGTTTTTCTTCCCGTCCCCTCTTCTTCTAGTTTAACGCCCTCCTGATGAGTGTAGCGAGTCTTCTGGCGAATGTGTGTTTCCCAGGTTTGTTGAGGTGTAGTCCGTCTCTGGCGAGGAGTCCATCATACCAGTAATTCACACCGTGGTCCAGGAATCCAAATCCTTGTTGTCTGCACCATCGTCTTAGCCAGTTGTTTGCATCAAGGATCCTGTTCCATCTCCTGGTGCCATGCCCGTCTACTGGAAGGATAGAAGAAAAAACTACCTGTGCATCCAGTTCCTTTACTTTCTTCCCCAACTCTTCAAAGTCCTTGCAGATTGTCGGTAGGTCCTTCCTTGCCGTGTCATTGGTGCCAACATGTATCAGAAGAAATGGGTGGACGTCCTTGGAGCTGAAGAGCTTTGGTATCCTATCGGTCACATCCTTGATCATCGCACCTGGAAGGCAGCATACTTCTCTTGCAGTTATGTCCGGTCTGCAGATGGCTGCTTCGGTGCCTCTCAGTAGTGAGTCTCCCACCACCACCACTCTTCGTTGCTTCTTGGCTGTACTTTTTGCTGTCACTTGTTGCTGTGTGCCCTTTTCTTTTTTGCTTGCTGGTATTGCTTCATTCTTAGGTGTGCCATCTTCATCCTCTACAAAGATTTGATATCGGTTCTTCAGTTGTGTGGTTGGTGATTTCTCCATGGTCTTCTTGCTTCTTTTGGTCACATGCTTCCACTCATCTGCTTTTGGAGGTTCTCTGACACTTTTTGCACCTTCTGTGACCAGTAGAGATGCTTCTGTTCTGTCTAGAAAGTCTTCATTCTCTTTGATGAGTTTCAAAGTTGCTATTCTTTCTTCCAGACCCCGCACCTTTTCTTCTAAAAGGGCCACTAGTCTACACTTCTGACAGGTGAAATTGGATTCTTCTTCTGGTCGATCTGTGAACATGTAGCACATGCTGCAGCTCACCATGTAGGTTGTCACATCTGCCATGTTGCTCCTAGATCCTGCTGACTTGCTGTGTGTTTTCCTTCTTGTGTAATCTACTCAGCCAAGCTCTCTTGCAATAATGTCCTACATGCAAAAATTTGGTGATGCTTTTGAAGCAGCTGGTCCCGGCTGTACCCAACGATCTTCTAGCTTAGGGAGACTTCGCTTCTCCCAGAAGGCACCTGGAATATGCAAATTAGCCTCCTGAAGCTTGAATCCCTGGTTTGGTGATGCTTTCGAAGCAGCTGGTCCCGGCTGTACCCAACGATCTTCTAGCTTAGGGAGACTTCGCTTCTCCCAGAAGGCACCTGGAATATGCAAATTAGCCTCCTGAAGCTTGAATCCCTGGTTTGGTGATGCTTTCGAAGCAGCTGGTCCCGGCTGTACCCAACGATCTTCTAGCTTAGGGAGACTTTGCTTCTCCCAGAAGGCACCTGGAATATGCAAATTAGCCTCCTGAAGCTTGAATCCCTGGTTTGGTGATGCTTTCGAAGCAGCTGGTCCCGGCTGTACCCAACGATCTTCTAGCTTAGGGAGACTTCGCTTCTCCCAGAAGGCACCTGGAATATGCAAATTAGCCTCCTGAAGCTTGAATCCCTGGTTTGGTGATGCTTTCGAAGCAGCTGGTCCCGGCTGTACCCAACGATCTTCTAGCTTAGGGAGACTTTGCTTCTCCCAGAAGGCACCTGGAATATGCAAATTAGCCTCCTGAAGCTTGAATCCCTGGTTTGGTGATGCTTTCGAAGCAGCTGGTCCCGGCTGTACCCAACGATCTTCTAGCTTAGGGAGACTTCGCTTCTCCCAGAAGGCACCTGGAATATGCAAATTAGCCTCCTGAAGCTTGAATCCCTGGTTTGGTGATGCTTTCGAAGCAGCTGGTCCCGGCTGTACCCAACGATCTTCTAGCTTAGGGAGACTTCGCTTCTCCCAGAAGGCACCTGGAATATGCAAATTAGCCTCCTGAAGCTTGAATCCCTGGTTTGGTGATGCTTTCGAAGCAGCTGGTCCCGGCTGTACCCAACGATCTTGTAGCTTAGGGAGACTTCGCTTCTCCCAGAAGGCACCTGGAATATGCAAATTAGCCTCCTGAAGCTTGAATCCCTGGTTTGGTGATGCTTTCGAAGCAGCTGGTCCCGGCTGTACCCAACGATCTTCTAGCTTAGGGAGACTTCGCTTCTCCCAGAAGGCACCTGGAATATGCAAATTAGCCTCCTGAAGCTTGAATCCCTGGTTTGGTGATGCTTTCGAAGCAGCTGGTCCCGGCTGTACCCAACGATCTTCTAGCTTAGGGAGACTTCGCTTCTCCCAGAAGGCACCTGGAATATGCAAATTAGCCTCCTGAAGCTTGAATCCCTGGTTTTTCAGGGGCACAAGTTAGGCCTTTGAAGCCTGTCTGTGGCCCGTTCTTTCTACTACTCCTCCACTGACCACACCACTGCTGCCCGTGGACCCCTGGAACCTATTTTTAATTGCATAGAGCATCCTTTTTTTAATAGTAGGCGTACAAACTCTGTCTGCGGTCCACTATTGAAATTGTCCTCCACTGCCCAGAGCAATGCTGCCTGTGTACCCCTGTAACCTTTTTTAAACTGCAGTGAGCCACATTTTTGGTTTAAGGCCTACTACCTGTGTCTGTCTGCGCCACTCAATACAGCTGTGTTCCTTTGAAAAAAGCTGAGCGTCAATAGTCTTGTTTTCAGCCTCTAGGAATTTTAAAACTGCATTGGGGCTACAACTTTGGTAGGGCCTACTAACGGTGTCTGCCACCCCAAGGTGTGCCCCAGGTTTCGTCCACATTGCTTCGATCTTCCTACTCTCGTTTAGTAGTTGTTGCAAAGTACACTGCTTTAGGCCTACAAATTTGGTATGGGGTGTAGAGAGATGGTGTGTTACACTCCAAGGTGTTCCCCAGGTTTCGTCCACATTGCTTCGATCTTCCTACTCTCGTTTAGTAGTTGGTGAAAACTACACTGCATTAGGCCTACAAATTGGGTATGGGGTGTAGAGACGGTGTGTTCCACTCCAAGGTGTTCCCCAGGTTTCCTCGCCATTGCTTCGGTCTTCCGACTCTCGTTTAGTAGTTGTTGGAAACTACACTGCATTAGGCCTACAAATTGGGTATGCGGTGTAGAGACGGTGTCTTCCGCTCCAAGGTGTTCTCCAGGTTGCCTTTCCTGAGCTTCTATCTTCAGGCTCTTGTTAAATAGTGGTTAAATGGAACAACTGCATTGGGCGTACTAGTTGGTTTGGGGCCTACTAACAGTGTCTGCCGCTCCTTGCTGTTCTCCTAGTTTCCTGTCCTGAAATTCCATTTTCAGGCTCTCGTTAAGTAGTTGTTAATGTTAGACTGCATTTGGCCTACTAGTTGGGTTGGGGCCTACTATCGGTGTCTGCCACTCCTTGCTATTCTCCTCCACTGAACAAAGCTGTGCCGCCTGTTTACTACTGTTGCCAATTTTGAACTGCATTTCGACTACTTACTGATTTGGGCCTACTCTCTGTGTCAGCCTCTCATTCCAGTTGTCCTCCACTGCAATGCCCCCTGGTTACTCCTGTGTTACCAATTTTGAACTGCATTTAGCCCACTTTATTCTTTGGGCCTATATCTGTGTTTCCTCCTCATCCTGCCCATTGCCCAGCCAGTGATAGATGAGTCTGCTGGTACATTGACCCATAACGCAACATTCCCCGTGCACGCTACACAGCAAGATTGTGACCCTGCTGAAAGTCAGGTTCCTCTTCCCGCATACCATACCACCTTACACGGGGACAAAGAGGATGGTGCAGATGAAAGTGCAGGTTCCTTCATCAGGTGGGGGGAGGAATACTAGTTGGCGACGTCACTGGCACAGGGCCTCTCATAGTACGCAAAAGTGTTGCTGCCGGTGGGAGGCGCCCCCGCCGTGCAAACACACCGCTGTACTTTGAGGGGCCCTGTGCCAGTGCCAATGCCAACTAGTGGGCCCCCCTGCTTGCTCAGGATCACAGCACTTGCAAAGTTGAAATACTTACCTCTCCCTGCTCCACTGCCATGACGTGGTCCAGATGTCCTGGACCCACTAATTACTTGAACCAGCCCTACCCCCCACAACTTTAGCCAAATGACCCCCAATTTCAAATGCCTTACAATTTTTATAAGCTAAATTACGATTGACAAGCTTCAGTAGCAAGAATGGATGTTTTTGCCAATACAATGGGCTCTGAACATGTTTTCCTGGCCTCTACACACTGCCGACTCTGCTCCCCCATTGACTTGCATTGGGTTTCGTGTTTCGGTCGATCCCGACTTTTCGCGATAATCGGCCGATTCCACTCGACTCGACTTTTGAGATAGTCGGGTTTCGCGAAACCCGGCTTGACTCTAAAAAGGTCAAGGTCGCTCAACTCTATTGAAGATTACACCTTCCGTTCTGCCTGTCACAAAAGTTACATTTGTTCAGTTTGGCCTGCAGCATCAGGCTTTATCCAGGGGCACCACGAGGAAGAACGGACTCACCCCCATACACTGCTTAGTCTTCTTCTGCATATAATTTAGATAATATCTTTTGCTCTGATATTAAGTGTTATGCTTAATGTTCTTCTGCTCTTTGTTCTGCAGCCTCTTGTTCTTCTGCTTCTCGGTCTTCCATGTCGTCGTCTCCAGGGTCGTCGTCTCCGTCGTCGTCGTCATCGGGGTGGTCTTCAGGGTCGTCATCTCCAGGGTCGTCGTCATCTCACTGGTTGTCGTCTCTGGTGTCGTCATCATCTTAGGGGTGGTCTTCCGGGTCGTCAACTTTAGGGTCTTCAACTTGGAAATGTAGCAGAAGGTACAAGAAGGCTGAGAAAATGCCAAGAACCAGCTGATGGAACTGGAACTCGGATGGCTACCCGAAGGTTCAAGAGCCTATGGAACTACCGAGGACCAGCTGACGTTACTGGAACCCGATTACTAAGCAGGAGGTACCCGTGCTAAAAAGCACTACCAAGGACCGCCTGACGTTGGCGGAACTCGGATACCCATAAGGTGGCACCTAAGCCAAAGGCTCTGCCCGGAACCAGCTGATGTTACTGGAACCAGGATGGGGAGCAGAAGGTACAAGAGCTAAAGACACTGCCGAGAACCAGCTGACGGTACTGGAACCCGGATGGGTAGCCGAAGGTCCAAGAGCCAATGGAACTACCGAGGACCAGCTGACGTTACTGGAACCCGGTTACTAAGCAGGAGGTACCCGTGCGTGAAAGCACTACCAAGGACCACCTGACGTTGGTGGAACTTGGATACCCAGAAGGAGGCACCTAAGCCAAAGGCTCTGCCCGGAACCAGCTGACGGTACTGGAACCAGGATGGGGAGCAGAAGGTACAAGAGTAAAAGACACTGCCGAGAACCAGCTGACGGTGCTGGTACCAGGATGTTGACCAGAAGGTCCACAGGAGAGGAGAGAACAGCTAGGCCGCGAGGCAGCCGCAGTTACCGAACCCCAACAGTCCTACAGGGGGAGCTTGGCCTACTGGCACTACAGAACCAGCCTTGACCACCAATTCACGCAGCCCACATAGGAAGCTCCTAAACTGGAGGCACCCTGGAGTTGGCTAACTCGACCGCAACACGACGGGGCAAGCATAGGCGTCTCAGTGAGCTTGACACTACCCGGAAACAGCTGACGGTGCTGGAACCAGGCTGGGCACGAGGGAGTACCTGTGACAAAAACACTGCCGGGAACCAGCTGGCGGTGCTGGAACCCGGATGCGTTGCCCCAGTGTGCAAGAGCCAATGGCATCGAGGACCAGCTGACGGTGCTGGAACCCGGTTACTAAGCTGTAGGTGCCAGCGCTTAAAAGCACTACCAAGGACCGCCTGGCGTTGGCGGAACTCGGATACCCAGGAGGAGGCACCTAAGCCAAAGGCTCTGCCCGGAACCAGCTGACGGTGCTGGAACCAGGTGGTGGACCCGAAGGTCCACAGGAGAGGAGAGAACAGCTAGGCCGCGAGGCAGCCGCAGTTACCGAACCCCAACAGTCCTACAGGGGGAGCTTGGCCTACTGGCACTACAGAACCAGCCTTGACTACCAATTCACGCAGCCCACATAGGAAGCTCCTAAACTGGAGGCACCCTGGAGTTGGCTAACTCGACGGCAACACGACAGGGCAAGCATAGGCGTCTCAGTGAGCTTGACACTACCCGGAAACAGCTGATGGTGCTGAAACCAGGCTGGGCACGAGGGAGTACCTGTGACAAAAACACTGCCGGGAACCAGCTGGCGGTGCTGGAACCCGGATGCGTTGCCCCAGTGTGCAAGAGCCAATGGCACCGAGGACCAGCTGACGGTGCTGGAACCCGGTTACTAAGCTGTAGGTGCCCGCGCTTAAAAGCACTACCAAGGACCGCCTGGCGTTGGCGGAACTCGGATACCCAGGAGGAGGCACCTAAGCCAAAGGCTCTGCCCGGAACCAGCTGACGGTGCTGGAACCAGGTGGTGGACCCGAAGGTCCACAGGAGAGGAGAGAACAGCTAGGCCGCGAGGCAGCCGCAGTTACCGAACCCCAACAGTCCTACAGTGGGAGCTTGGCCTACTGGCACTACAGAACCAGCCTTGACTACCAATTCACGCAGCCCACATAGGAAGCTCCTAAACTGGAGGCACCCTTGAGTTGTCTAACTCGACCGCAACACGACGGGGCAAGCATAGGCGTCTCAGTGAGCTTGACACTACCCGGAAACAGTTGATGGTGCTGGAACCAGGCTAGGCACGAGGGAGTACCCGTGACAAAAACACTGCCGGGAACCAGCTGGCGGTGCTGGAACCCGGATGCGTTGCCCCAGTGTGCAAGAGCCAATGGCACCGAGGACCAGCTGACGGTGCTGGAACCCGGTTACTAAGCTGTAGGTGCCCGCGCTTAAAAGCACTACCAAGGACCACCTGGCGTTGGCGGAACTCGGGTACCCAGGAGGAGGCATCTAAGCCAAAGGCTCTGCCCGGAACCAGCTGACGGTGCTGGAACCAGGTGGTGGACCCGAAGGTCCACAGGAGAGGAGAGAACAGCTAGGCCGCGAGGCAGCCGCAGTTACCGAACCCCAACAGTCCTACAGTGGGAGCTTGGCCTACTGGCACTACAGAACCAGCCTTGACTACCAATTCACGCAGCCCACATAGGAAGCTCCTAAACTGGAGGCACCCTTGAGTTGTCTAACTCGACCGCAACACGACGGGGCAAGCATAGGCGTCTCAGTGAGCTTGACACTACCCGGAAACAGTTGACGGTGCTGGAACCAGGCTAGGCACGAGGGAGTACCCGTGACAAAAACACTGCCCGAGAACCAGCTGGCGGTGCTGGAACCCGGATGCGTTGCCTATTCAAGATTGTCTTCCTAGAGCCCCAACTAGCAGTGTTGGAGCAAAGGGTAAGCAGGGGAAGCATAGTGTAGGCCGAAGCCTGCACTGGAGGCAGCTTTGTGTCTGCGTTGCGTTTGCAGGACACGATGCCGGCTACACAGCGGGGGGAACAGCTGGCGGTGCTTAACCCCACTAACACATTGGCTGGTGTTTTTCTCTGTGCAGCTAGCACGTCCGGGCAAAAACTGGCGGTGTTAGAGCCCAGGGTCAGCAGGAGGAGGAGAGGAGCAGAGTGTAGGCCGAAGCCTAATTGAACCAATTTCAAAGGTAACCTTTAACCCACCCTCAGGTGTTGCAAAGTACAAGAGCCACAGCTTGTGCAGCACTAATGCAGCACAAGTCAGAGGTTGCTCTATGAATTTTGATCATTGCACACGCAGAATGAAAGACATACACAATTTTGCCCATTATACAGTAAGACTGTATTGGAGGCGTGACTTGTCTTTTTAAGGAGACGCGGCACAGGTGTCCAAAAATAATGCTTTGGTGCTGGGCGCAGTCTCCTGAGTGTTATTTGCTGTACAGGAGTCTGTGCTCTTGTTATCCCTTGGCCATGCGCTGTGAGCGCTGCCTGTCTTATGACCTCGTTTCATGTTGGCCGGTGCGGTTATCGATGGCCATGAATCCCAGACCCCCAGTGTGTTTACAATAATTCACACTGCGGGGCTGTGATTCATGGCCTTGTGCAGTAAATATGTTCGCCGCTCACACATGTCCTTACACCTGCTTCAGACTGGGCGGCCTCAGCTGATCCCTTATCGCCTGCCACGGCCATGAGGCCGCACAGTCTGAAGAAGGCGGAAGGAGATGAGTTAAGAACTTAAGACAGGCGAACATATGCACTGCACATGCCCATCAATCACACCCTCGCAGTCAAAATACATGAGACAACGAGGGGGGTTGTGTCGGGCAGGGCGGACGCACAGGCACAGGCAGCCAACCAATGATGTCAGAAGACGGGCAGCGCTACCAAGGGGGGTGCTGCGTGTCATTAAAAAGGAAAGTCACACCTCTGGGACATTGTAATGGTCTGTAATGAGACACATTTTGTACGTGTTAAATTCAAGGTGGGCAAGGAGAAAAAGTCAGCCACCTTGTACAAATGCAGCAGTACTGCTATACAAGGTGGCTGTTATACATAGAAACACCTGGGGGGGTGGGGGCAGGTTCCCTTTAATTTCAGTTCAGGTGCCTGCATGGCGTTTGCAGGAAACGATGCCGGCTACACAGCAGGGGAACAGCTGGCGGTGCTGAACCCCACTAACACATTGGCTGGTGTTTTTCTCTGTGCAGCTAGCACATCCGGGCATAAACTGGCGGTGTTTGAGCCCAGGGTCAGCAGGAGGAGGAGAGGAGCAGAGTGTAGGCCGAAGCCTGCACTGGTGGCAGCTTTTGGTCTGTTGTGCCAGCGTGGCTTGTGCTGAACACGTTGCCGACTACACAGCAGGGGAACAGCTGGCGGTGCTGAACCCCACTAACACATTGGCTGGTGTTTTTCTCTGTGCAGCTAGCACGTCCGGACAGAAACTGGCGGTGTTTGAGCCCAGGGTCAGCAGGAGGAGGAGAGGAGCAGAGTGTAGGCTGAAGACTAATTGAACCAATTTCAAAGGTAACCTTTAACCCACCCTCAGGTGTTACAATGTAGAAGAGCCACACCTTGTGCAGCAGTAATGCTCCACAAGTGAGAGGTTGCTCTTTAAATTTTGCTCATTGCACACGCAGAATGAAAGACGTACACAATGTTGCCCATTGTACAGTAGAACTGTATTGGAGGCGTGACTTGTCTTTTTAAGGAGACACGGCACAGGTGTCCAAAAATAACGCCTTGGTGCTGGGCGCAGCCTCCTGAGCGTTGTTATTTGCTGTACAGGAGTCTGTGCTCTTGTTATCCCTTGGCCATGCGCTTTGAGCGCTGCCTGTCTTATGACCTCATTTCATGTTGGCCGGTGCGGTTATCGATGGCCATGAATCCCAGACCCCCAGTGTGTTTTTAATAATTCACACTGTGGGGCTGGGATTCATGGCCTTGTGCAGTAAATATGTTCGCCGCTCACAAATGTCCTTACACCTGCTTCAGACTGGGCGGCCTGAGCTGATCCCTTCTCGCATGCCGCGGCCATAAGGCCACACAGTCTGAAGAAGGCAGAAGGAGATGAGTGTAGACAGGCGAACATATGCACTGCATATGCCCATCAATCACACCCTCACAGTCAAAATAGATCAGACAACGAGGGGCGTTGTGTCAGGCAGGGCAGACGCACAGGCACAGCCAGCCAACCAATGATGTCAGAAGACGGGCAGCGCTACTAAGGGGGGTGCTGCGTGTCATTTAAAAAGGAGAATCACACCTCAGGGGCAGTGAAATGGTCTGTAATGAGACACATTTTGTACGTGTTAAATTCAAGGTAGGCAAGGAGAAAAAGTCAGCCACCTTGTACAAATGCAGCAGTACTGCTGTACAAGGTGGCTGTTATACATAGAAACACCTGGGGGTGGGGGTCAGGGTCCCTTTAATTTCAGTTCAGGTGCCTGCGTGGCGTTTGCAAGACACGATGCCGGCTACACAGCAGGGGAGCCCAGAGTCAGCAGGAGGAGGAGAGGAGCAGAGTGTAGGCCGAAGCCTGCACAGGTGGCAGCTTTTGGTCTGTTGTGCCAGCGTGGCTTGTGCTGGACACGATGCCGGCTACACAGCAGGGGAACAGCTGGCAGCACGGTGGCGCAGTGGTTAGCACAGCAGCCTTGCAGCGCTGGGGTCCTGGGTTCTAATCCCACCCAGGACAACATCTGCAAAGAGTTTGTATGTTCTCTCCGTGTTTGCGTGGGTTTCCTCCGGGCACTCCGGTTTCCTCCCACATTCCAAAGACATACTGATAGGGATTCTAGATTGTGATCCCCATCGGGGACAGTGATGATAATGTGTGCAAAACTGTAAAGCGCTGCGGAATATGTTAGCGCTATATAAAAAAAAAATAAAAAAATAAAGAAAGGTGGTATAATGTTGAAGAGCCACACAACTGGCGGTGTTAGAGCCCAGGGTCAGCAGGAGGAGAGGAGCAGAATGTAGGCCGAAGCCTGCACCGGTGGCAGCTTTTGGTCTGTTGTGTCAGCGTGGCTTGTGCTGGACACGATGCCGGCTACACAGCAGGGGAGCATCTGGCGGTGCTGAACCCCACTAACACATTGGCTGGTGTTCTTCTCTGTGCAGCTAGCACGTCCGGGCAGAAACTGGCGGTGTTTGAATTGAATTGGCTCTTTGAATTTTGCGCATTGCACACGCAGAATGAAAGACGTACACAATTTTGCACATTGTACAGTAGAACTGTATTGGAGGCGTGACTTGTGTTTTTAAGGAGACGCAGCACAGGTGCACATAAATAACGCCTTAGTGCTGTGAGCAGCCTCCTGAGCGTTGTTATTTGCTGTACAGGAGTCTGCGCTATTGTGATCCCTTGGCCATGTGCTGTGAGCGCTGCCTGTCTTCTCACCTCATTTCATGTTGGCCGGTGCGGTTACCAATGGCCATGAATCCCAGACTCGCAGTGTCTTTTAATAAAGTCACACTGCAGAGCTGGGATTTTTGGCCTTGCGCAGGACATATGTTCGCCGCTCACACATGTCCTTACACCTGCTTCAGACTGGGCGGCCTCAGCTGATCCCTTCTCGCCTGCCACGGCCATGAGGCCGCACAGTCTGAAGAAGGCGGAAGGAGATGAGTTAAGACAGGCGAACATATGCACTGCACAGAATGAAAGACATACACAATTTTGCCCATTATACAGTAAGACTGTATTGGAGGCGTGACTTTTCTTTTAAAGGAGACGCAGCACAGGTGCACCAAAATAACGCCTTGGTGCTGGGCGCAGCCTCCTGAGCGTTGTTATTTGCTGTACAGGAGTCTGCGCTCTTGTTAGCCCTTGGCCATGCGCTGTGAGCGCTGCCTGTCTTATGACCTCATTTCATGTTGGCCGGTGCGGTTAGCGATGGCCATGAATCCCAGACCCATAGTGTCTTTTCATAAAGTCACACTACAGGGCTGGGATTCATGGCCTTGCGCAGTAAATATGTTTGCCGCTCACACATGTCCTTACACCTGCTTCAGACTGGGCGGCCTCAGCTGATCCCTTATCGCATGCCGCGGCCATAAAGCCACACAGTCTGAAGAAGGCGGAAGGAGATGAGTGAAGACAGGCGAACATATGCACTGCATATGCCCATCAATCACACCCTCACAGTCCAAATATATCAGATAACGAGGGGCGTTGTGTCGGGCAGGGCGGACGCACAGGCACAGCCAGCCAACCAATGATGTCAGAAGACGGCCAGCGTTACCAAGGGGGGTGCTGCGTGTCATTTAAAAGTAGAATCACACCTCAGGGGCAGTGAAATGTTCTCTAATGAGTAATAATGAGACACATTTTGTATGTGTTGAGTTCCACGTGGGCAAGGAGAAAAAGTCAGCCACCTAGTACAAATGCAGCATTACTGCTGTACAAGGTGGCTGTTATACATAGAAACACCTGGGGGGGGGGGGCAGGTTCCCTTTAATTTCAGTTCAGGTGCCTGCATGGCGTTTGCAAGACACGATGCCGGCTACACAGCAGGGGAACAGCTGGCGGTGCTGAACCCCACTAACACATTGGCTGGTGTTTTTCTCTGTGCAGCTAGCACATCCGGGCAGAAACTGGCGGTGTTTGAGCCCAGGGTCAGCAGGAGGAGGAGAGGAGCAGAGTGTAGGCCGAAGCCTGCACTGGTGGCAGCTTTTGGTCTGTTGTGCCAGCGTGGCTTGTGCTGGACACGATGCCGGCTACACAGCAGGGGAACAGCTGGCAGCATGGTGGCGCAGTGGTTAGCACAGCAGCCTTGCAGCGCTGGGGTCCTGGGTTCTAATCCCACCCAGGACAACATCTGCAAAGAGTTTGTATGTTCTCTCCGTGTTTGCGTGGGTTTCCTCCGGGCACTCCGGTTTCCTCCCACATTCCAAAGACATACTGATAGGGATTCTAGATTGTGAGCCCCATCGGGGACAGTGATGATAATGTGTGCAAAACTGTAAAGCGCTGCGGAATATGTTAGCGCTATATAAAAAAAAAAAAAAAAAAATAAAGAAAGGTGGTATAATGTTGAAGAGCCACACCTTGTGCAGCAGTAATGCTCCACAAGTGAAAGGTTGCTCTTTAAATTTTGCTCATTGCACACGCAGAATGAAAAACGTACGCAATTTTGCCCATTGTACAGTAGAACTGTATTGGAGGCGTGACTTGTCTTTTCAAGGAGACGCAGCACAGGTATCCAAAAATAACGCCTTGGTGCTGAGCGCAGCCTCCTGAGCGTTGTTATTTGCTGTACAGGAGTCTGCGCTCTTGTTAGCCCTTGGCCATGGGCAATTAGCGCGGCCCGTCTTATGACCTCATTTCATGTTGACTGGTGCAGTTAACGATGGCCATGAATCCCAGACACGCAGTGTCTTTTTATAAAGTCACAGTGCGGGGCTGGGATTCGTGGCCTTGTGCAGTAAATATGTTCGCCGCTCACACATGTCCTTACACCTGCTTCAGACTGGGCGGCCTCAGCTGATCCCTTATCGCCTGCCACGGCCATGAGGCCGCACAGTCTGAAGAAGGCGGAAGGAGGGGAGTGAAGACAGGCGAAGATATGCACTGCTCGTGCCCATCAATCACACCCTCGCAGTCAAAATATATGAGACAACGAGGGGCGTTGTGTCGGGCAGGGCGAACGCACAGGCACAAGCAGCCAACCAATGATGTCAGAAGATGGGCAGCGCTACCAAGGGGGGTGCTGCGTGTCATTTAAAAAGGAGAATCACACCTCAGGGGCAGTGAAATGGTCTGTAATGAGACACATTTTGTACGTGTTGAGTTCCACGTGGGCAAGGAGAAAAAGTCAGCCACCTTGTACAAATGCAGCAGTACTGCTGTACAAGGTGGCTGTTATACATAGAAACACCTGGGGGTGAGGGTCAGGGTCCCTTTAATTTCAGTTCAGGTGCCTGCGTGGCGTTTGCAGGTCACGTTGCCGGCTACACAGCAGGGGAACAGCTGGCGGTGCTGAACCCCACTAACACATTGACTGTTGTTTTTCTCTGTGCAGCTAGCACGTCCGGGCCCCAACTGGCGGTGTTAGAGCCCAGGGTCAGCAGGAGGAGGAGAGGAGCAGAATGTAGGCCGAAGCCTGCACTGGTGGCAGCTTTTGGTCTGTTGTGTCAGCGTGGCTTGTGCTGGACACGATGCCGGCTACACAGCAGGGGAGCATCTGGCGGTGCTGAACCCCACTAACACATTGGCTGGTGTTCTTCTCTGTGCAGCTAGCACGTCCGGGCAGAAACTGGCGGTGTTTGAGCCCAGGGTCAGCAGGAGGAGGAGAGGAGCAGAGTGTAGGCCGATGCCTAATTGAACCAATTTCAAAGGTAACCTTTAACCCTCCCTCAGGTGTTACAAAGTAGAAGAGCCACACCTTGTGCAGCATTAATGCTTCTCAAGTGAAAGGTTGCTCTTTGAATTTTGCGCATTGCACACGCAGAATGAAAGACGTACACAATTTTGCACATTGTACAGTAGAACTGTATTGGAGGCGTGACTTGTGTTTTTAAGGAGACGCAGCACAGGTGCACATAAATAACGCCTTAGTGCTGTGAGCAGCCTCCTGAGCGTTGTTATTTGCTGTACAGGAGTCTGCACTATTGTGATCCCTTGGCCATGTGCTGTGAGCGCTGCCTGTCTTCTCACCTCATTTCATGTTGGCCGGTGCGGTTACCAATGGCCATGAATCCCAGACTCGCAGTGTCTTTTAATAAAGTCACACTGCAGAGCTGGGATTTTTGGCCTTGCGCAGGACATATGTTCGCCGCTCACACATGTCCTTACACCTGCTTCAGACTGGGCGGCCTCAGCTGATCCCTTCTCGCCTGCCACGGCCATGAGGCCGCACAGTCAGAAGAAGGCGGAAGGAGATGAGTTAAGACAGGCGAACATATGCACTGCACATGCCCATCAATCACACCCTCGCAGTCAAAATACATGAGACAACGTGGGGGGTTGTGTCGGGCAGGGCGGGCGCACAGGCAGCCAACCAATGATGTCAGAAGACGGGCAGCGCTACCAAGGGGGGTGCTGCGTGTCATTAAAAAGGAAAGTCACACCTCAGGGACATTGTAATGGTCTGTAATGAGACACATTTTGTACGTGTTAAATTCAAGGTGGGTAAGGAGAAAAAGTCAGCCACCTTGTACAAGTGCAGCAGTACTGCTGTACAAGGTGGCTGTTATACATAGAAACACCTGGGGGGTGGGGGCAGGTTCCCTTTAATTTCAGTTCCGGTGCCTGCATGGCGTTTGCAGGACACATTGCCAGCTACACAGCTGGGGAACAGCTGGCGGTGCTGAACCCCACTGACACATTGACTGGTGTTTTTCTCTGTGCAGACAGCACTTCCAGGCACCAACTGGCGGTGCTAGAGCCCAGGGACAGCAGGAGGAGCAGATTGGAGGTATTGCCGCACACACAGCTGGGGATCAGCTGACGTTACTGAACCCCAATAACAGAGGAGCGAATGTTGACTGTGCAGACAGCACTTCCAGGCACCAACTGGCGGTGTTAGAGCCCAGGGACAGCAGGAGGAGCAGATTGGAGGTATTGCCGCACACACAGCTGGGGATCAGCTGACGTTATTGAACCCCAATAACAGAGGAGCGACTGTTGACTGTGCAGACAGCACTTCCAGGCACCAACTGGCGGTGTTAGAGCCCAGGGACAGCAGGAGGAGCAGATTGGAGGTATTGCCGCACACACAGTTGGGGATCAGCTGACGTTACTGAACCCCAATAACAGGAGCGACTTTTGACTGTGCAGACAGCACTTCCAGGCACCAACTGGCGGTGTTAGAGCCCAGGGACAGCAGGAGGAGCAGAGGAACAGAGTGTAGGCCGAAGCCTGATTGGAGCAAGTTGAAAGGGAACCTTTAACCCCCCCAAGACGTTTGTAGCTGAAAGAGCCATCTTGTGCAGCACTAAGGATGCAAAAGGAAAAGGTTGCTCTTTTAATTATGCTCCTTGCAAACAGAGAAGTAAACACTAAAAATGTGTCCCCTTATACCGTAAAACCGTCCCGGAGGTGGGAATTTCCTTCGTAATGGGACGCAGCACAGCTGTCATTCCTATCCCCTTGGTGCCGTGCGCTGCCTCCTCAGCGTTGTTTTAAGCTGTCACGCAGCCTGCGCTGGTCTGTTATCCCTTGGCCATGCCCAATTTGTGCTGCCTGTCTTCTGACATAATTTGGTGTCAGGCTGTCAGTGCCTGTGCGTCCACGCTGCTCCAGATCTCACCTCGCAGTGTCGTCTAATGTAATCCCACTGCGGGCCTTGGATCCATGGGCATGCACAGTGCATATCCTTGCCTCTCACTCCCCTCCTTCCCACTTCTTCAGACTGTGCGGCGTCACGGCCGTGGCATGCTATTAGGGATCAGCTGACGGCGCACAGTCTAAAAAAGGTGGAGGGAGAGGAGCGAGAGCCCGAGGTGAAGATATGCACTGCCCTTGCCCATGGATTCCAGGCTCGCAGTGTGATTCAATCAGAAGACACTGCGAGGCGGGTTCTCGGGAGCGCGGGCGCACAGGCGCAGCCAGCCTGACACCAAATTATGTCAGAAGACAGGCAGCGCAAATTGGCCATGGCCAAGGGATAACAGAACAGCGCAGGCTCCGTGACAGCTTAAAACAATGCTGAGGAGGCAGCGCATGGCACCAAGGGGGTAGGAATGACGGCTGTGCTGCGTCACATTATGAAGGAAAGTCCCAGCTCCGGGACGGTATAACGGTATCAGTGAACACATTTTATAAGTGTTAAGTTCTGCGTGTGCAAGGTGCTAAACTAAAAGAGCTACCTTTTCCTTGTGAAGCATTACTGCTGCACAAGATGGCTCTTTCAGTAACAAACGCCGGGGGGGGGGGAACAGGTTCCCTTACATTTAGGTTGTTGTGCCAGCGTGGCGGTCGCAGGACACATTGCCGGCTACACAGCTGGGGATCAGCTGACGTTACTGAAACCCAATAACACTGGGTCGTATGTTTTGACTGCGCAGCCTGCACTTCTGAGCCGCAACTGGCGGTGTTGGAGCCCAAGAATAGCAGTTCAGGTGGTAGAAAGATGAACACATCAGGAGACCTGGATGACACCCAATTACTTAATCAGGCAGAGGAGTGGCAAATTCCTGCGAGATCCAGGCCTGGTTCATTTTCAGGAAAGTAAGCCGGTCAACGTTATCGGAGGATAGTCGCATGCGACGGTCTGTTAGTACACCACCTGCGGCACTAAAGACACGTTCCGATAAGACACTAGCCGCAGGGCAAGCCAGCACCTCCAATGCATACTGGCTTAGCTCTGGCCATGTATCCAGCTTAGAGACCCAAAACTTGAACGGGGAAGAGCCGTCTGGGAGTACAGTAAGAGGGCAAGCCATGTAGTCTGTCACCATCTGACGGAACCGTTGCCTCCTGCTGACTGGAGCCGCCGGTGATGGTGTAGACATTTGGGGCGGGCACACAAAAGTGTGCCAGAGTTGTGCCATACTGGGCTTGCCTTGGGCAGAGGCACTGCTTCTGCTCCCTCTTTGGGCAGAGCCTCCCCCACTGCCTCGACGCACTGAGCTGCTTTGTAAAGCACTAGCAGCATTCCTCTCAGTTGGACTGGAGAAGATGATGGAATTCACCAGTGTGTCGTGGTACTCCCGCATTTTACGCTCCCGGGTCAACGCCAGGATGAGGTTTTGGACGTTGTCCCGGTCGCGAGGATCGAGGAGGGTGAACACCCAATAATCAGGCATGTTGAGAATGTGGTCGATGCGGCGGTCGTTTCTCAGGCACTGCATCATGAAATCCACCATGTGCTGCAGACTGCCAACTGGCCCAGAAACGCTGTCCCCTGCTTGAGACATGATCTCTGCCCGCTCGTCATCACCCCACCCTCGCTGTACACACTGACCACTGGACAATTGTCTCACTCCCTCCTCTGGACGGAGCTCTTCCTCCTCCATTGACTCCTCCTCATCCTCCTCACAAAGTGGCCCCTGCGTACCCCTTTGTGAGGAACCACGTGGCGCTGACTCTCCAGAAACTGATGGAAAAGGTGACTCCTCATCCTCCATCTCTTCCACAACATCATCCCTTACCGCTTGCAAAGTTTGCTGAAGCAGGCAGATAAGGGGGACAGTCATGCTGACTAGTGCATCATCTGTACTTGCCATCCGCGTGGAATAATCGAAAGGACACAAAACCTGGCAGACGTCCTTCATAGTGGCCCACTCTGTGGTTGTGAAGTCTGATCGGCGCTGACTGCGACTTTTTAGCGCCTGATGCAGCTGGTACTCCATTACTGCTTGCTGCTGCTCACACAACCGCTCCAACATATGTAACGTGGAATTCCACCTGGTAGGTAGGTCACATATGATGCGGTGTTCCGGAAGGCGGAATCGGCGCTGCAGAGCAGCAATGCGGGATCTTGCCAAGCTGGAACGCCGCAAGTGAGCACACTCTAGGCGGACCTTGTGCAGCAGTGCATCAAGATCCGGATAGTCCCTCAGAAAACTCTGCACAACCAAATTGAGCACATGTGCCAGACATGGGATGTGAGTGAGGTTGCCAAGGGCCAAAGCTGCCACCAGATTTCGGCCATTGTCACACACTACCATGCCTGGCTGGAGATTCGCTGGCACAAACCACACATCGCTCTCCTGCTTGATGGCATTCCAGAGCTCCTGCGCTGTGTGGCTTCGATTCCCCAATGAAACTAGTTTCAAGACGGCCTGTTGACGTTTGGCCATGGCTGTGCTCATGTCGGTCATAGGTAAACGTTCACAGGTCCATGTGGAGGTGGACTGTAACGGCTCCTGCAGCGATGATTCTGAGGAACTTGTGTATGAGGAGGAGTCAATTCGTACTGTTGTGAATTCTGTGGTCAAGCTCCCTCCTGTGGTCATGAGTGGTACTTTGGCTGGTTCTGTCTATGAGCTTCCTCTGGTGGATGTGAGTGGGGCTGCGGCTTCTGAGTTTCCTTCATCAGGTGACGAGGTTAAGTCGTTAGGTGCTGCTCTATTTAACTCCACCTAGTTCTTTGTTCCTGGCCTCCAGTCAATGTTCCAGTATTGGTCTTGCTTTCTCCTGGATCGTTCTTGTGGCCTGTCTGCCCTGCATAAGCTAAGTTCTGCTTGTGTTACTTTTGTTTGCTATATTTTCTGTCCAGCTTGCTATATTGGTTTTTCTTGCTTGCTGGAAGCTCTGAGACGCAGAGGGAGCACCTCCGTACCGTTAGTAGGTGCGGAGGGTCTTTTTGCGCCCTCTGCGTGGTTGTTTGTAGGTTTTTGTGCTGACTGCAAAGCTATCTTTCCTATCCTCGGTTTATTCAGTAAGTCGGGCCTCACTTTGCTAAAATCTATTTCATCTCTGTGTTTGTATTTTCATCTTTACTCACAGTTATTATATGTGGGGGGCTGCCTTTTCCCTTGGGGAATTTCTCTGAGGCAAGGTAGGCTTATCTTTCTATCTTCAGGGCTAGCTAGTTTCACGGCTCTACCTCTAGTGTGGTATGATAGGATTAGGGATTGCGGTCAGCAGAGTTCCCACGTCTCAGAGCTCGTCCTATGTTATTAGCAACTATCAGGTCACCTTGTGTGCTCTTAACCACTAGGTCCATTGTGGTTCTGAATCACCAGATCATAACAGTACTGGAGGCCCAAAGTACTAATGCTTCTCAATAGAGGGAAAAGAGAAGTTCTGAGACCATTTATTTTTCTCTGCACTGTGTTTTGTCTTTCTTTTCCCCTAGACATTTGGGTGGTTCAGGACACAGGTGTAGTGATGGACATTAAAGGTCTGTCTTCTTGTGTGGATCATCTCACTGCAAGAGTACAAAATATTCAAGACCTTGTGGTTCAGAATTCTATGTTAGAACCAAGAATTCCTATTCCTGATTTGTTTTCTGGAGGTAGAGCTAAGTTTCTGAGTTTTAAAAATAATTGTAAACTGTTTCTGCCTTTGAAACCCTGCTCCTCTGGTGACCCAGTTCAACAAGTTAAGATCATTATTTCTTTATTACGTGGCGACCCTTAGGACTGGGCATTTTCCCTTGCGCCAGGAGATCCTGCATTATGTAATATTGATGCGTTTTTTCTGGCGCTCGGACTGCTTTATGATGAACCTAATTCAGTGGATCAGGCAGAGAAAAATTTGCTGGCTCTGTGTCAGGGTCAGGATGAGGTAGAGATATATTGTCAGAAGTTTAGGAAGTGGTCTGTGCTCACTCAATGGAATGAATGTGCGCTGGCAGCAATTTTCAGAAAGGGTCTCTCTGAAGCCCTTAAGGAAGTCATGGTGGGATTTCCTATGCCTGCTGGTCTGAATGAGTCTATGTCTTTGGCCATTCAGATCGTCGACGCTTGCGTGAGCGTAAAACTGTGCACCATTTGGCGGTATTATCTGAGCATAAACCTGAGCCTATGCAGTGCGATAGGACTTTGACCAGAGCTGAACGGCAAGAACACAGACGTCAGAATGGGCTGTGTTTCTACTGTGGTGATTCCACTCATGCTATCTCCGATTGTCCTAAGCGCACTAAGCGGTTCGCTAGGTCTGCCACCATTGGTACGGTACAGTCGAAAATTCTTTTGTCCGTTACTTTGATCTGCTCTTTGTCATCCTATTCTGTCATGGCATTTGTGGATTCAGGCGCTGCCCTGAATTTGATGGACTTGGAGTATGCTAGGCGCTGTGGGTTTTTCTTGGAGCCCTTGCAGTATCCTATTCCATTGAGAGGAATTGATGAAACGCCTTTGGCCAAGAATAAGCCTCAGTACTGGACCCAGCTGACCATGTGCATGGCTCCTGCGCATCAGGAGGATATTCGCTTTTTGGTGTTGCATAATCTGCATGATGTGGTCGTGTTGGGGTTGCCATGGCTACAAGTCCATAACCCGGTATTGGATTGGAAATCAATGACTGTGTCCAGCTGGGGTTGTCAGGGGGTACATGGTGATGTTCCATTTTTGTCTATTTCATCATCCACCCCTTCTGAGGTCCCAGAGTTCTTGTCGGATTACCGGGATGTATTTGATGAGCCCAAGTCCAGTGCCCTACCTCCGCATAGGGATTGCGATTGTGCTATCGATTTGATTCCTGGTAGTAAGTTTCCTATGGGTCGACTGTTTAATTTGTCTGTGCCTGAGCACGCCGCTATGCGGAGTTACGTAAAGGAATCCTTGGAGAAGGGTCATATTCGCCCGTCGTCGTTGCCATTGGGAGCAGGGTTCTTTTTTGTGGCCAAGAAGGATGGTTCGCTGAGACCTTGTATTGACTACCGCCTTCTAAATAAAATCAGTCAAATTTCAGTACCCCTTGCCTCTGCGGTCTGATTTGTTTGCTCGGATTAAGGGGGCTAGTTGGTTCACCAAGATAGATCTTCGTGGTGCGTATAATCTTGTGCGTATTAAACGGGGCGATGAGTGGAAAACAGCATTTAATACGCCCGAGGGCCATTTTGAGTACCTGGTTATGCCATTCGGGCTTTCTAATGCTCCATCAGTGTTTCAGTCCTTTATGCATGACATCTTCCGAGACTACCTGGATAAATTCCTGATTGTATACTTGGATGATATTTTGGTCTTCTCGGATGATTGGGAGTCTCACGTGAAGCAGGTCAGAATGGTGTTCCAGGTCCTGCGTGCGAATTCTTTGTTTGTGAAGGGGTCAAAGTGTCTCTTTGGTGTTCAGAAGGTTTCATTTTTGGGTTTCATTTTTTCCCCTTCTACTATCGAGATGGACCCTGTTAAAGTTCAGGCCATTTATGATTGGACTCAGCCGACATCTCTGAAGAGTCTGCAAAAGTTCCTGGGCTTTGCTAATTTTTATCGTCGCTTCATCAATAATTTTTCTAGTATTGCTAAACCGTTGACTGATTTAACCAAGAAGGGTGCTGATGTGGTCAATTGGTCTTCTGCTGCTGTGGAAGCTTTTCAAGAGTTGAAGCGTCGTTTTTCTTCTGCCCCTGTGTTGTGCCAACCAGATGTTTCGCTCCCGTTCCAGGTCGAGGTTGATGCTTCTGAGATTGGAGCAGGGGCTGTTTTGTCGCAAAGAAGTTCTGATGGCTCGGTGATGAAACCACGCACCTTCTTTTCCAGGAAGTTTTCGCCTGCTGAGCGTAATTATGATGTTGGCAATCGAGAGTTGCTGGCCATGAAGTGGGCATTCGAGGAGTGGCATCATTGGCTTGAAGGAGCTAAGCATCGCGTGGTGGTCTTGACTGATCACAAGAACTTGACTTATCTCGAGTCTGCCAAACGGTTGAATCCTAGACAGGCTTGTTGGTCGCTGTTTTTCTCCCGTTTTGACTTTGTGGTTTCATACCTTCTGGGCTCTAAAAATGTGAAGGCGGATGCCCTGTCTAGGAGTTTTGTGCCCGACTCTCCGGGTTTGCCTGAGCCGGCAGGTATTCTCAAAAAGGGGGTTGTCACGATATGGTATGAAATATCATAAGTAGTTCTCTTGCTAGCCTGCGTGGGCTAAGCCGCCCTTCTTGGAGTAACAGTTTGTAGCTGCCAATTCCTGGCTTTCCTTCTCAGAGAGTGTGGGGAGTTTTATGGCCGAACGTTATTTACGACCAGGTTAGAATCTTTCACTAGTTAGAACTGGAAAAGTGGCTCCAAAAATTCATGAAAGATTCTTTGTTTAGTTTTTGTTAGATATTAGGCAAACGATTTAAGCTAGAAATACGAAAATATACATTCTTATTGTCACTCGGTGTATCTACCCATCCCTTGAAACTCGGGCTTCTAACTCCGTCTGATAAAGAAGTAGGGTTTTCTCTGGAAATATGTTTTCCAGATAGGACATATTTGATCTCATTAGAATGCTCACGTTAATCCGAGATGAATTATGAGCATGTTAGGACTCTGACATGTGTTGTAGTGAAGTTATAGAAATCAGAGAAAATAGTTTAAAGTTTACTCAGAAGGTAGAGAGAGGAGGGTCTGGATAAGCCAGCCTTTCTGTGATGTCACAGCCTTGAAGTTATATCTGGCTGCACACATCCCCAGCTGAGTCTCTCTGCTTGATTTCTTCTTCTTGACTTCTTGTCTTCTCCTGAAGCCAGCAGCCCGTCCTAATGAGCTGGGACATATGGAAAACTCCACTAGCCTGCTTGCCTGTCATGCTTTGAACATGTAAGTGTTGCTTTTTCTCATTTATTCCCTTTATGTTATAATTACCCTTGTACATATTTGCAATTGTCTCATTTGTAACATCTTTATAAACTATTTTTGATAAAGCACTGCCTAATTATTTTTATGGGATATAATATTTCATATTAGTTCGTTCATCCATGCTCTAAACGTACCCTGTCTCTTGAAGAGAATTACGCTACTGTGTTGGGTTAGCTAAGGACCCGTTTAATCGAAGCTGGTGGCAGCATACGTTTTGTACTGGGTAGTTGGGTGGCGTTATAGCGACTGCGGCATTGATAATTATTGACCCTGCCTAAGTGGGAGTAGTTATCGCGTCGTTGCAGCGTGCCCAATAGCCAGTACATAGCAGGCAGCCTTTCTGGCGACTAATTACCCAGGGTGCAGTACCTAATCTGACCTGAGAGTAAGGGGGCGCCAGAGAGCTGCAAGTGTTAAGTGGAACTGTAAGCGGGATATACATAAATCCCTGCAGTCTGTGGTATATTGAAAGCATTGGGATACCTAGAATAAGCCCCTGCTGTAAGCTAAGAGGTCAATAGCCTTGTGTGTGGTTTTTCATCACATCGTGGAGTGGAGGGATAACTAAGATAAGCCCCCCTGCACATGTGATAGCCGTCTGTTGGCCTAAAGTCACCCCAACCCGTGACGTAGGGGTGACGGTCACGATGTGAATCCTGACCCATTGGTGACAGCGGTCAGGGGAATCGTGACATTTGGTGGCAAGGCGGTGGGATATCTTAGAGCATTAGTGATTTGGTTTGAGTAATCATTCCTCTCATTAAAAACTTGCAGAAAGTTCTTGCGAGGACTCTGCGCAAATTAGTTTGGAGAACGAACTCAGTGTTTTATTAGTCTTCAGACAATTGTGTACGGGTAATTATCCCCTCCCTTTCTCTTCGTTTTTCTATCCTATCTTTTATTTGGCAACCATGGCTGCGAAAGGAGAAGCCTGGTACAACCAGCAGAAGAAGGACTTTCTGGCTGGGATATGCACGTGCCATGGCCTGAACCACCAGGGCAAGACCAAGACTCAAATGGTCGCTGAACTGGTGCAATTTGAAGCAGACCAAGCCAGGTCACAGAGCCCAGAGGCCGCAGAAGCCAGCACAAGTGAACATGGTGCTGCAGCAGAGGTCCAACCACTGAATACGGGCCCTACTGGCAACCAGGGGGGTGCAGACCTCCTCCTGCAGCTGGCTCTGCAACAATGCTCCGCAGATGACCTAGAGAGACGTCTGCAGCTGATCCAGCAATACCAGGTGCGCGCCGAGAGAGAGGCCCGAGCTGAGCGAGAGGCCCAGGCCCAGCGAGCCGAGCGGGAGGCTGAGAGAGCCGAGCGCCAAGCCCAGCGAGAACATGAACTGGAGATGCTCCGGCAGGGGGGATGCCCTCCACCGCCCAGAGACGTGAGCCCAGCAGCGCTCAGATACCTAAGCCCCGGCCCGATCACTTCCCTGTTATGGAGAAGGACGGAGACTTGGACACTTTTCTGCGGGCCTTTGAGAAAGCCTGCAGACAGTACCGACTGCCTACAGATGAATGGGCACGATACCTGACACCAGGGCTGAGAGGTAAAGCTCTGGAGGCGTTTGCTGCCCTCCCTCAAGAACAAGATGGTGACTATGAGGCCATCAAACAGGCTCTGATAGCCAAGTACCAGCTTACACCCGAGGTGTACCGTAGAAAGTTCCGGACCCTCCAACGTGGCCCACACGACAGTTACAGTGATGTGGTGCATGGACTGGGGACCCACTTTGACCAGTGGATCCAAGGACTGTCAGTGACCACCTTTGCACAGCTTCGAGACCTGATGATCAAAGACCAGTTCTTTCATCTTTGCCCAACTGAGGTGCGACAGTTTGTGATGGACAGAGAACCCAAAGACGTGACGAAAGCAGCGCAGATTGCCGATGCCTATGAGGCCAACCGTAGATCGGAAGTGCGGAAGCCAGTCACCACCAGCTGGAGAGGGGGTAAGCCTGCAACCAACGCCAGTACCCCTGCCAGCCAACACACCAGAGGTCCTGTCCCTGTGGCCAACAACACCAGACTTACCACCGAACCTTGCACGTGTTTCACCTGCCATCAGACTGGTCATATCAGTCCCTCCTGCCCAACCAAGCAGAAGAACACCCCAGCCAAGGCCCCAGGGCCTAATGCAGCAGTTCTTTTGGTGGGTGGTGTGGTTGGGAGGGTGTGTGACAACGTACAGCCCGTCACTGTGGGAGGCCATGTTGCTACAGGCCTCAAGGACACCGGGGCTGAACGAACCCTCATCCGACCCGAACTGGCGGCCCCTGAAGAAATCATTCCGGGGAAAACCCTAACTGTCACTGGGATTGGGGGCATCAGCTGACCCTTACTGATGGCCCGGGTTTTTATTGATTGGGGTGCCGGGAGCGGGGTGAAGGAAGTGGGGCTGTCTGATAATTTGCCCACTGATGTTTTGTTGGGGACTGATTTGGGGAGGATGGTTGCATACTACGTCCCAGACACCCCTCCCCAATCTACTAATGAGGGTAAAGTTAACCCTGATGATGATGATGATGATGATGATGATGGGAAATCGCATGTGTTACCTGACCATGCTTTATCTTGTAATGATGCATCTAATAACCATTTTTTCCCTAGGATTGATGGTGAAAATGTTGTACCTGTGCCAGCTGAACCTGATAATGATTTTTCTGTGAAGGTTAATGTGTCCATAGGTACAGGCGTGCCCAGCCACGTTGCTCTGCGGAGTGAGACGGCTGAGGAACCCCTAACAGGGGCAAGTGTCGGTGCTACAGGAAATGGGGAGATGCATGGGAACCGTGAGGAAGGTGATGCCATGAAAGTGACCAGTGCCACCGAGGAAGGTAACTGGCCCATAAGTAGCACTGCCCCTGGAGTGTTGGGGGTGGATGGGGAGGTAGAGCCCATAGCAGCGCCGGCTGATGGGTCTGTAGAAACCCCCGGGGAGACAGCCTACGTAGCTGCTGTCACCCGCAGTCAGAGTGCCCGGAACGCAGATAACTGTCTGCCTTCCGGTCCCTCCTCAGTCATTACTGTGACTGAACCAGAGGTGGACCCCGAGCAGGTCCAAGAGGGTTCCCGTGGGGAAGGGACCCTGACGTCGCTTCTGGCTTCCCCTAGCCAGGAGTTTCAGGCCGCTCTGCACACAGATGCGAGCCTAGAGAGTTTGAGACAACTTGCCGGGACGCACTCCGAGGCTGATAAGGAGAAGGTGTTCTGGGAACGAGGAAGGTTGTACCGGGAGACAGTACCCGGAGAATCACAAAAGGAGTGGTTGAGGGAAAGACAGCTGGTCGTCCCGCAGCAATTCCGGGGTGAGTTGTTGCGGATTGCCCATGAGAACCCGCTAGCTGGACACTTGGGGATCAGCAAAACTAAGGCCCGGCTGTCTCAACACTTCTATTGGCCTAAGATGGGGACAGATGTGTCAAACTACTGCCGCTCCTGTATCACTTGTCAAAGAGTGGGGAAGGCGGGGCCTGCTCTTAAGGCTCCCCTGATCCCTTTGCCAGTGATAGAGGAGCCTTTCCAGAGGATCGCGGTGGACATTGTGGGCCCGCTGGCCGTCCCCAGCGGCTCTGGAAAGCAATACATCCTTACTGTGGTAGACTATGCTACCCGGTACCCAGAGGCAGTAGCTCTGTTGTCAACAAGGGCAGATAAGGTGGCGGATGCCCTGTTGGCCATCTTTTCACGTGTAGGGTTTCCCAGGGAAATGCTTACTGATCAAGGGACCCAATTTATGTCTCGCCTAATGGAGGCTCTCTGTAAGAGAATGCAGGTGAAGCACCTGGTATCGAGTGCGTATCACCCACAGACCAATGGCCTGTGTGAACGCTTCAATGGTACCCTCAAACAGATGCTACGCATGCTGGTTGAGACTCAAGGGTGCGACTGGGAGCGGTACCTCCCACACCTGCTGTTCACTTACCGAGAGGTTCCGCAGGCCTCGACGGGGTTCTCCCCCTTCGAGCTCCTGTACGGCAGGCGAGTCCGGGGACCCCTTGGGTTGGTCAGAGAATCCTGGGAAGAGGATCCGAACCCTTCTGAAGTGTCCATAGTGGAGTATGTCATGCGCTTCCGTGACAAGATGCAGACCTTGACGCAGTTGGTGCATGACAACATGACGCAGGCTCAGGCTGATCAGAAGCACTGGTACGACCAGAACGCCCGGGAGCGGACCTACCACGTGGGTCAAAAGGTGTGGGTGCTGGTCCCCGTACCAATGGATAAGCTTCAGGCCGCCTGGGAGGGCCCGTACGTCGTCCACCAACAGCTCAACCCGGTCACTTACGTGGTCACGCTTGACCACGCTCGGGGTAGGCAAAAGGCATTTCACATCAACATGATGAAGGCTCATCACGAACGTGAACCTTTCGTCCTACCGGTCTGCAGCTTGCCCGAAGACGGTGAGGAAGACACCCTCCTGGACTTGCTGGCCCAAGCCAAGGCCAATGGGTCCATCGAGGATGTGGAGGTAAGCGCCTCGTTAACTGAACCCCAGCGGGTGCAGTTGCAAACCACCCTGGGACCCTTCCGGGTCTTGTTCTCCAACCGACCTGGGAGGACTGAGTTTGCAGTCCACGAGGTGGACACCGGGAATCACGCCCCACTACGGCAAACACCTTATAGAATCTCTGACCAGGTGCAGCAGATTATGCGCCAAGAGATCGATGAGATGTTACAGCTGGGGGTGATTCGACGGTCAAAGAGTGCGTGGGCCTCGCCTGTAGTTCTCGTGCCAAAGAAGGACCGGGCCACCCGGTTCTGCGTGGACTACAGGGGGCTCAACGCCATTACAGCCTCTGACGCGCACCCCATGCCGCGCATCGAGGAGCTGCTTGAGAAGTTAGCTGGCGCAAAATACCTGACAATAATGGATTTGAGTAGAGGATACTGGCAGATTCCCCTGAGCCCCGAGGCGCAGGAGAAGTCCGCCTTTATCACGCCCTACGGACTGTACGAGTCCACGGTCATGCCCTTCGGCATGAAGAATGCCCCTGCCACTTTCCAGCGGATGGTCAACCTCCTGCTTCAGGGACTGGAGAAGTACACCGTGGCGTACTTGGATGACATTGCCATCTTCAGTTCCTCCTGGGAGGAACACCTGCAGCATCTTGAGGAGGTGCTCAGGCGGATTCACCAAGCAGGACTGACTATCAAGCCGGGAAAGTGTCAAATGGGCATGAGGGAGGTTCACTACCTGGGGCACCGGGTAGGCGGGAACACCCTGAAGCCAGAGCCTGACAAAGTGGGAGTGATCGTGAACTGGCCCACTCCCTTGACCAAGAAACAGGTGATGTCCTTCTTGGGCACTGCAGGGTACTATAGGAGCTTCGTAAAGCACTATAGTAGCCTGGCAAAACCTTTGACGGACCTCACCAGGAAGAAGCTACCTCACATTGTCAACTGGACAGATGGCTGTGAGGGGGCCTTCCAGGCTTTGAAAACCGCACTGTGCAACGCCCCTGTGTTGAAAGCAGTCGACAGCAGTCGACCGTTCTTGGTGCAGACCGACGCCAGCGAGTTTGGCCTTGGTGCTGTACTCAGCCAGGTTGACTCGGAGGACCAAGAGCACCCCGTGTTATACCTGAGTCGGAAACTTTTGCCGAGGGAAGTGGCCTACTCCACCATCGAGAAGGAGTGCCTGGCCATAGTCTGGGCCCTGCAGCGCTTGCAGCCCTAATTGTACGGTCACCCCTTCACTGTGGTGACCGACCACGACCCTCTGCGCTGGCTAAACGCCATGTGTGGAACCAACGGCAGGTTGCTACGCTGGAGCCTTGCCCTTCAGCAGTTTGACTTCACCATTGAACACAAAACGGGCAGGGAGCATGGGAATGCAGATGGACTCTCCCGCCTGGGTGAACTTACTGAGGTGCCCATGGAGGCATACCGTCGGGTCCTACCTCCCTAGCGCACACCAAAAGGGGGAGGTGTCACGATATGGTATGAAATATCATAAGTAGTTCTCTTGCTAGCCTGCGTGGGCTAAGCCCCCCTTCTTGGAGTAACAGTTTGTAGCTGCCAATTCCTGGCTTTCCTTCTCAGAGAGTGTGGGGAGTTTTATGGCCGAACGGTATTTATGACCAGGTTAGAATCTTGCACTAGTTAGAACTGGAAAAGTGGCTCCAAAAATTCATGAAAGATTCTTTGTTTAGTTTTTGTTAGATATTAGGCAAACGATTTAAGCTAGAAATACGAAAATATACATTCTTATTGTCACTCGGTGTATCTACCCAATCCCTTGAAACTCGGGCTTCTAACTCCGTCTGGTAAAGAAGTAGGGTTTTCTCTGGAAATATGTATCCCAGATAGGACATATTTGATCTTATTAGAATGCTCACGTTAATCCGAGATGAATTATGAGCATGTTAGGACTCTGACATGTGTTGTAGTGAAGTTATAGAAATCAGAGAAAATAGTTTAAAGTTTACTCAGAAGGTAGAGATAGGAGGGTCTGGATAAGCCAGCCTTTCTGTGATGTCACAGCCTTGAAGTTATAACTGGCTGCACACATCCCCAGCTGAGTCTCTCTGCTTGATTTCTTCTTCTGGACTTCTTGTCTTCTCCTGAAGCCAGCAGCCCGTCCTAATGAGCTGGGACATATGGAAAACTCCACTAGCCTGCTTGCCTGTCATGCTTTGAACATGTAAGTGTTGCTTTTTTCTCATTTATTCCCTTTATGTTATAATTACCCTTGTACATATTTGCAATTGTCTCATTTGTAACATCTTTATAAACTATTTTTGATAAAGCACTGCCTAATTATTTTTATGGGATATAATATTTCATATTAGTTCCTTCATCCATGCTCTAAAAGTACCCTGTCTCTTGAAGAGAATTACGCTACTGTGTTGGGTTAGCTTGGGACCCGTTTAATCGAAGCTGGTGGCAGCATACGTTTTGTACCGGGTTGTTGGGTGGCGTTATAGCGACTGCGGCATTGATAATTATTGACCCTGCCTAAGTGGGAGTAGTTATCGCGTCGTTGCAGCGTGCCCAATAGCCAGTACATAGCAGGCAGCCTTTCTGGCGACTAATTACCCGGGGTGCAGTACCTAATCTGACCTGAGAGTAAGGGGGCGCCAGAGAGCTGCAAGTGTTAAGTGGAACTCTAAGCGGGATATACATAAATCCCTGCAGTTTGTGGTATATTGAAAGCAGTGGGATACCTAGAATAAGCCCCTGCTGTAAGCTAAGAGGTCAATAGCCTTGTGTGTGGTTTTTCATCACATCGTGGAGTGGAGGGATAACTAAGATTAGCCCCCCTGCACATGTGATAGCCGTCTGTTGGCCTAAAGTCACCCCAACCCGTGACATAGGGGTGACGGTCACGGTGTGAATCCTGACCCATTGGTGACAGCGGTCAGGGGAATCGTGACAGGGGTAATTTTGTCTGCCATCTCCCCTGATTTGCGGCTGGTGCTGCCCAGCGGAGAAACTGTTTGTCCCTGATAAATGGACGAGTAGAGTTATCTCTGAGGTTCATTGTTCGGTGTTGGCTGGTCATCCTGGAATCTTTGGTACCAGAGATTTGGTGGCTAGATCCTTTTGGTGGCCGTCTCTGTCGCGGGATATGCGTTCGTTTGTGCAGTCTTGTGGGATTTGTGCTCGGGCTAAGCCCTGCTGTTCCCGTGCCAGTGGGTTGCTTTTGCCCTTGCCTGTCCCAAAGAGGCCCTGGACACATATCTCTATGGATTTTATTTCGGATCTCCCCGTCTCTCAAAAAATGTCGGTCATTTGGGTGGTTTGTGATCGCTTCTCTAAGATGGTCCATTTGGTACCCTTGTCTAAATTGCCTTCCTCCTCTGATTTGGTACCATTGTTCTTCCAGCATGTGGTTCGTTTACATGGCATTCCGGAGAACATCGTTTCTGACAGAGGTTCCCAGTTTGTTTCGAGGTTTTGGCGAGCCTTTTGTGTTAGGATGGGCATTGATTTGTCTTTTTCCTCGGCTTTCCATCCTCAGACAAATGGCCAGACTGAACGAACCAATCAGACCTTGGAAACATATCTGAGATGTTTTGTTTCTGCTGATCAGGATGATTGCGTGTCCTTTTTGCCTTTGGCTGAGTTCGCCCTTAATAATCGGGCCAGCTCGGCTACTTTGGTTTCGCCGTTTTTCTGCAATTCTGGTTTCCATCCTCGTTTCTCTTCAGGGCAGGTTGAGTCTTCAGACTGTCCTGGTGTGGATACTGTGGTGGATAGGTTGCAGCAGATTTGGACTCATGTAGTGGACAATTTGACATTGTCCCAGGAGAAGGCTCAACGTTTCGCTAACCGCAGGCGCTGTGTGGGTCCCCGTGTTGGGGATTTGGTTTGGTTGTCATCTCGTTATATTCCTATGAAAGTTTCCTCTCCTAAGTTTAAGCTTCGTTTCATTGGTCCGTATAGGATTTCTGAGGTTCTTAATCCTGTGTCTTTTTGTTTGACCCTTCCAGCTTCTTTTTCCATCCATAACGAATTCCATAGGTCATTGTTGCGGAGATATGTGGCACCTGTGGTTCCATCCGTTGATCCTCATGCCCCGGTTTTGGTTGAGGGGGAGTTGGAGTATATAGTGGAGAAGATTTTGGATTCTCGTATTTCGAGACGGAAACTCCAGTACCTGGTTAATTGGAAGGGTTATGGTCAGGAAGATAATTCCTGGGTCTTTGCCTCTGATGTTCATGCTGCCGATCTGGTTCGTGCCTTTCATTTGGCTCATCCTGGTCGGCCTGGGGGCTCTGGTGAGGGTTCGGTGACCCCTCCTCAAGGAGGGGGGTACTGTTGTGAATTCTGTGGTCAAGCTCCCTCCTGTGGTCATGAGTGGTACTTCGGCTGGTTCTGTCTATGAGCTTCCTCTGGTGGATGTGAGTGGGGCTGCGGCTTCTGAGTTTCCTTCCTCAGGTGACGAGGTTAAGTCGTTAGGTGCTGCTCTATTTAACTCCACCTAGTTCTTTGTTCCTGGCCTCCAGTCAATGTTCCAGTATTGGTCTTGCTTTCTCCTGGATCGTTCTTGTGGCCTGTCTGCCCTGCATAAGCTAAGTTTTACTGGTGTTACTTTTGTTTGCTATTTTTTCTGTCCAGCTTGCTATATTGGTTTTTCTTGCTTGCTGGAAGCTCTGAGACGCAGATGGAGCACCTCCGTACCGTTAGTCGGTGCGGAGGGTCTTTTTGCGCCCTCTGCGTGGTTGTTTGTAGGTTTTTGTGCTGACTGCAAAGCTATCTTTCCTATCCTCGGTCTATTCAGTAAGTCGGGCCTCACTTTGCTAAAATCTATTTCATCTCTGTGTTTGTATTTTCATCTTTACTCACAGTCATTATATGTGGGGGGCTGCCTTTTCCTTTGGGGAATTTCTCTGAGGCAAGGTAGGCTTATCTTTCTTTCTTCAGGGCTAGCTAGTTTCTCAGGCTGTGCCCGAGGCGCCTAGGTCTGGTCAGGAGCGCTCCACGGCTACCTCTAGTGTGGTATGATAGGATTAGGGATTGCGGTCAGCAGAGTTCCCACGTCTCAGAGCTCGTCCTATGTTATTAGTAACTATCAGGTCACCTTGTGTGCTCTTAACCACTAGGTCCATTGTGGTTCTGAATCACCAGATCATAACACTCTTCATCTTGGTTGACAGATAAAGATAAGCAGAAAAGTACTAAGGCCTTAGTGTGCTTATTCCTGAAATGCTCCTCCTAACAGGTGTAAGAAACACTAATGTTGTAAAGTGTGGACTAGACTTTATTATTTATAAAATGTGGCCTACACAAGTGTTAAGTGGTGTTTGGTGAACTTTACTTTTTTTTTCTGCAGATCGGGCTACAGAGCGACTTTAACTCACACGGGGACCGTGCAGACAGCCGTAAATGGCGCTGCAAGGCCCAAAAACCCTCCTCTTGGTTATCCTATGTAGTGTTTTTCCACTATTTAGCTGGAGACGGGTGGAAAAACACTAATAGGAATTTTGAAAAAAAAATTTCAACAGGCTGCACTATTTGAAAAAAAGGACAAGTTATTCAACGGTATGAGGCAGTGACGAACCCTGAGCTGAATCCAACCGGCTGTGGCTGCACACAGACTACAGGGCGAGCTGCGCTCACACGGAGACCGTGCAGACAGCCGTAAACGGCGCTGCAAGGCCCCAAAACCCCCCTCTAGGTTATCCTATGTAGTGCTTTTCCACAATTTAGCTGGAGACGGGTGGAAAAACATTAATAGGAAATTTTAGAAAAAATGTGCAGCAGGCTGCACTATGAGCAAAAAAGGACAATGGATAGAACTGTGTGAGGCAGTGTGAACCCCCCCTGAGCTGAATACAACCAGGTATATGGCTGCACACAGACTACAGAGTGAGCTGAACACACACACACACACACAGAGACCTTGCAGAACGCTGTTAAAACAGCGCTGCAAGGCAAGAGCAAGGTGAACAGTGAACAACACACAGCGTTTTGCTAAATTAGCCTTGGGAAAGCAAAATAAAGCAATTAGCTATCTCAACTGGCCCTTAGTTAGAACACAGCGTCCTGTCCCTAACTGAAATCACAGCAGAGTGAGCGCAAAATGGCGGCAGCGTTTTTTATAGTGCAGAGTGACATCATTTCAGCAGCCAATCACAGCCTTGCCAGTACTTACATGCCCACCACGCTAAACAGGATGTGCCCACACTTCCATTCATTCCTCATTGGCTGCTGCGTGCAGTTTGAATTCTGGGAACTTCCGATTCCGGTATCCGATACGCGGGAAGTATCGGAATTCGGTATCGGAATTCCGATACCGCAAGTATCGTCCGATACCCGATACTTGCGGTATCGGAATGCTCAACACTACCTGTTAGTAGATCGGTGAAACAGATGCGCATGTTTGACTCGGCATAAACAATGCCTGTCAAAAATATGTTGCCAAGCCAAAGACGCACCTGTCTGTCAAATGTCCTTTAAACAAACGAACTCTGTAAACAGAGGATCCCTTTAAATTAGGGACCCCTTTAAATAGAAACCTGGTCAGGTTTAATGAACTTTTAAATTGTAGCAGTCATTTTTAAACTGTTAGCATCAATGGGCAAACTTTCAACTATTTACAGTCATATTCAAATTTTTGCTTTACTGCGGCAGTTTCTAAGGTAGTACCAGCGGATTTGGGCAGTTACCAGGTACCACATAAAGTGCATCAATAGAGTTGAGCGACCTTGACCTTTTTAGAGTCGAGCCGGGTTTCGCGAAACCCGACTATCTCAAAAGTCGGGTCGAGTGAAATCGGCCGATTATGACGTAAAGTCGGGATCGACCGAAACACGAAACCCAATGCAAGTCAATGGGGCAGCATAGTCGGCAGTGAGTGGGGGCCAGGAAAACACCTAGAGTGCCCATTTTAATGTCAAAACCATCCATTCTTCTTAATGAAGCTTGTCAAGCGTAATTTACCTTATAATAATTGGAAGGCATTTGAAATTGGGGGTCATTTGGCTAAAGTTGTGTGGGGTAGGGCTGGTTCAAGTAATTAGTGGGCCCAGGAAATCTGGACCACGTCACGGCAGTGGAGCAGGGAGAGGTAAGTATTTCAACTTTGCAAGTGCTGTGATCCTGAGCAAGCAGGGGGGGCCCACTTGTTGGCATTGGCACTGGCACAGGGCCCCTCAAAGTACAGCGGTGTGTTTGCACGGCGGGGGCGCCTCCCACCGGCAGCAACACTTTTGCGTACTATGAGAGGCCCTGTGCCAGTGACGTCGCCAACTAGTATTCCTCCCCCCACCTGATGAAGGAACCTGCACTTTCATCTGCACCTTCCTCTTTGTCCCCGTGTAAGGTGGTATGGTATGCGGGAAGAGCAACCTGACTTTCAGCAGGGTCACAATGTTGTTGTGTAGCATGCACGGGGAATGTTGCGTTATGGGTCAATGTACCAGCAGACTCATCTATCACTGGCTGGGCAATGGGCACGATGAAGTGGAAACACAGATATAGGCCCAAAGAATAAAGTGGGCTAAATGCAGTTCAAAATTGGTAACACAGGAATAACCAGGGGGCATTGCAGTGGAGGACAACTGGAATGAGAGGCTGACACAGAGAGTAGGGCCAAATCAGTAAGTAGTCGAAATGCAGTTCAAAATTGGCAACCGTAGTAAACAGGCGGCACAGCTTTGTTCAGTGGAGGAGAACAGCAAGGAGTGGCAGACACCGATAGTAGGCCCCAACCCAACTAGTAGGCCAAATGCAGTCTAACATTAACAACTACTTAACGAGAGCCTGAAAATGGAATTTCAGGACAGGAAACCAGGAGAACAGCAAGGAGTGGCAGACACCGATAGTAGGCCCCAAACCAACTAGTACGCCAAATGCAGTTGTTCCATTTAACCACAATTTAATGAGAGCCTGAAGATAGAAGCTCAGGAAAGGCAACCTGGGGAACACCTTGGAGTGTAACACACCATCTCTCTCCACCCCATACCCATTTTGTAGGCCTAATGCAGTGTAGTTTCCAAGAACTACTAAACGAGAGCCGGAAGATCGAAGCTCAGGAAAGGCAACCTGGGGAACACCTTGGAGTGTAACACACCCTCTCTCTACACCCCATACCCAATTTGAAGGCCTAATGCAGTGTAGTTTCCAAGAACTACTAAACGAGAGCCGGAAGATCGAAGCTCAGGAAAGGCAACCTGGGGAACACCTTGGAGTGTAACAAACCCTCTCTCTACACCCCATACCCAATTTGTAGGCCTAATGCAGCGTAGTTTCCGACAACTACTAAACGAGAGCATGAAGATCGAAGCTCAGGAAAGGCAACCTGGGGAACACCTTGGAGTGTAACACACCCTCTCTCTACACCCCATACCCAATTTGAAGGCCTAATGCAGTGTAGTTTCCAAGAATTACTAAACGAGAGCCGGAAGATCGAAGCTCAGGAAAGGCAACCTGGGGAACACCTTGGAGTGGAACACACCATCTCTCTACACCCCATACCCAATTTGAAGGCCTAATGCAGCGTAGTTTCCAACAACTACTAAACGAGAGCCGGAAGATCGAAGCTCAGGAAAGGCAACCTGGGGAACACCTTGGAGTGTAACACACCCTCTCTCTACACCCCATACCCAATTTGAAGGCCTAATGCAGCGTAGTTTCCAACAACTACTAAACGAGAGCCGGAAGATCGAAGCTCAGGAAAGGCAACCTGGGGAACACCTTGGAGTGTAACACACCCTCTCTCTCCACCCCATACCCATTTTGTAGGCCTAATGCAGTGTACTTTTCTACAACTACTAAACGAGAGTCGGAAGACCGAAGCAATGGCAAGGAAACCTGGGGAACACCTTGGAGTGTAACACACCATCTCTCTCCACCCCATACCCAATTTGTAGGCCTAATGCAGAGTAGTTTCCAAGAACTACTAAACGAGAGCCGGAAGATCGAAGCTCAGGAAAGGCAACCTGGGGAACACCTTGGAGTGTAATGTTGTGAATTCTGTGGCTGAGTTCACTTCTGTGGTCACAAGTGGTATTGCAGTCTCTGGGCTTCCTCCCTCAGGTGTTTTGGTGAGCTCGTTGGCTGCCTTGCTATTTAGCTCCACCTGAGTCTGTCTTCCTTGCTCCTTGTCAATGTTCCAGTGTTGGATCTGAGCTACTGCATCTTTCCTTGGGCCTGCTGCTTTGCTAGATAAGTGCTTCTAGTTTGTTTTCTGTTTTTTCTGTCCAGCTTGCTATTAACTTTTGCTGGAAGCTCTGAGAAGCAAAGGGGTGCACCGCCGTGCTGTTAGTTCGGCACGGTGGGTCTTTTTGCCCCTTTGCGTGGTTTTCGTTTTAGGGTTTTTTGTAGACTGCATAGTTCTCTTTGCTATCCTCGCTCTGTCTAGAATATCGGGCCTCACTTTGCTGAATCTATTTCATTCCTACGTTTGTCTTTTCATCTTGCTAACAGTCATTATATGTGGGGAGCTGCCTATTCCTTTGGGGTATTTCTCTGAGGTAAGTCAGGCTTGTATTTCTATCTTCAGGCTAGTCAGCTCCTCAGGCAGTGCCGAGTTGCATAGGTAGTGATAGGCGCAATCCACTGCTGCTTATAGTTGTGTGAGGATAGATCAGGTACTGCAGTCTACAGAGATTCCACGTCTCAGAGCTCGTCCTATTGTTTTTGGTTATTGCCAGATCTCTGTATGTGCGCTGATTACTGCACGCTGTGTTGCCTGATTGCCAGCCATAACAGTACAAGGAGCCTCACCAATGATTCCCAATAGAGGGAAAAAAGAAATCCTGACATCATTTTTTTTTCTTAGCTCTGTCTTCAGTCTTTTTTTTCCCCTAGACATTAGAGTGCTTCAGGACACAGCTGTGGACATGGATATTCAGGCTCTGTGCTCCTCAATGGATAATCTCGTTGTAAATGTACAAAAGATTCAAGATACTATTGATCAGAAATCGATGCTAGAACCAAGAATTCCGATTCCTGATTTGTTTTTTGGTGACAGAACTAAGTTCCTGAGCTTCAGAAATAATTGTAAGCTATTTTTGGCCTTGAAACCTCATTCTTCTGGTAATCCTATTCAACAGGATTTGATTATTATTTCTTTTTTGCGCGGCGACCCACAGGACTGGGCGTTTTCTCTTGCACCAGGAGATTCTGCATTGAGTAATGTTGATGCATTTTTCCAGGCGCTGGGATTGCTTTACGATGAGCCTAATTCAGTGGATCAGGCTGAGAAAAATCTGCTGGCTTTATGCCAGGGTCAGGATGATGTAGAAGTATATTGTCAGAAATTTAGGAAGTGGTCAGTACTCACTCTGTGGAATGAATCTGCACTAGCGGCTTTGTTCAGAAAGGGTCTCTCTGAAGCTCTTAAGGATGTAATGGTGGGATTTCCTATGCCTGCTGGTTTGAATGAGTCTATGTCCTTGGCCATTCAGATCGGTCGTCGCTTGCGCGAGCGTAAATCTGTGCACCATCTGGCGGTATTGTCTGAGAGTAAACCTGAGCCTATGCAGTGCGACAGGACTATGACTAAAGTAGAACGGCAAGAACACAGACGTCTGAACAGACTGTGTTTCTATTGTGGTGATTCTACTCATGCTATTTCTAATTGTCCTAAACGCACTAGGCGGTTCGATAGCTCTGCCGTTATTGGTACTGTACAGTCCAAATTCCTTTTGTCCATTACCTTAATGTGCTCTTTGTCATCGTATTCTGTCATGGCGTTTGTGGATTCAGGCGCTGCCCTGAATCTGATGGATTTGGATTATGCTAAACGTTGTGGATTTTTCTTGGAGCCTTTGCGGTGTCCTATTCCGTTGAGAGGAATTGATGCTACACCTTTGGCCAAGAATAAGCCTCAGTACTGGGTCCAGCTGACCATGTGCATGGCTCCTGCACATCAGGAAGTTGTTCGCTTTCTGGTACTGCATAATTTGCATGATGTGGTCGTGTTGGGGTTGCCATGGCTACAAACCCATAATCCAGTATTGGATTGGAACTCTATGTCGGTAACCAGCTGGGGTTGTCAGGGAGTACATGGTGATGTTCCATTTTTGTCTATTTCGTCATCCATTCCTTCTGACATCCCAGAGTTCTTGTCGGACTTTCAGGATGTATTTGAAGAGTCCAAGTCTGATGCCCTACCTCCGCATAGGAATTGTGATTGTGCTATCGATTTGATTCCTGGTAGTAAATTCCCTAAGGGTCGTTTATTTAACCCCTTCATGACCCAGCCTATTTTGACCTTAATGACCTGGCCGTTTTTTGCAATTCTGACCAGTGTCCCTTTATGAGGTAATAACTCAGGAACGCTTCAACGGATCCTAGCGGTTCTGAGATTGTTTTTTCGTGACATATTGGGCTTCATGTTAGTGGTAAATTTAGGTCAATAAATTCTGCGTTTATTTGTGATAAAAATGGAAATTTGGCGAAAATTTTGAAAATTTCGCAATTTTCACATTTTGAATTTTTATTCTGTTAAACCAGAGAGTTATGTGACACAAAATAGTTAATAAATAACATTTCCCACATGTCTACTTTACACCAGCACAATTTTGGAAACAACATTTTTTTTTGCTAGGAAGTTATAAGAGTTAAAATTTGACCAGCGATTTCTCATTTTTACAACGAAATTTACAAAACCATTTTTTTTAGGGACCACCTCACATTTGAAGTCAGTTTGAGGGGTCTATATGGCTGAAAATACCCAAAAGTGACACCATTCTAAAAAATGCACCCCTCAAGGTGCTCAAAACCACATTCAAGAAGTTTTTTAACCCTTCAGGTGCTTCACAGCAGCAGAAGCAACATGGAAGGAAAAAATGAACATTAAACTTTTTAGTCACAAAAATTATCTTTTAGCAACATTTTTTTATTTTCCCAATGGTACAAGGAGAAACTGAACCACGAAAGTTGTTGTCCAATTTGTCCTGAGTACGCTGATACCTCATATGTGGGGGTAAACCACTGTTTGGGCGCACGGCAGGGCTTGGAAGGGAAGGAGCGCCATTTGACTTTTTGAATGAAAAATTGGCTCCACTCTTTAGCGGACACCATGTCATGTTTGGAGAGCCCCCGTGTGCCTAAAAATTGGAGCTCCCCCACACGTGACCCCATTTTGGAAACTAGACGCCCCAAGGAACTTATCTAGATGCATAGTGAGAACTTTGAACCCCCGGGGGCTTCACAAATTGATCCGTAAAAATGAAAAAGTACTTTTTTTTCACAAAAAAATTCTTTTAGCCTCAATTTTTTTCATTTTCACATGGGCAACAGGATAAAATGGATCCAAAAATTTGTTGGGCAATTTCTCATGAGTACACCGATACCTCACATGTGGGGGTAAACCACTGTTTGGGCACATGGTAAGGTTCGGAAGGGAAGGAGCGCCATTTGACTTTTTGAATGAAAAATTATCTCCATCGTTAGCGGACACCATGTCGTGTTTGGAGAGCCCCCGTGTGCCTAAACATTGGAGCTCCCCCACAAATGACCCCATTTTGGAAACTAGACCCCCCAAGGAACTTATCTAGATGCATATTGAGCACTTTAAACCCTCAGGTGCTTCACAAATTGATCTGTAAAAATGAAAAAGTACTTTTTTTTTCACAAAAAAATTCTTTTCGCCTCAGTTTTTCATTTTCACATGGGCAATAGGATAAAATGAATCCTAAAATTTGTTGGGCAATTTCTCCCGAGTACGCCGATACCTCATATGTGGGGGTAAACCACTGTTTGGGCACACGGCAGGGCTCGGAAGGGAAGGCGCGCCATTTGACTTTTTGAATGGAAAATTAGCTCCAATTGTTAGCGGACACCATGTCGCGTTTAGAGAGCCCCTGTGTGCCTATGCATTGGAGCTCCCCCACAAGTGACCCCATTTTGGAAACTAGACCCCCCAAGGAACTTATCTAGATGCATATTGAGCACTTTAAACCCCCAGGTGCTTCACAGAAGTTTATAATGCAGAGCCATGAAAATAAAAAATAATGTTTCTTTCCTCAAAAATGATTTTTAGCCTGGAATTTCCTATTTTGCCAAGGGTAATAGGAGAAATTGGACCGCAAATGTTGTTGTCCAGTTTGTCCTGAGTACGCTGATACCCCATATGTGGGGGTAAACCACTGTTTGGGCGCACGGCAGGGCTCGGAAGGGAAGGCACGCCAATTGGCTTTTTAAATGGAAAATTAGCTCCAATCATTAGCGGACACCATGTCACGTTTGGAGAGCCCCTGTGTGCCTAAACATTGGAGATCCCCCACATATGACCCCATTTTGGAAACTAGACCCCCAAAGGAACTAATCTAGATGTGTGGTGAGGACTTTGAACTTCCAAGTGCTTCACAGAAGTTTATAACGCAGAGCCATGAAAATAAAATAAAAATTTTATTTTCTCTAAAATGATTTTTTAGCCTGCAATTTATTATTTTCCCAAGGGTAAAAGGAGAAATTTGACCCCAAAAGTTGTTGTACAGTTTCTCCTGAGTACGCTGATACCCCATATGTGGGGGTAAACCACAGTTTGGGCACATGTCGGGGCTCGGAAGTCAAGTAGTGACATTTTGAAATGCAGACTTTGATGGACTGCTCTGCGGGCGTTACGTTGCGTTTGCAGAGCCCCTGATGTGGCTAAACAGTAGAAACCCCCCACAAGTGACCCCATTTTAGAAACTAGACCCCGAAAGGAACTTATCTAGATGTGAGGTGAGCACTTTGAACCCCCTAGTGCTTCACAGAAGTTTATAACACAGAGCAGTGAAAATAATAAATACGTTTTCTTTCCTCAAAAATAATTTTTTAGCCCAGAATTTTTTATTTTCCCAAGGGTTACAGGAGAAATTGGACCCCAAAAGTTGTTGTCCAGTTTCTCCTGAGTACGCTGATACCCCATATGTGGGGGTAAACCACTGTTTGGGCACACGTCGGGGCTCAGAAGGGAAGTAGTGACTTTTGAAATGCAGACTTTGATGGAATGGTCTGCGGGCGTCACGTTGCGTTTGCAGAGCCCCTGGTGTGCCTAAACAGTAGAAACCCCCCACAAGTGACCCCATTTTGGAAACTAGACCCCCCAAGGAACTTATCTAGATATGTGGTGAGCACTTTGAACCCCCAAGTGCTTCACAGACGTTTACAACGCAGAGCCGTGAAAATAAAAAATCATTTTTCTTTCCTCAAAAATGATGTTTTAGCAAGCAATTTTTTATTTTCTCAAGGGTAACAGGAGAAATTGGACCCCAGTAATTGTTGCCCAGTTTGTCCTGAGTACGCTGATACCCCATATGTGGGGGTAAACCACTGTTTGGGCACATGTCGGGGCTTGGAAGTCAAGTAGTGACGTTTTGAAATGCAGACTTTGATGGAATGGTCTGCGGGCGTCACGTTGCGTTTGCAGAGCCCCTGGTGTGCCTAAACAGTAGAAACCCCCCACAAGTGACCCCATTTTGGAAACTAGACCCCCCAAGGAACTTATCTAGATATGTGGTGAGCACTTTGAACCCCCAAGTGCTTCACAGACGTTTACAACGCAGAGCCGTGAAAATAAAAAATCATTTTACTTTCCTCAAAAATGATGTTTTAGCAAGCAATTTTTTATTTTCTCAAGGGTAACAGGAGAAATTGGACCCCAGTAATTGTTGCCCAGTTTGTCCTGAGTACACTGATACCCCATATGTGGGGGTAAACCACTGTTTGGGCACACGTCGGGGCTCGGAAGGGAAGGAGCACCATTTGACTTTTTGAATAAAAGATTGGCTGGAATCAATGGTGGCGCCATGTTGCTTTTGGAGACCCCCTGATGTGCCTAAACAGTGGAAACCCCTCAATTCTAACGCCAACACACCCCTAACCCTTATCCCAACTGTAGCCGTAACCCTAACCACAACCCTAACCGCAACACACCCCTAACCACAACCCTAACCCCAACACACCCCTAACCCTAACCACAACCCTAATTCCAACCCAACCCTAACCCTAAGGCTATGTACCCACGTTGCGGATTCGTGTGAGATTTTTCCGCACCATTTTTGAAAAATCCGCGGGTAAAAGGCACTGCGTTTTACCTGCGGATTTACTGCAGATTTCACCTGCGGATTCCTATTGAGGAATAGGTGTAAAACGCTGCGGAATCCGCACAAAGAATTGACATGCTGCGGAAAATACAACGCAGCGTTTCCGTGCGGTATTTTCCGCACCATGGGCACAGCGGATTTGGTTTTCCATAGGTTTACATGGTACTGTAAACCTGATGGAACACTGCTGCGGATCCGCAGCGGCCAATCCGCTGCGGATCCGCAGCCAAATCCGCACCGTGTGCACATAGCCTAATTCTAAAGGTATGTGCACACGCTTCGGAAAACGCTGCGGATCCGCAGCAGTTTCCCATGAGTTTACATTTCAATGTAAACCTATGGGAAACAAAAATCGCTGTACACATGCTGCGGAAAAACTGCACGGAAACGCAGCGGTTTACATTCCGCAGCATGTCACTTCTTTCTGCGGATTCCACAGCGGTTTTACAACTGCTCCAATAGAAAATCGCAGTTGTAAAACCGCAGTGAAATGCGCAGAAAAACCGCGGTAAATCTGCCATAAATCCGCAGCGGTTTAGCACTGCGGATTTATCAAATCCGCTGCGGAAAAATCCGCAGAGGACCAGAATACGTGTGCACATACCGAAACCCTAACCCTACCCCTAACCCTACCCCTAACCCTACCCTTAACCCTACCCCTAACCCTACCCCTAACCCTACCCCTAACCCTAACCCTACTCCTAACCCTACCCCTAACCCTAACCCTACCCCTAACCCTACCCCTAACCCTACCCCTAACCCTAACCCTAGTTCTAACTCCAACCTTAGTGAAAAAAAAAAAAAATTCTTTATTTTATTATTGTCCCTATCTATGGGGGACAAATGGGGGGGGGTCATTTACTGTTTTTTTATTTTGACCACTGTGATAGATTATATCACAGTGATCAAAATTCACATTGGAACGAATCTGCCGGCCGGCAGATTCGGCGGGCGCACTGCGCATGCGCCCGCCATTTTGGAACATGGCGGCGCTCGGGGAAGAAGACGGACGGGACCCCGCCAGGATCGGTAAGTATAAGGGGGGGAGATCAGGGCACAGGGGGGGGGAGATCAGGGCACGGGGGGGCGTCGGAGCACGGGGGGGGAGGGATCGGAGCATGGGGGAGAGTGATCGGTGTGCGGGCGGGTGGATCGGTGTGCAGGGGGGGTGGATCGGTGTGCAGGGGGGGTGGTTCGGAGCACGGGGTGGGGATCGTAGTGCGGGGGGGTTTGATTGGAGCACGGGGGGGTGTGATTGGAGCACGGGGGGAGCGGACAGGAGGACGGGGGAGCGGAGCACAGGACGGAGGGGAGCGGGCCACAGATCGGGGGGCTGGGGGGGCGATCGGTGGGGTGGGGTGGGGGCACATTAGTATTTCCAGCCATGGCCGATGATATTGCAGCATCGGCCATGGCTGGATTGTAATATTTCACCATTTTTTTAGGTGAAATATTACAAATCGCTCTGATTGGCAGTTTCACTTTCAACAGCCAATCAGAGCGATCGTAGCCACGAGGGGGTGAAGCCACCCCCCCTGGGCTAAACTACCACTCCCCCTGTCCCTGCAGATCGGGTGAAATGGGAGTTAACCCTTTCACCCGGCCTGCAGGGACGCGATCTTTCTGTGACACAGCATATGCGTCACAGGTCGGATTGGCACCGACTTTCATGACGCATACGCTGTGTCACAGGTCGGGAAGGGGTTAATTTGTCCGTACCTGAACACACCGCTATGCGCAGTTATGTGAAGGAGTCCCTGGAGAAGGGACATATTCGCCCATCGTCGTCACCATTGGGAGCAGGGTTCTTTTTTGTAGCCAAGAAGGATGGTTCGCTAAGACCGTGTATTGATTACCGCCTTCTTAATAAGATCACTGTTAAGTTTCAGTATCCCTTGCCATTGATTTCTGACTTGTTTGCTCGGATTAAGGGGGCTAGTTGGTTTACTAAGATTGATCTTCGTGGTGCGTATAATCTGGTGAGAATCAGGCAGGGAGATGAATGGAAAACGGCATTTAATACGCCCGAGGGTCATTTTGAGTATCTGGTGATGCCGTTCGGACTTGCCAATGCTCCATCTGTTTTTCAGTCTTTTATGCATGACATTTTCCGTGAGTATCTGGATAAATTCTTGATTGTTTACTTGGATGACATTTTGATCTTCTCAGATGATTGGGAGTCTCATGTGAAGCAAGTCAGAATGGTTTTCTAGGTACTGCGTGCTAATTCCTTGTTCGTGAAGGGATCAAAGTGTCTCTTCGGTGTGCAGAAAGTTTCATTTTTGGGGTTCATCTTTTCCCCTTCTACTATCGAGATGGATCCGGTTAAGGTTCAGGCCATCCAGGATTGGACTCAGCCGACATCTCTAAAAAGTCTGCAGAAATTCCTGGGCTTTGCTAATTTTTATCGTCGCTTCATCTGTAATTTTTCTAGCATTGCCAGACCATTGACCGATTTGACCAAGAAGGGTGCTGATTTGGTTAATTGGTCTTCTGCTGCCGTGGAAGCTTTTCAGGAGTTGAAGCATCGTTTTTGCTGTGCCCCTGTGTTGTGTCAACCTGATGTTTCTCTTCCGTTCCAGGTCGAGGTTGATGCTTCTGAGATTGGTGCAGGGGCGGTTTTGTCACAGAGAGGTTCTGGTTGCTCAGTGTTCAAACCATGTGCTTTCTTTTCCAGGAAATTTTCTGCTGCTGAGCGTAATTATGATGTGGGCAACCGAGAGTTGCTGGCCATGAAGTGGGCATTCGAGGAGTGGCGTCATTGGCTTGAGGGTGCTAAGCATCGCGTGGTGGTTTTGACTGATCATAAGAACCTTACTTATCTTGAGTCTGCCAAGCGCTTGAATCCTAGACAGGCCCGTTGGTCGTTATTTTTTGCTCGTTTTTATTTTGTGATTTCATACATTCCGGGCTCTAAAAATGTGAAGGCGGATGCTCTGTCTAGGAGTTTTGTGCCCGACTCTCCGGGGTTATCTGAGCCGGCGAGTATCCTCAAGGAAGGAGTCATTGTGTCTGCCATCTCCCCTGATTTGCGGAGAGTGTTGCAGAAATTTCAGGCTAATAAACCTGATCGTTGTCCGGCCGAGAAACTGTTCGTCCCTGATAGGTGGACTAGTAAAGTTATCTCTGAACTTCATTGTTCGGTGCTGGCCGGTCATCCAGGAATCTTTGGTACCAGGGAGTTGGTTGCTAGATCCTTCTGGTGGCCATCTCTGTCACGGGATGTGCATGCTTTTGTGCAGTCCTGTGGAATTTGTGCTAGGGCTAAGCCCTGCTGTTCACGTGCCAGTGGGTTGCTTTTGCCCTTGCCGGTCCCGAAGAGGTCTTGGACACATATTTCGATGGATTTCATTTCTGACCTTCCCGTTTCTCAAAAAATGTCGGTCATTTGGGTGGTCTGTGATCGCTTTTCTAAAATGGTCCATCTGGTGCCCTTGGTTAAATTGCCTTCCTCCTCTGATTTGGTGCCTTTGTTCTTCCAGCATGTGGTTCGTTTACATGGCATTCCTGAGAATATTGTTTCTGACAGAGGTTCCCAGTTTGTCTCGAGGTTCTGGCGAGCCTTTTGTGGTAGGATGGGCATTGACCTATCTTTCTCCTCGGCCTTCCATCCTCAGACTAATGGCCAGACCGAACGAACCAATCAGACCTTGGAAACATATCTGAGATGTTTTGTTTCCGCTGACCAGGATGATTGGGTGTCATTTTTGCCGTTGGCTGAGTTCGCCCTTAATAATCGGGCCAGCTCGGCTACCTTGGTCTCTCCATTTTTCTGCAATTCTGGGTTCCATCCTCGTTTCTCTTCAGGACAGGTTGAGTCTTCGGACTGTCCTGGTGTGGATTCTGTGGTGGACAGGTTGCAGCAGATCTGGACTCAGGTAGTGGACAATTTGACCTTGTCCCAGGAGAAGGCTCAGCTTTTCGCTAATCGCAGACGCCGTGTGGGACCCCGACTTCGTGTTGGGGATCTGGTTTGGTTATCTTCTCGTCATATTCCTATGAAGGTTTCCTCTCCTAAATTTAAACCTCGTTTTATTGGTCCGTATAGGATTTCTGAGATTCTCAATCCGGTGTCTTTTCGTCTGACCCTCCCAGACTCCTTTTCCATACATAATGTATTCCATAGGTCGTTGTTGAGGAGATACGTGGCACCTATGGTTCCATCTGTGGAGCCTCCTGCCCCTGTTTTGGTGGAGGGGGAATTGGAGTATATTGTGGAGAAGATTTTGGATTCTCGTGTCTCTAGACGGAAACTCCAGTATCTGGTCAAATGGAAGGGTTATGCTCAGGAAGATAATTCCTGGGTTTTTGCCTCTGATGTCCATGCCCCAGATCTTGTTCGTGCCTTTCATGTGGCTCATCCTGGTCGGCCTGGGGGTTCTGGTGAGGGTTCGGTGACCCCTCCTCAAGGGGGGGGTACTGTTGTGAATTCTGTGGCTGAGTTCACTTCTGTGGTCACAAGTGGTATTGCAGTCTCTGGGCTTCCTCCCTCAGGTGTTTTGGTGAGCTCGTTGGCTGCCTTGCTATTTAGCTCCACCTGAGTCTGTCTTCCTTGCTCCTTGTCAATGTTCCAGTGTTGGATCTGAGCTACTGCATCTTTCCTTGGGCCTGCTGCTTTGCTAGATAAGTGCTTCTAGTTTGTTTTCTGTTTTTTCTGTCCAGCTTGCTATTAACTTTTGCTGGAAGCTCTGAGAAGCAAAGGGGTGCACCGCCGTGCTGTTAGTTCGGCACGGTGGGTCTTTTTGCCCCTTTGCGTGGTTTTCGTTTTAGGGTTTTTTGTAGACTGCATAGTTCTCTTTGCTATCCTCGCTCTGTCTAGAATATCGGGCCTCACTTTGCTGAATCTATTTCATTCCTACGTTTGTCTTTTCATCTTGCTAACAGTCATTATATGTGGGGGGCTGCCTATTCCTTTGGGGTATTTCTCTGAGGTAAGTCAGGCTTGTATTTCTATCTTCAGGCTAGTCAGCTCCTCAGGCAGTGCCGAGTTGCATAGGTAGTGATAGGCGCAATCCACTGCTGCTTATAGTTGTGTGAGGATAGATCAGGTACTGCAGTCTACAGAGATTCCACGTCTCAGAGCTCGTCCTATTGTTTTTGGTTATTGCCAGATCTCTGTATGTGCGCTGATTACTGCACGCTGTGTTGCCTGATTGCCAGCCATAACAGTGTAACACACCCTCTCTCTACACCCCATACCCAATTTGAAGGCCTAATGCAGTGTAGTTTCCAAGAACTACTAAACGAGAGCCGGAAGATCGAAGCTCAGGAAAGGCAACCTGGGGAACACCTTGGAGTGTAACACACCCTCTCGCTACACCCCATACCCAATTTGAAGGCCTAATGCAGCGTAGTTTCCAACAACTACTAAACGAGAGCCGGAAGATCGAAGCTCAGGAAAGGCAACCTGGGGAACACCTTGGAGTGTAACAAACCCTCTCTCTACACCCCATACCCAATTTGTAGGCCTAATGTAGCGTAGTTTCCGACAACTACTAAACGAGAGCATGAAGATCGAAGCTCAGGAAAGGCAACCTGGGGAACACCTTGGAGTGTAACACACCCTCTCTCTACACCCCATACCCAATTTGAAGGCCTAATGCAGTGTAGTTTCCAAGAACTACTAAACGAGAGCCGGAAGATCGAAGCTCAGGAAAGGCAACCTGGGGAACACCTTGGAGTGGAACACACCATCTCTCTACACCCCATACCCAATTTGAAGGCCTAATGCAGCGTAGTTTCCAACAACTACTAAACGAGAGCCGGAAGATCGAAGCTCAGGAAAGGCAACCTGGGGAACACCTTGGAGTGTAACACAACGTCTCTCTACACCACGGAAGGGCTGATTCTTAGGAAGGAAGGCTGTTGGAAATAAGCATTGCGCGTCCGAGGGTGATTATATTCTTATTAGGTATATACTCACCCTCGGACGCGCCCTGCTTCTTTATTTGGAATGAATGTTTATTTGCAATGTGGTGTTGACTTTCTCTATTATTTTGGTAATTAATGATTTTATTATTTTCATTGTTTTGCATCTTCTCGGCAATAATATAAAGAAGACGCGACAGGACAACACTCGGTGGATGCCATATGTGTGTTTTCAATTTAAAAAACCTTTCAGTTAACTACTTGCAGGAGAAAGTAATTGTAGCTGGTGGCCATTTTTAGTACTGTACCAGATTTTAGTTGTGTGTTTGTTTTTAATGTTAAAATGTCTGCATTTGATATCTCTCCAGTATTTTCTTTTTTGTAAGCAAAATACTTATTTTTATATTTTCTGATGTTGGTTCCAGGGGTACACGGGCAGCAGTGCCCTGGTCAGTGTAGTAGTAGTTGAAAGAATGGACCGCAGACAGGCATCGAAGGCCTAAAATAATAACACATGGCTGTAGGCAATTTTAAATTGGTTCCAGGGGTACACGGGCAGCAGTGGTGTGGTCAGTGGAGGCCTAGTGGAAGGAGTGACCGCAGACAGGCATCGAAGGCCTAAAATAATAACACATGGCTGTAGGCAATTTTAAATTGGTTCCAGGGGTACACGGGCAGCAGTGACCTGGTCAGTGTAGTAGTAGTTGAAAGAATGGACCGCAGACAGGCATCGAAGGCCTAAAATAAAAAAATTGGGCTGGCTGTAGGCAATTTTAAATTGGTTCCAGGGGTACACGGGCAGCAGTGGTGTGGTCAGTGGAGGCCTAGTGGAAGGAGTGACCGCAGACAGGCATCGAAGGCCTAAAATAATAACACATGGCTGTAGGCAATTTTAAATTGGTTCCAGGGGTACACGGACAGCAGTGGTGTGGTCAGTGGAGGCCTAGTGGAAGGAGTGACCGCAGACAGGCATCGAAGGCCTAAAATAATAACACATGGCTGTAGGCAATTTTAAATTGGTTACAGGGGTACACGGGCAGCAGTGGTGTGGTCAGTGGAGGCCTAGTGGAAGGAGTGACCGCAGACAGGCATCGAAGGCCTAAAATAATAACACATGGCTGTAGGCAATTTTAAATTGGTTCCAGGGGTACACGGGCAGCAGTGGTGTGGTCAGTGGAGGCCTAGTGGAAGGAGTGACCGCAGACAGGCATCGAAGGCCTAAAATAATAACACATGGCTGTAGGCAATTTTAAATTGGTTCCAGGGGTACACGGGCAGCAGTGACCTGGTCAGTGTAGTAGTAGTTGAAAGAATGGACCGCAGACAGGCATCAAAGGCCTAAAATAAAAAAATTGGGCTGGCTGTAGGCAATTTTAAATTGGTTCCAGGGGTACACGGGCAGCAGTGGTGTGGTCAGTGGAGGCCTAGTGGAAGGAGTGACCGCAGACAGGCATCGAAGGCCTAAAATAATAACACATGGCTGTAGGCAATTTTAAATTGGTTCCAGGGGTACACGGACAGCAGTGGTGTGGTCAGTGGAGGCCTAGTGGAAGGAGTGACCGCAGACAGGCATCGAAGGCCTAAAATAATAACACATGGCTGTAGGCAATTTTAAATTGGTTCCAGGGGTACACGGGCAGCAGTGGTGTGGTCAGTGGAGGCCTAGTGGAAGGAGTGACCGCAGACAGGCATCGAAGGCCTAAAATAATAACACATGGCTGTAGGCAATTTTACATTGGTTCCAGGGGTACACGGGCAGCAGTGGTGTGGTCAGTGGAGGCCTAGTGGAAGGAGTGACCACAGACAGGCATCGAAGGCCTAACATAACAAAAATGTCAATACAATGGTATTGTCAGTGCCAGGCATTGAAGGATGTCAGCGCATAGACTAAACATTGGTGGAGCTGTGAGATAATTTTGCAAGTGGTAGAGCACTGTTTGAGCTGGGGTGGGGGGAAACTGTCTTGTGGCCGGCGGTACAGGCCCAGGGCCCCTCATATTACAACGGTGTGTACGACGTTGGGTGCGCACCACCACCGCCAGAGACACTTTATTGTACTAGGAGGGACCCAGTGGCAGTGCCGTCGACCAAAAGCGGGCTCACCCACCTCTTCAGACAAGCTGCACTCTCACGGGTGCTGTCGCCAAGTGTCGATACCACGGCCCCGTGTGGGGAGTTTGGCCATTTAGTGAGGTGTAAACATGTCGTATGCTGGACAATCAGGTGCTGAAAATTACGAGATTGGAAAAGGCATTCAGAATAGTCCACAGGCAAGACCTTTTCATAGGAAAGCTAGGTGTCAGCCGGGCAAGGTGGGGCAAAAGATTTCGAAATCCAGTTGTGGTTCATTTTAATGAAGGTTAGATCATCTACATTTTGGGTAGCCAGACGAGTCCTTTTTTCTGTTAGTATTGAACCTGCAGCACTGAATACTCTTTCTGATAGGACACTAGCTGCCGGGCAAGCAAGCTCCTGCAATGCATATTCTGCCAATTCTGGCCAGGTGTCTAATTTTGATGCCCAGTAATCAAATGGGAATGACGGTTGAGGGAGAACATCGATAAGGGATGAAAAATAGTTTGTAACCATACTGGACAAATGTTGTCTCCTGTCACTTTGAATTGATGCTGCAGTACCTGTCCTGTCTGCGGTCATAGCAAAATCACTCCACAACCTGGTCAGAAAACCCCTCTGGCCAACGCCACTTCTGATTTCTGCCCCTCTAACTCCTCTGGTCTGCTGGCCCCTGCAGCTCGTGTGAGAACGATCACGGGCGCTGTGTGCAGGGAATGCCAGAAGCAAACGGTCAACAAGAGTTGATTGTTTGGTTGCTAATATTAGTTCCAAGTTCTCATGTGGCATTATATTTTGCAATTTGCCTTTATAGCGAGGATCAAGGAGGCAGGCCAACCAGTAATCGTCATCATTCATCATTTTAGTTATGCGTGTGTCCCTTTTGAGGATACGTAAGGCATAATCCGCCATGTGGGCCAAAGTTCCAGTTCTCAAATCTGCGGTTGTGCTTGGTTGAGGGGCAGTTTCAGGCAAATCCACGTCACTTGTGTCCCTCAAAAAACCAGAACCCGGCCTTGCCGCGCCACCAATTTCCAGTGGCCCCGGAAAAGCTTCCTCATTAAAAATATAATCATCCCCATCATCCTCCTCGTCCTCCTCCTCCTCTTCGCCCGCTACCTCGTCCTGTACACTGCCCTGGCCAGACAATGGCTGACTGTCATCAAGGCTTTCCTCTTCCTCAGCTGCAGACGCCTGATCCTTTATGTGCGTCAAACTTTGCATCAGCAGACGCATTAGGGGGATGCTCATGCTTATTATGGCGTTGTCTGCACTAACCAGCCGTGTGCATTCCTCAAAACACTGAAGGACTTGACACATGTCTTGAATCTTCGACCACTGCACACCTGACAACTCCATGTCTGCCATCCTACTGCCTGCCCGTGTATGTGTATCCTCCCACAAAAACATAACAGCCCGCCTCTGTTCACACAGTCTCTGAAGCATGTGCAGTGTTGAGTTCCACCTTGTTGCAACGTCTATGATTAGGCGATGCTGGGGAAGGTTCAAAGAACGCTGATAGGTCTGCATACGGCTGGAGTGTACGGGCGAACGGCGGATATGTGAGCAAAGTCCACGCACTTTGAGGAGCAGGTCGGATAACCCCGGATAACTTTTCAGGAAGCACTGCACCACCAGGTTTAAGGTGTGAGCCAGGCAAGGAATGTGTTTCAGTTGGGAAAGGGAGATGGCAGCCATGAAATTCCTTCCGTTATCACTCACTACCTTGCCTGCCTCAAGATCTACAGTGTCCAGCCACGACTGCGTTTCTTTCTGCAAGAACTCGGACAGAACTTCCGCGGTGTGTCTGTTGTCGCCCAAACACTTCATAGCCAATACAGCCTGCTGACGTTTGCCAGTAGCTGCCCCATAATGGGAGACCTGGTGTGCAACAGTGGCAGCTGCGGATGGAGTGGTTGTGCGACTGCGGTCTGTGGACGAGCTCTCGCTTCTGCAGGAGGACGAAGAGGAGGAGGAGGGGGTGCGAACGGCTACAGCCAATTGTTTCCTAGACCGTGGGCTAGGCAGAACTGTCCCAAACTTGCTGTCCCCTGTGGACCCTGCATCCACCACATTTAACCAGTGTGCCGTGATGGACACGTAACGTCCCTGGCCATGCCTACTGGTCCATGCATCTGTTGTCAGGTGCACCTTTGTGCTCACAGATTGCCTGAGTGCATGGACGATGCGCTCTTTAACATGCTGGTGGAGGGCTGGGATGGCTTTTCTGGAAAAAAAGTGTCGACTGGGTAGCTCGTAGCGTGGTACAGCGTAGTCCATCAGGGCTTTGAAAGCTTCGCTTTCAACTAACCGGTAGGGCATCATCTCTAACGAGATTAGTCTAGCTATGTGTGCGTTCAAACCCTGTGTACGCGGATGCAAGGCTAAGTACTTCCTTTTTCTAACCATAGTCTCATGTAGGGTGAGCTGGACTGGAGAGCTGGAGATCGTGGAACTAGCGGGGGTGCCGGTGGACATGGCAGACTGAGAGACGGTGGGAGATGGTATTGTTGCCACCGGTGCCCTAGATGCAGTGTTTCCTACTACGAAACTGGTGATTCCCTGACCCTGACGGCTTTGGCCTGGCAAAGAAACCTGCACAGATACTGCAGGTGGTGCGGAAAATGGTGGCCCTACACTGCCGGAAGGGATGTTGCGTTGCTGACTAGCTTCATTGGCCGAGGGTGCTACAACCTTAAGGGACGTTTGGTAGTTAGTCCAGGCTTGCAAATGCATGGTGGTTAAATGTCTATGCATGCAACTTGTATTGAGACTTTTCAGATTCTGTCCTCTGCTTAAGGTAGTTGAACATTTTTGACAGATGACTTTGCGCTGATCAATTGGATGTTGTTTAAAAAAATGCCAGACTGCACTCTTTCTAGCATCGGATACCTTTTCAGGCATTGCAGACTGAGCTTTAACCGGATGGCCACGCTGTCCTCCAACAGGTTTTAGCTTTGCCACGCGTTTTGGGCAAGATACGGGCCCGGCAGATGGAACCTGTTGCGATGTTGATGCCTGCTGCGGCCCCTCCTCCTCCGCTTCAGAACTGCTGCCGCCTGCACCCTGTTCCCCCAATGGCTGCCAATCGGGGTCAAGAACTGGGTCATCTATTACCTCTTCTTGTAGCTCGTGTGCAACTTCGTCTGTGTCACCGTGGCGGTCGGTGGTATAGCGTTCGTGATGGGGCAACATAGTCTCATCAGAGTCTGATTCTTGATCAGCACCCTGCGATGGCAATGTTGTGGTCTGAGTCAAAGGACCAGGATAGTAGTCTGGCTGTGGCTGTGCATCAGTGCACTCCATGTCAGATTCAACTTGTAATGGGCATGGACTGTTAACTGCTTCACTTTCTAAGCCAGGGACGGTATGTGTAAAGAGCTCCATGGAGTAACCCGTTGTGTCGCCTGCTGCATCCTTCTCTCTTGTTGTTGTTTTTGCTGAAGAGGACAAGGAAGCGACTTGTCCCTGACCGTGAACATCCACTAACGACGCGCTGCTTTGACATTTACCAGTTTCACGAGAGGAGGCAAAAGAGCTAGAGGCTGAGTCAGCAAGATAAGCCAAAACTTGCTCTTGCTGCTCCGGCTTTAAAAGCGGTTTTCCTACTCCCAGAAAAGGGAGCGTTCGAGGCCTTGTGTAGCCAGACGACGAACCTGGCTCCACAGCTCCAGACTTAGGTGCAATATTTTTTTTCCCACGACCAGCTGATGCTCCACCACTACCACTACCCTCATTACCAGCTGACAATGAACGCCCCCGGCCACGACCTCTTCCACCAGACTTCCTCATTGTTTTAAAAACGTTAACAAACGAACGGTATTTGTTGCTGTCACACAACTTACACGGTGAGCTATAACTTCAGTATGATTTAGCTACCCCTTTACAGGTGGGTGAGACCACAACGAAAATCAGCCACAATGTTACACACTCTGTTGTTGTTGGCAACAAATGAGATGGCACACACGCAGGACTGTCACTGAAGCGCAAATGTAAATATTTATCTCCCACTGATTTGTGTTTGTTTTTTTTAAAAGGGAGACTTCAGAAAAAAAAAAATTAAAAAAAAATTATTTTTTACAGAAGAATTTATAAAACAAATAAAATGAAATGATTGTTTCAGGGAGAATTTAGGAAAAAAAAAAAAAAAAAAAGGCTTTGTAGGGCCCACTGAGTGAGAGAGGACGCACACAGGAGTCAGGAGTGGCACACAAGCCCAGAGGCCAATATTAATCTCCCACCGATTGATTTAGTTATTTTTTTTGGTAGATTTTGGAACCCAAATCAAGCAAAAAAATTAATAGGCTTTCTATGGCCCACAATTGGGGAGAGAGAGAGAGATGGCACACCCAGGAGTCAAGACTGGCACACAAGCAGAAGGGGCAATATGAATCTCCCACAGATTTTTTTTTTTTTTTTTTTTTCAGGGAGACTTGAGAGAAAAAAAAATACAAAAAAAATGATTTTTTTCAGGAATAATTTAGAAACCAAAGAAAATAAAATGATTGTTTCAGGGAGAATTTAGAAAACAAATAAAACAAAAAATAGGCTTTCTAGGGCCCACTGAGTGACAGATGACGCACACAGGAGTCAGGAGTGGCACACAAGCCCAGAGGCCAATATTAATCTCCCACTGATTGATTTAGTGATTTTTTTCAGGTAGATTTTGGAACCCAAATCAAGCAAAAAAATTAATAGGCTTTCTATGGCCCACAATTGGGGAGAGAGAGAGAGATGGCACACCCAGGAGTCAAGACTCGCACACAAGCAGAAGGGGCAATATGAATCTCCCACAGATTTTTTTTTTTTTTTTCAGGGAGACTTGAGAGAAAAAAAAATACAAAAAAAATGATTTTTTTCAGGAATAATTTAGAAACCAAAGAAAATAAAATGATTGTTTCAGGGAGAATTTAGAAAACAAATAAAACAAAAAATAGGCTTTCTAGGGCCCACTGAGTGACAGATGACGCACACAGGAGTCAGGAGTGGCACACAAGCCCAGAGGCCAATATTAATCTCCCACTGATTGATTTAGTGATTTTTTTCAGGTAGATTTTGGAACCCAAATCAAGCAAAAAAATTAATAGGCTTTCTATGGCCCACTGAGTGAGAGATGGCACACACAGGAGTAAGGAGTGGCACACAAGCCCTGAGGCCAATATTTTTCTCCCACTGATTGATTGATTGATTTTTTCAGGTAGAATTAGGAACCCAAATCAACCCAAAAAATAAATAGGCTTTCTATGGCCCACTATTTGTGAGAGAGATGGCACGCTCAGGACTGGCACACAAGCCCAGAGGCCAATATTAATCTCTCACTTTTTTTTTTTTCCAGGGAAAATTTATAAACCCAATAAAAAAAATAATAATAAATAGGCTTTCTATGGCCCACTATCTGAGAGAGAGAGATGGCACGCTTAGGACTGGCACACAAGCCCAAAGGCCAATATTAATCTCCCACTGATTGATTGATTGATTTTTTCAGGTAGAATTATGAACCCAAATCAACCAAAAAAATAAATAGGCTTTCTATGGCCCACTATTTGTGAGAGAGATGGCACGCTCAGGACTGGCACACAAGCCCAGAGGCCAATATTAATCTCCCACTTTTTTTTTTTTTCCAGGGAAAATTTATAAACCCAATAAAATAATAAAAAAATAGGCTTTCTATGGCCCACTATCTGAGAGAGAGAGAGATGGCACGCTTAGGACTGGCACACAAGCCCAAAGGCCAATATTAATCTCCCACTGATTGATTGATTGATTTTTTCAGGTAGAATTTAGAACCCAAATCAAGCAAAAAAATTAATAGGCTTTCTATGGCCCACTGAGTGAGAGATGGCACACACAGGAGTAAGGAGTGGCACACAAGCCCTGAGGCCAATATTTTTCTCCCACTGATTGATGTTGTGATTTTTTCTGGTAGATTTTGGAACCCAAATCAAGCAAAAAAATAAATAGGCTTTCTATGGCCCACTGAGTGAGAGATGACACAGACAGAGATGGCACTCTAGCAGAAATGTCAATCTTAATCGCCCAAAAAAAAAAAAAAGGAACTGTCCTTCAATTACTATCTCCCTGCAGTAATCTCAGCCAGGTATGGCAGGCAGCAATAAGGAGTGGACTGATGCACAAATTAAATAAAAAGTGTGGACAAACAAACAAGATAGCTGTGCAGAAAGGAAGGAACAAGAGGATTTGTGCTTTGAAAAAAGCAGTTGGTTTGCACAGCGGCGTACACACAGCAATGCAACTATCAGGGAGCCTTCTAGGGCAGCCCAATGAGCTACAGCGCTGAGGAAAAAAAAAAAAAAAAAAGGAGCTTCCACTGTCCCTGCACACCGAAGGTGGTGTTGGGCAGTGGAAATCGCTACAGCACAAGCGGTTTTGTGGTTAATGGACCCTGCCTAACGCTATCCCTGCTTCTGACGAAGCGGCAGCAACCTCTCCCTAAGCTCAGATCAGCAGCAGTAACATGGCGGTCGGCGGGAACTCCCCTTTATAGCCCCTGTGACGCCGCAGACAGCAAGCCAATCACTGCAATGCCCTTCTCTAAGATGGTGGGGACCAGGACCTATGTCATCACGCTGCCCACACTCTGCGTTTACCTTCATTGGCTGAGAAATGGCGCTTTTCGCGTCATTGAAACGCGACTTTGGCGCGAAAGTCGCGTACCGCATGGCCGACCACGCACAGGGGTCGGATCGGGTTTCATGAAACTCGACTTCGCCAAAAGTCGGCGACTTTTGAAAATGTTCGACCCGTTTCGCTCAACCCTATGCATCAATGCTCCGGATAGGAGTCTGGGTGCTAACTGACTTCTGATCAATGGTAACCTGTGTGGCCTTTAAGCACATGGTGACGGGTGCTCTGCCAGAAGTGGGTTCAAGTGTCACTTTGCCAGATGGAAGCGCTAGTGAGTAAAGCAGGGCTGCTTGGGATGGTTCAAGGTTACGAGCTGGTAGTTTGGTGACCTTCGGCACACTTATGTACATGCAGGGCATACCACTCTTTAACTCCCCAGTGCCGGGTGTAGGTGACGCTGTCACCGGGGTAGAGGTCCCTATCTGGGTGTCCCTCCCACAGGTGGGCCTCCACATGATGCCTGGTGACAAACACCTCTGGGTAAAGATCGGGCTCTTTGATAAAGCCCCAACGGGAGTTGATGCAAAACACCACCACAGTCCCACAGGCCTTTATCCTCCTGACTCACTTTTCTGGCCCGGGCCTTGGCCTGCAAGTCCTTTTCTTTTGCGGCGCGGCGTCAGAGATCCTGCTACCTGTCCTCCCGTTCTCGCTGGAGCACCTGCTGCTGACGGTACTCCTCCCGGCTAATTGTTTCCAACTGCTCCCCTTCAGCTTGGGCCTCCCCGAGGAACCCAATTAGGTTGGTGCTGGTGTGTTTCCACTGAAAGGTCACCCATTCTCCTTGCATGTATAGGGCCTTTCTCATTGGCTGCAGCGGGGCATCAGTGGTCTTTAAGGTCTCCCAGGACCGTTCCTACTCGAGGAGACTACACACCCGGCTGGGTGGTAGCGGTGGCGGGGCATCTATGGGCATTAGCAGGGTATCCTCGGCGACCGGGGCAGGGTTGATGTTTTTACCTGCCGCCGTGGTGTCTCCGGTGCCGGTCTCCTCTGCTGCAGGCTTGAGCTCCAGGGGTTGGCTGTGCTGCTGCTCCTGGACGTTTGCGGCTGCACGGTACCAAGATCGCCGGAGTTGACGACATAGCTCCTCCAGCTCTGCGCCGAGAACCTCCGGGTCCATCGGTGACGACGGGGACTTCTCCTCCTCCAATTGGCTGGAAAAGCTGCAGGCTTCCTCCCCCTCCTCCGGGTGACCTCCGCTCACCATCTTGCCAACCAGGTTCTCTTCGGCGTCCTCCTGTTCTGGGCGGTCTCTTCTCCTTCCCCCGCCATTCCAGACTAGGAGGCGGATCTCTTTCGTTGATGTACATATCTTTCGGACATAATAGTATCTGTGAGGGGCGGCTACTACTTTCGTGCCGTTTTTCCAAGCTCCGCCCATGACAACACGCCCCATTCCTCCTGCACGCCACATGGTGCTCAAATGTCGGCGGTTTTGGCGGCAATTTACATTACACAGTCTCTCAATAAAGTACAGCTCAGGCACAGTCTTTTAGGCGCACATGACCCGATTTGCTGGGTCAGTCCATCCTGTTTGTGACACCAAGATGAGTCGCCCTGCCAGGGCCGTGGGGTAATCGGTACCGGGTCCGGTGTTTCACAGGGGGTTGTCACGGTGGAGACCCGGTCCGTGACCCTGGGCGCCCATGTAAAAGGGAAAGGTCTTTAAAGGGAATAAAGTTTATGTTCGTGACGCCACCTGTGGTATTCGGTCAGTCGGGACAGACGCTGCTTTAAGGGGTCCTTTGGGGTGATGTAACGGCAGCTACATGGTATAACTTGCAACAGGTGAAGTATATTCCCAGGGCTTCCTGTGTGTAGATGGAAGATGGTGAATGGCACAGTTAGGAACGAGGACACAGGTTTGCAGTCTCTTTACCTTGTTTACTGAAAACTTCAGGCAGCCACAGTCCAGGGCACCAGATCACAGGGCAGGCAGGGTCCGGCCAGCTTGGAGGCAAGTTAGTAGTTCCCTTATCCAGGTGGAAATCAAAGCCTTCCTCTAGCGCCGTGGTGTTGTAGTCCCTTACTGCCTTTGGCTTCAGATAAGGTCCTCACAGATGTTCTCTATCTCTCTGTCCCCCATATAGGATGGGACATAACCCGTATGACTGGTTACTTGGGTCTGTTTTTAGGGACTCTAGCATGCCCCGGGCCCTAAAGGTGTCACCGTGTCTCCTGGGTATTAAGGCGAATAGGTAACTTGTTCAGCTGTCCTGCCGGTCTCTGATGTAAGTCGTAGAGGCCCTTACAACCTTGACAGTTATTCCTTCTAGCGTCCAAAAATAACATCACTCTCCCCGTGAGGAAAGCAATGCTACTGTGACGGCCAGGACCCTGGGGTGCCACATATGTCCCAATGCATCAGAGAATGTGTCTCAGCTAGATTCCTGGACAAAAACTAGGGGAAAAATGACCTCCCACTATCTTATACCTGTGCCCAAAACTAAAGCACTCCCCTCTGCTGACCTCACTGAGTGGCCTGAATACTCCCTTTTCTGAAAGATATGAAATCCTGCTATTACCCATTTCTCTTAGGGTGAACTTCGTAAAAGAAAGACAAAATTATCATTATGCTCATCATGACATGGGAGTTCATTTAACTCCATGCACGGCTTGGTTATGAGCCTCGGTTAGGCTAGGTTCACATTGCGTTAATGGGTTAACGCTAACGGACTACATTGCACGGTGAAAATGTCGCAATTAACGCCGTGCAACGGGTCCGTTAGCGCACCCATGGACAGCAATGTGATTTGTGTCTGTAGCGCATCGCTAGCGCATGCCATTTTCGGCATGCGCTAGCGATGTGCCGTTCTTTTGTGACGGACCTCGGATGCTGCTTGCAGCGTCCGAGGTGCGTCCAAGGTCCGTCTCTCGCTAGCGCCGATCGGGGATCTGCGCTAGCGGGGACGGCGAACACGGACCCAAAATAAATATTGCGTTAGCGCAATTCGCTAGCGCTATGCGCTTAACGGATTGCCCTAACGCAATGTGAACCTAGCCTTAAGCAGTAATGCGTTTCTCAATTTCTGCTAATTGCTGAGCTCCCAAAACTAACCCGTTGAGAGCCCTGTCCTTGCGGTTTCCAGAAATATGAACTGCCTATTTCTGTGAATATCCTGTGTGGATATATTTGGCCTTAAAATATCACTGTAGCTAAACAAAGGGATTGCCATGTGTTGCTACTCTGTACTTTCAATTTCACATCTGCATGCAGGAGGGAGGATGGTTTAGAATTGCACAGAGCTGATAGGCAAGAGTGAGAAGTGTATTCACCCATGGGAAGGGGGGGGGGGGCGTCAGAAAGCCCACAGCGTGTATCTGTTCACAGACCTCATGAATGTAGCAGAGCTGAGTGTGCGTAATAATATAGAATCAAATATAATATTCCTGACAGGGCTCTTTTATGATGATTGACGGTTGCGCTATTTTTTTATGACTGTCGGTTGCGCTCTTTTATGATGATTGACGGTTGTGCTCTTTTTTGATGACTGTTGGTTGCGCTTTTATGCTGATTGACTGTTCCGCTCATTTTTGATGACTGCTGGTTGCAATCTTTTTTGATGACTGTCCTGTTGTGCTCTTTTATGATGAATGATGGTTGCGCTCTTTTACGTGTCTCAATGTGAAGCTCCACCCACTCCTCACAATGTCGCTGCTGCGAACAGGACTGGTCACAGACGGGAGAAGTCACATTCTGGCAACACTGAACAATCAGTGCTGAGTGTAATTATTTATAATACAAAAAGCCACAGTAAAAATGTAAGGCTAAGTTCACACTTGCGTTTGGCAGCCCTGAGTAGGGCTGCGTACTCTTTCCCTTCATAACATGTTGCGTTCGGCGGCACGTCAAAACGAGGCACGAGGACGCATCTGCAAACGCATGTCCCTGCGTTCCCAATGTTAAAGATAGGTACGCAGGACGCATGCGCAGCTGTGCTGATAAGAAGGGCTGCAGAACGCAAATATGAACCTGGCCTTAGTTTTACAAACCAGGGAAAAAATGAATTTTGTATAAATAAATAAAATATAACAATGTAAGAAATATCCCTGTCTGTCCTGTGATGTTTGCTCCATTAACACCGTTTATTTCTGACATTGTATGTATTCATAGCCAGTTCAACTATATATTTGTTCTATTCTTATGGTCTATATAACCTGAAGGGGTGTGGGTTTATTGGTCATGTAGTCATGTTTTTAAATGGTTTTATTAGTGTGTCATTGAGGTATAATAAAGGTTTTTTCTATTTACTTATAATTGCTGGCCGTGCATGCCATTATTAGTCTAGTCTTTTTTTCTTTGTCCTCCCGTTTATGATTTCTACAGACTAGGTTTTGCACCCCATACTATTAGTGTTATATGAGTGCACCCTATGCAGTATATTCACTTACTGCTCCATTGATACCTTCAGCAATTCCAAAGAAAAAGCATTAAAAAGCCGGATGAGGAGACTACAATGAAGTTTGTATGTGGAGTTCGTGGAACCAACTCCCATTCAGTCATTTCAGTGCTGAACTGTAACGTTGGAGGGGATTGTTTGAGGTCCTCTCTCCAGCAACTCCGATCTAATCACCTGGCACTGAAGAATGTAGATCGGAGTGACTATGGCGAAATCCTCAAAAATCACCTACCATCTAGGAACCTAATGAGCCGTCTAGAACGGACTGGCTAAAAAAATCCATTCCGATCCAGACGCTATCCCCACAGAAAACACAGCCTCGTCAGTTCCAACCACGCATGCGCGGGCGGCTGTCATGACAACGTTAAACTACCTGCTCCTATCCAACGCCCCCTCATATCTGCTCCTGTGCTGGCATCTATCAAAGGCCATTACACAAGGCATTGTGGGCAGTATTATATGATAATTGCGCATGCGCCACATGCACGCGCGGCACTCGCGTCCGCACGGCCGCGCGCACCTGGCGCTTGCGCAGTAGCTAGGGATACTGCGCGCCGCCCGAGGCTGCACGGCCGCGTGCACCTGGCGCACCTAGCGCATGCCCAGTAGCTGCGCGCCGCCCGAGGCTGTAATATTATTATTATTATTATTATACATTTTTATAGCGCCATTTATTCCATGGCGCTTTACATGTGAATACGGGGCAAATATAGACAAATACATTAAACATGAGCAGATAACAAGGCACACGAGTACATAAGGAGGGAGGACCCTGCCCGCGAGGGCTCACAGTCTGCAGGGGGTGGGTGAGGATACACTAGGAGAGGTAATAGCAATGCCTTGTGGTGGGCGTGTAATAGCAATGCCTTGTGGTGGGCGGGTGGTCTCCAGGGCGGGTTCTCTCCCAGCGAAACACGCCCCAACCCCCTTCTCCCGCCTTCTCGTTTTGGCGGCATGCCAGACAGCGGACAGTGACACTGCTACCGGTATTAACCCTTTAGGGGGGGTGCCAACACTTCTACCGGTATTAACCCTTTGGAGGGGTGCCAACACTTCTACCGATATTAACCCTTTAGGGGGGGTGCCAACACTTCTACCGGTATTAACCCTTTAGGGGGGGTGCGAACACTGCTACCGTTATTAACCCTTTGGTGGTGAGAGGGTGCGGGGGGGGGGGGGTGAGCACGGATAGATAGGGGGGTCCGTTATGGCGGGGGCCCGTGTATGGATGGATAAGGGGTCCCTTACTGGGGGGGGGGAGGGTGAGTACGGATAGATATGGGGTCCCTTACTGGGGTGGGGGGTGAGTATGGATAGATAAGGGGGTCCGTTATGGCGGGGGTCAGTGTATGGATGGATAGGGGGTCCCTTACTGGGGGGGGGAGGGTGAGTACGGATAGATAGGGGGTCCCTTACTGGGGTGGGGGGGTGAGTATGGATAGATAAGGGGGTCCGTTATGGCGGGGGTCAGTGTATGGATGGATAGGGGGTCCCTTACTGGGGGGGAGTACGGATAGATAGGGGGTCCCTTACTGGGGTGGGGGGTGAGTATGGATAGATAAGGGGGTCCGTTATGGCGGGGGTCAGTGTATGGATGGATAGGGGGTCCCTTACTGGGGGGGAGGGTGAGTACGGATAGATAGGGGGTCCCTTACTGGGGTGGGGGGGTGAGTATGGATAGATAAGGGGGTCCGTTATGGCGGGGGTCAGTGTATGGATGGATAGGGGGTCCCTTACTGGGGGGGAGTACGGATAGATAGGGGGTCCCTTACTGGGGTGGGGGGTGAGTATGGATAGATAAGGGGGTCCGTTATGGCAGGGGTCAGTGTATGGATGGATAGGGGGTCCCTTACTGGGGGGGGGCCTGTGTAAGGATGGATAGGGGGTCCCTTATGACGGGGGCCCGTGTATGGATAGATAGGGGGTCCCTTATGGCGGGGATCTGATCACTGAGCGCATCTGATCACTGAGCGCACTGGATCACTGAGCGCATCGGATCACTGAGCGCATCGGATCACTGAGTGCAGCGGATCACTGAGCGCAGCAGATCACTGAGTGCACTGGATCACTGAGCGCACTGCATCACTGAGCGCAGCAGATCACTGAGTGCACTGGATCACTGAGTGCACTGGATCACTGAGTGCACTGGATTACTGAGTGCACTGGATCACTGAGCGCACTGGATCACTGAGTGCATCGCATCACTGAGCGCAGCAGATCACCGAGTGCACTGGATCACTGAGTGCAGCGGATCACTGAGCGCAGCAGATCACTGAGCGCAGCAGATCACTGAATGCACTGGATCACTGAATGCACTGGATCAGAGTGCAGCAGATCACTGAGCGCACTGGATCACTGAGTGCAGCGGATCACTGAGCGCAGCAGATCACTGAGTGCGCTGGATCACTGAGTGCACTGGATCACTGAGCACACTGGATCACTGAGCGCACTGGATTACTGAGTGCATCACAGCACAGCAGATCACTGAGCGCACTGGATCACTGAGTGCAGCGGTTCACTGAGCGCACTGGATCACTGAATGCACTGGATCACTGAGTGCACTGGATCAGAGTGCAGCGGATCACTGAGCGCACTGGATCACTGAGCGCATTGGATCATTGAGCGCACTGGATCACTGAGAGCATCGGATCACTGAGAGCATTGAATCGCTGAGCGCACTGGATCTCAGTGCAGCGGATCAATGAGCGCACTGGACCATTGAGCGCACTGGACCACTGAGCGCACTGCATCACTGAGCGCAGCGGATCACTGAGCACACCTGATCACTGAGCACCTGTGGATTTACCTGCGTGATCAGAACGCCGCGTCAAAGACGCTATTATTCCTGATCGTTGAGAACGTGGCCAATATGGTTATATTTTCTTTTTGTTTTCTTACAGGAGATGAGGGCTTCGGTGGAATTAGGTGTTAGGCGAGTAATACTGTGTTTAGTCTGATTTCTAATAAAGGACTTTATTCTGTCTGTGTCTTTATTTACCATATAACTATAGGATTAGTAATGGAGAGGTGTCTTATAGACACTTCTCCATTACTAACCAGTGGGCTTGATGTCACTGGACAATACAGAGGTGACATCAATCCCACAAATATGAACCCCACGTGCCACCGCTACAGGTCAACTGAGAAGAGTCGGGCAAAGCGCCAGAATAGGAGCATCTAATAGATGTGCCTTTTCTGGGTAGCTGAGGGCTGCTATTTGTAGGCTGGAGGGGGTCAATATCCATGGCCCCTTACCAGCCTGAGAATACCAGCCCCCAGCTGTCTGCTTTAGCGATCATGGTTGTCAAAAAAGGGGGTGACTCCTCTATTCTTGATAACCAGCCATGATAGCCCTGAGGGTTGCTGCCCCAGTTTTGCCTGGTTGGTTATCAAAAAATACAGGGGAACCCATGGCATTTTTTAAAATTTATTTATAGTGCAGGAGCCGGCTGATGAATACTGTTAGGAGCGGCAGCAGGCATAGGCTGATGGGAGTAGTAGTCCCATCAGCCTATGCCTGTAACCAGAGGTGACATTTCAACTTCGAACAGGGGAGGGATATATATGAACATATATTCCTGCCCACAATGCCTTGTACTTCATATACTCTGGACACAGGAAGCCATAACGCCATGCAAATAGACGTATGAGCATGCGCGCCACTGACTGGCGGTCTCTGATCACGTGACAGTACGTCAAGACTTGCCATTCGGTGTAGACTATCTTAGCAACGTTACGCCACGCTGTGGTTTACCTGGCGAAGGGGACAGCAGACAAGGCATTGTGGGCAGGAATATATGTTCATTGCGCATGCGCCACATGCACACGCGGCACTCGCGTCCGCACGGCCGTGCGCACCTGGCGCATGCGCAGTAGCTAGGGCTACTGCGCGCCGCCCGAGGCTGCACGGCCGCGCGCACCTGGCGCATGCGCAGTAGCTGCGCGCCGCCCGAGGCTGTAATAGCAGGTGGGCGGGTGCTCTCCCAGCGAAACACGCCCAACCCTTCTCCCGCCTTCTCGTTTTGGCGGCATGCCAAAACAGCGGACAGCCGGACACTGCTACCAGTATTAACCCCCGGGGGGGAGAGGGCGGGGGTATTAACCCTTTAGGAGGGGTGCCAACACTGCTACCTGTATTAACCCTTTGGGGGGAGAGGGCGCGGGGGGCTCAGAGAGGGGGGAGAAGGCACAGGGGGTGAGTACGGATAGATAGGGTGGTACGTTATGGCGGTGGTCCGTTTATGAATGGATAGGGGGACCCTTATGGCGGCGGGGGGGGGGTGTGTGTGTGTGGATGGATAAGGGGTCCCTTATGGCGGGGGCCCATGTATGGATGGACAGGGGGTCCCTTACTGGGGGGGTGAGTACGGATAGATAGGGGGGTCCGTTATGGCAGGGGCCTGTGTATAGATGGATAGGGGGTCTCTTATGGCGGGGGCCTGTGTATGGATGGATAGGGGGTCCCTTACTGGGGGGGTGAGTACGGATAGATAAGGGCATCCGTTATGGCGGCAACCATCTTCTGTAATGGTGGCATTTTGGAGGCTGCAATTTCATCGGCCATGGCTGGAAACACTAATGTGCCCCCACCCCACCGATCGCCCCCCCAGCCCTCCGATCTGTCCAGTACACTGCCCCGGCTCACCTCCATCCTGTGCTCCGCTCCCCCCGTGCTCCAATCACCCCCCTGTGCTCTGATCCAACCCCCCCTGCACTCCGATCCACACCCCCCGTGCTCCGATCCCCCCCCGTGCTACGTTCCAGCCCTTCCACGCTTCGTTCCACCCCCCGTGCTCCGATCCACCCCCATGCCCCCCCCCCACCCCATCATACTTACCGATCCTGCCGGGGTCCGTCCGTCTTCTCCCTGGGCGCTGCCATCTTCCAAAATGGCGGGCGCATGCGCAGTGCGCCTGCCGAATCTGCCGGCCGGCAGATTCGTTCCAAAGTGCATTTTGATCACTGAGATATAATTTATCACAGTGATCAAAATAAAAAAAATAATAAATGACTCCCCCCACTTTGTCACCCCCATAGGTAGGGACGATAAAAAAATAAAGACATTTTTTTTTTCCACTAATGTTAGAATAGGGTTAGGGGTAGGGCTAGGGTTTCGGTATGTGCACACGTATTCTGGTCCTCTGCGGATTTTTCCGCTGCGGATTTGATAAATCCGCAGTGCTAAACCGCTGCGGATTTATGGCGGATTTACCGCGTTTTTTCTGCGCATTTCACTGCGGTTTTACAACTGCGATTTTCTATTGGAGCAGTTGTAAAACCGCTGCGGAATCCGCACAAAGAAGTGACATGCTGCAGAATGTAAACCGCTGCATTTCCGTGCAGTTTTTCTGCTGCATGTGTACAGTGATTTTTGTTTCCCATAGGTTTACATTGAACTGTAAACTCATGGGAAACTGCTGCGGATCCGCAGCGTGTGCACATACCTTTAGAATTAGGCTATGTACACACGGTGCGGATTTGGCTGCGGATCCACAGCCGATTGCCCGCTGCGGATTCGCAGCAGTGTTCCATCAGGTTTACAGTACCATGTAAACCTATGGAAAACCAAATCCGCTGTGCCCATGGTGTGGAAAATACCGCGCGGAAACGCAGCGTTGTATTTTCCGCAGCATGTTAATTCTTTGTGCGGATTCCGCGGCGTTTTACACCTGTTCCTCAATAGGAATCCGCAGGTGAAATCCGCACAAAAAACACTGGAAATCCGCAGGTAAAACGCAGTGCCTTTTACCCGCGGATTTTTCAAAAATGATGCTGAAAAATCTCACACGAATCCGCAACGTGGGCACATAGCCTTAGGGTTAGGGTTGGAATTAGGGTTGTGGTTAGGGTTATGGCTACAGTTGGGATTAGGGTTAGGGGTGTGTTGGGGTTAGTGTTGGAGGTAGAATTGAGTGGTTACCACTGTTTAGGCACATCAGGGGTCTCCAAACGCAACATGGCGCCACCATTGATTCCAGCCAATCTTGTATTCAAAAAGTCAAATGGTGCTCCCTCAATTATGAGCCCCGGCGTGTGCCCAAACAGTGGTTTACCCCCACATATGGGGTACCAGCATACTCAGGACAAACTGCACAACAATTACTGGGGTCCAATTTCTCCTGTTACCCTTGTGAAAATAAAGAAATGCTTGCTAAAACATCATTTTTGAGGAAAGAAAAATTATTTTTTATTTTCACGGCTCTGCGTTGTAAACGTCTGTGAAGCACTTGGGGGTTCAAAGTGCTCACCACATATCTAGATAAGTTCCTTGGGGGGTCTAGTTTCGAAAATGGGGTCACTTGTGGGGGGTTTCTACTGTTTAGGCACACCAGGGGCTCTGCAAACGCAATGTGACGCCCGCAGACCATTCCATCAAAGTCTGCATTTCAAAAGTCACTACTTCCCTTCTGAGCCCCGACGTGTGCCCAAACAGTGGTTTACCCCCACACATGGGGTATCAGCGTACTCAGGAGAAACTGGACAACAACTTGTGGGGTCCAATTTCTCCTGTTACCCTTGGGAAAAAAAAAGTTCTGGGCTAAATAATTATTTTTGAGGAAAGAAAACGTATTTATTATTTTCACGGCTCTGCATTATAAACTTCTATGAAGCACTTGGGGGTTCAAAGTGCTCACCACACATCTAGATAAGTTCCTTTCGGGGTCTAGTTTCCAAAATGGGGTCACTTGTGGGGGGTTTCTACTGTTTAGCCACATCAGGGGCTCTGCAAACGCAACGTGACGCCCGCAGAGCATTCCATAAAAGTCTGCATTTCAAAGCGTCACTACTTCAATTCCGAGCCCCGACATGTGCCCAAACAGTAGTTTACCCCCACATATGGGGTATCACCGTACTCAGGAGAAACTGGACAAATATTGGGGTCAAATTTCTCCTGTTACCCTTGGCAAAATAAAAAATTGCAGGCTAAAAGATCATTTTTGAGAAAATAATTTTTTATTTTTATTTTCATGGCTCTGCGTTATAAAATTCTGTGAAGCACTTGGGGGTTCAAACTCCTCACCACACATCTAGATTAGTTCCTCTGGGGGTATTACTAATCCTATAGTTATATGGTAAATAAAGACACAGACAGAATAAAGTCCTTTATTAGAAAACAGACTAAACACAGTATTACTCGCCTAACACCTAATTCCACCGAAGCCCTCATCTCCTGTAAGAAAACAAAAAGAAAATATAACCATATTGGCCACGTTCTCAACGATCAGGAATAATAGCGTCTTCGACGCGGCGTTCTGATCACGCAGGTAAATCCGCAGGTGCTCAGTGATCCGGTGCGCTCAGTGATGCAGTGCGCTCAGTGGTCCAGTGCGCTCAGTGGTCCAGTGCGCTCAGTGAACTGCTGCGCTCAGTGATCCAGTGCGCTCAGTGATCTGCTGCGCTCAGTGATCCGCTGCACTCAGTGATCCAGTGCGCTCAGTGATCTGCGCTCAGTGATGCAGTGCGCTCAGTGGTCCAGTGCGCTCAGTAGTCCAGTGCACTCAGTGGTCCAGTGCGCTCATTGATCCGCTGCACTCAGCGATTCAATGCTCTCAGTGATCCGATGCTCTCAGTGATCCAGTGCGCTCAGTGATCCAGTGCGCTCAGTGATCCGCTGCACTCAGTGATCCAGTGCGCTCAGTGATCTGCGCTCAGTGATGCAGTGCGCTCAGTGGTCCAGTGCGCTCAGTAGTCCAGTGCACTCAGTGGTCCAGTGCGCTCATTGATCCGCTGCACTCAGCGATTCAATGCTCTCAGTGATCCGATGCTCTCAGTGATCCAGTGCGCTCAGTGATCTGCTGCGCTGTGATCCGCTGCACTCAGTGATCCAGTGCGCTCAGTGATGCAGTGCGCTCAGTGGTCCAGTGCACTCATTGATCCGCTGCACTCAGTGATCCAGTGCGCTCAGCGATTCAATGCTCTCAGTGATCCGATGCTCTCAGTGATCCAGTGCGCTCAGTGATCCGATGCGCTCAGTGATCCGATGCGCTCAGTGATCCTGTGCGCTCAGTGATCCGGTGCGCTCAGTGATCCAGTGCGCTCAGTGATCCAGTGCGCTCAGTGATCCGCTGCACTCAGTGATCCAGTGCGCTCGGTGATCTGCTGCGCTCAGTGATGCGATGCGCTCAGTGATCCAGTGCGCTCAGTGATCCAGTGTGCTCAGTGATCCAGTGCACTCAGTGATCCAGTGCACTCAGTGATCTGCTGCGCTCAGTGATGCAGTGCGCTCAGTGATCTGCTGCGCTGTGATCCGCTGCACTCAGTGATCTGATGCGCTCAGTGATCCGCTGCGCTCAGTGATCTGCTGCGATCAGTGATCCAGTGCGCTCAGTGATCCGATGCGCTCAGTGATCAGATGCGCTCAGTGATCCGATCCCCGCCATAAGGGACCCCCTATCCATCCATACACACCACCCCCCCAGTAAGGGACCCCCTATCCATCCATACACAGGCCCCAACCATAACGGACCCCCTTATCTATCCGTACTCACCCCCCCCCCAGTAAGGGACCCCCTATCTATCCGTACTCACCCCCCCCGCAGTAAGGGACCCCCTATCTATCCATACACGGGCCCCCGTCATAAGGGACCCCCTATCCATCCATACACAGGCCCCCCCAGTAAGGGACCCCCTATCCATCCATAATAATAATAATAATTTTTATTTATATAGCGCCAACATATTCCGCAGCGCTTTACAAATTATAGAGGGGACTTGTACAGACAATAGACATTACAGCATAACAGAAATACAGTTCAAAACAGATACCAGGAGGAATGAGGGCCCTGCTCGCAAGCTTACAGACTATGAGGAAAAGGGGAGACACGAGAGGTGGATGGTAACAATTGCTTTAGTTATTCGGACCGGCCATAGTGTAAGGCTCAGGTGTTCATGTAAAGCTGCATGAACCAGTTAACTGCCTAAGTATGTAGCAGTACAGACACAGAGGGCTATTAACTGCATAAAGTGAATGAGAACATGATGCGAGGAACCTGTTTTTTTTTTTTAATATATATATAAATAGGCCACACAGGGATCGTTAGGTTAATGCATTGAGGCGGTAGGCCAGTCTGAACAAATGAGTTTTTAGGGTACGCTTAAAACTGTGGGGATTGGGGATTAATCGTATTAACCTAGGTAGTGCATTCCAAAAAATCGGCGCAGCACGTGTAAAGTCTTGGAGACGGGAGTGGGAGGTTCTGATTATTGAGGATGCTAACCTGAGGTCATTAGTGGAGCGGAGGGCACGGGTCGGGTGGTAGACTGATACCAGGGAGGAGATGTAGGGTGGTGCTGAGCCATGGAGTGCTTTGTGGATGATGGTAGTAGTTTTGGACTGGATTCTGGAGTGGATGGGTAACCAGTGTAATGACTGGCACAAGGTAGAGGCATCGGTGTAACGGTTGGTGAGGAATATGATCCTGGCAGCAGCATTCAGGACAGATTGGAGCGGGGAAAGTTTGGTAAGAGGGAGGCCGATTAGTAGAGAGTTACAATAGTCCAGACGAGAATGAATAAGTGAAACAGTAAGAGTTTTTGCAGAGTCGAAAGTAAGAAAAGGGCGAATTCTAGAAATGTTTTTGAGGTGCAGATAAGAAGAGCGAGCCAGTGATCGGATGTGGGGGGTGAATGAAAGGTCAGAATCAAGGATGACCCCAAGGCAGCGGGCATGTTGCTTTGGAGTAATGGTGGAACCGCACACGGAGATGGCAATGTCAGGCAAAGGTAGGTTAGTAGAGGGAGCGAACACGAGGAGTTCAGTTTTTGACAGGTTAAGTTTCAGATAGAGGGAGGACATGATGTTAGAGACAGCGGTAAGACAATCACTGGTGTTTTCTAAAAAGGTCGGTGTGATATCAGGAGAAGAAGTGTATAATTGGGTGTCGTCAGCATAGAGATGGTACTGGAAACCAAATCTACTGATTGTTTGTCCAATAGGGGCAGTATACAACGAGAAGAGGAGGGGGCCTAGGACTGATCCTTGAGGAACCCCAACAGTAAGGGGAAGGTGAGAGGAGGAGGAACCAGCAAAACATACAGTGAAGGATCGGTCAGAGAGATAGGAGAACCAGGAGAGAACGGTGTCCTTGAGGCCGATGGAGCGGAGCATAGTGAGGAGGAGCTGATGATCCACAGTATCGAATGCTGGAGAGAGATCCAAGAGAATTAGCATGGAGTAGTGACCATTAGATTTAGCTGTTAGTAAGTCATTAGAGACTTTAGTGAGGGCAGTTTCAGTAGAGTGTAAAGAGCGGAAGCCAGATTGAAGAGGGTCGAGAAGAAAGTTATCTGAGAGATAGCGGGTAAGACGGGAGTGGACCAGGCGTTCGAGGAGTTTAGAGATGAAGGGAAGATTAGAGACAGGTCTATAATTAGCGGCACAGTTTTGATCGAGGGATGGTTTTTTAAGTAATGGATGTATGATGGCATGTTTAAATGAGGAGGGAAAAATACCGGAAGTGAGGGAAAGGTTGAATATTTTTGTTAGGTGAGAGGTGACAGCCGGGGAAAGGGACTGGAGGAGATGTGACGGAATGGGGTCACTGGTGCAAGTGGTCAGGCGAGAAGATGCAAGGAGCCTGCTTACTTCTTCTTCTGTAACTGCTTCAAAGTCAGAGAGTGAACTAGATGCAGTGGGGGAGGGAGGACAGTGCATGGTATGAAGAGATTGGGAGATGATTTCCTGTCGAATGTGGTCAATTTTTTCTTTGAAGTAATTGGCCAGATCGTCAGCACGGAGATCTGTGGTTGGGGCCTGCTCTCTTGGGTTGAGTAGGGACTGGAACGTGTCAAAGAGACGTTTAGGGTTATTGGACAGGGAGGTGATGAGGGTGTTGAAGTAGGTTTGTTTGGAGAGGTGAAGGGCAGAATTGTATGTCTTTAGCATGAACTTATAATGGATGAAATCTTCGGGTAGATTAGATTTTCTCCACAGACGTTCTGCGCACCTGGAGCACCGCTGCAGGAAACGTGTTTGCAGCGTGTGCCACGGTTGTTGCCGTCTGTGCCGAGTTGTTTTATGTATAGGAGGGGCAGCTTCAGCCATACACTGACCCCCGCCATAACGGACCCCCTTATCTATCCATACTCACCCCCCGATCCCAGTAAGGGACCCATCTATCCGTACTCCCCCCCCCCCCCAGTAAGGGACCCCCTATCCATTCATACACTGACCCCCGCCATAACGGATCCCCTTATCTATCCATACTCACCCCCCCACCCCAGTAAAGGACCCCGTATCTATCCGTACTCACCCTCCCCCCCCCAGTAAGGGACCCCCTATCCATCCATACACGGGCCCCCGCCATAACGGACCCTCCTATCTATCCATGCTCACCCCCCCGCGCCCTCTCCCCCCTCCCTGAGCCCCCCCCGGACCCTCTCACCTCTAAAGGGTTAATAACGGTAGCAGTGTTGGCACCCCCCCTAAAGGGTTAATACCGGTAGAAGTGTTGGCACCCCTCTAAAGGGTTAATACCGGTAGAAGTGTTGGCACCCCCCCTAAAGGGTTAATACCGGTAGCAGTGTCACTGTCCGCTGTCTGGCATGCCGCCAAAACGAGAAGGCGGGAGGAGGGGGTTGGGGCGTGTTTCGCTGGGAGAGAACCCGCCCAGAAGACCACCCGCCCACCACAAGGCATTGCTATTACACGCCCACCACAAGGCATTGCTATTACAGCCTCGGGCGGCGCGCAGCTACTGCGCATGCGCTGGGTGCGCCAGGTGCGCGCGGCCGTGCAGCCTCGGGCGGCGCGCAAGTAGCCCTAGCTACTGCGCAAGCGCCAGGTGCGCGCGGCCGTGCGGACGCGAGTGCCGCGCGTGCATTGGCGCATGCGCAATTATCATATAATACTGCCCACAATGCCTTGTGCCATTACAACTGGTGACCACCCACGTGATACGGCAGCAGAGATGACGCATTTCCGGTGCTAAGTGTCATTTCCGGTGCCGCGCTCTATAAATGCCTGCCACGTGCATTGTTATACATGTCAAAAGCGCGGGAGCACGCCAAGCGCACGTCAGAGCAAGGTAAGACCTGCTGCACGCCCTGATTGGGCTGGCACACTTGGCATTTCTCTAAGGCCCCTTGCCAGGTTCTTCCATCGCGCATATTCATCTGTATCAGCGCGATACATGCCGATACACATGAAAGTGATGATGGAGGAGAGAGAGCGTCCGGCTACGCTCCCTTTACGTCACTGCAGTGCGCGCCACACTGGCCTCAACGTCACTGCAGTGCGCGCCACCCTGCTGAGGAGCAGCGGAGAAATGGGGATACGAAAGCAATGTATTTTTTGTAATTGTTTCATTGGCTGCGTTGTGTTCTCTACCTACCTCCGTGGGGAGCCCCTCATTGCCGCTTTTCACTGTGTACTGTATATGTGAGCACTGCGGTGTGTACTGCATTGTGTGTACTACTTTGGGGCCTCTGCATTGGCCGCTCTGTGGGGAGCCCCTCATTGGCCGCTCTTCACTGTGTACTGTATATGTGAGCACTGTATACTGCATTGTGTTCTTCTTGGGGGGCCTCTGCATTGCCCGCTCTGTGGGGAGCCCCTCATTGCCCGCTCTTCACTGTGTACTGTATATGTGATCTCTGTATACTGCATTGTGTTCTTGGGGGGCCTCTGCATTGGCCGCTCTGTGGGGTGCTCTGCATTCCCCTCTCCGTGGACAGCCCCTCATTGCCCACTCTTCACTGTGTACTGTATGTGATCTCTGTATACTGCATTGTGTTCTTCTTAAGGGGCCTCTGCATTCCCCTCTCCGTGGAGAGCCCCTCATTGGCCACTCTTCACTGTGTACTGTATATGTGATCTCTGTATACTGCATTGTGTTCTTCTTGGGGGCCTCTGCATTGGCTGCTCTGTGGGGTGCTCTGCATTCCCCTCTCCGTGGGGAGCCCCTCATTGGCCGCTCTTCACTGTGTACTATGTGATCTCTGTATACTGCATTGTGTTCTTCTTGGGGGGCTCTGCATTGGCCGCTCTGTGGGGCGCTCTGCATTCCCCTCTCCGTGGGGAGCCCCTCATTGCCCGCTCTTCACTTTGTACTGTATATGTGAGCACTGTATACTGCATTGTGTTCTTGGGGGCCTCTGCATTGGCCGCTCTGTGGGGAGCCCCTCATTGCCCGCTCTTCACTGTGTACTGTATATGTGAGCACTGTATACTGCATTGTGTTCTTCTTGGGGGTCCTCTGCATTGGCCGCTCTGTGGGGAGCCCCTCATTGGCCGCTCTTCACTGTGTACTGTATATGTGATCTCTGTATACTGCATTGTGTGTACTACTTGGGGGCCTCTGCATTGGCCGCTCTGTGGGGCGCTCTGCGTTGGCCCCTTCCTTGGGGCTCTCCGCATTCTCCGCTCTTCACTGTGTACTGTATATGTGAGCTCTGCTTTGTGTAATGCATTGTGTGTTCTTCTTGGGGGCCTCTGCATTGGCCGCTCCGTGGGGCGCTCTGCATTGTATACTGTGGATGTATGAGTTATGTGTTGTGTAGTGCATTATGTGTACCTCCTGGGGACCTCTGCATTTGCTCTTTGTTGTGGTGGGGAGGGAGGACTCTGCATTGCCCGCTCTGTGGGGCCCTCTGCATTGCCCGCTCTGTGGGGCCCTCTGCATTGCCCGCTCTGTGGGGCGCCCTGCATTGCCCGCTCTGTGGGGCGCCCTGCATTGCCCGCTCTGTGGGTTCCTCTGCATTGCCCGCTCTGTGGGGTGCTCTGGATTTAATCGCTCTGTGGGGCCCTCTGCATTGCCCGCTCTGTGGGGCTCTCTGCATTGCCCGCTCTGTGGGTTCCTCTGCATTGCCCGCTCTGTGGGTTCCTCTGCATTGCCCGCTCTGTGGGGCGCCCTGCATTGCCCGCTCTGTGGGGCGCCCTGCATTGCCCACACTGTGGAGCGCCCTGCATTGCCTGCTCTGTGGGGTGCCCTGCATTGTGTACTGTGTATGTTTGAGCTCTGTGTTGTGTAGTGCATTGTGTGTACTTCCTGGGGACCTCTGCATTTGCTCTTTGTTGTGGTGGGGAGGGAGGACTCTGCATTGCCCGCTCTGTGGGGTGCTCTGGATTTAATCGCTCTGTGGGGCCCTCTGCATTGCCCGCTCTGTGGGGCTCTCTGCATTGCCCGCTCTGTGGGTTCCTCTGCATTGCCCGCTCTGTGGGGCGCCCTGCATTGCCCGCTCTGTGGGGCGCCCTGCATTGCCCACACTGTGGAGCGCCCTGCATTGCCTGCTCTGTGGGGTGCCCTGCATTGTGTACTGTGTATGTTTGAGCTCTGTGTTGTGTAGTGCATTGTGTGTACTTCCTGGGGACCTCTGCATTTGCTCTTTGTTGTGGTGGGGAGGGAGGACTCTGCATTGCCCCTTCTATGGGGTGCTCAGGATTTAATCGCTCTGTGGGGCCCTCTGCATTGCCCGCTCTGTGGGGCCCTCTGCATTGCCCGCTCTGTGGGGTCCTCTGCATTGCCCGCTCTGTGGGTCCCTCTGCATTGCCCGCTCTGTGGGGCCCTCTGCATTGCCCGCTCTGTGGGGCGCCCTGCATTGCCCGCTCTGTGGGGCGCCCTGCATTGCCCGCTCTGTGGGGCGCCCTGCATTGCCCGCTCTGTGGGGCGCCCTGCATTGCCCGCTCTGTGGGGCGCCCTGCATTGCCCGCTCTGTGGGGCGCCCTGCATTGCCCGCTCTGTGGGGCGCCCTGCATTGCCCGCTCTGTGGGGCGCTCTGCATTGCCCGCTCTGTGGGGCGCCCTGCATTGCCCGCTCTGTGGGGCGCCCTGCATTGCCTGCTCTGTGGGGTGCCCTGCATTGTGTACTGTGTATGTTTGAGCTCTGTGTTGTGTAGTGCATTGTGTGTACTTCCTGGGGACCTCTGCATTTGCTCTTTGTTGTGGTGGGGAGGGAGGACTCTGCATTGCCCGCTCTGTGGGGCCCTCTGCATTGCCCGCTCTGTGGGGCGCTCTGCATTGCCCGCTCTGTGGGGCGCTCTGCATTGCCCGCTCTGTGGGGCGCTCTGCATTGCCCGCTCTGTGGGGCGCTCTGTATTGGCCCCTTCCTTGGGGCTCTCCTCATTCTCCGCTCTTCACTGTGTACTGTATATGTGAGCTCTGCTTTGTGTAATGCATTGTGTGTTCTTCTTGGGGGCCTCTGCATTGGCCGCTCCGTGGGGCGCTCTGCATTGTATACTGTGTATGTATGAGCTCTGTGTTGTGTAGTGCATTGTGTGTACTTCCTGGGGACCTCTGCATTTGCTTTTTGTTGTGGTGGGGAGGGAGGACTCTGCATTGCCCGCTCTGTGGGGCGCCCTGCATTGCCCGCTCTGTGGGGCGCCCTCCATTGGTCGCTCTGTGGGGCGCTCTGCATTGGTCGCTCTGTGGGGCGCTCTGCCTTCGTCACTCTGTGGGGCGCTCTGCATTGATCGCTCTGTGGGGCGCTCTGCTTTGCTCGCTCTGTGGGTCGCTCTGCATTGCTCGCTCTGTGGGGCGCTCTGCATTGCTCGCTCTGTGGGGCGCTCTGCATTGCTCGCTCTGTGTGGCGTTCTGCATTGCTCGCTCTGTGGGGTGCTCTGCATTGCGCGCTCTGTGGGGTGCTCTGCATTGCTCGCTCTGGAGCGCTCTGCATTGCTCGCTCAGTGGGGCGCTTTGCATTGCTCGCTCTGTGGGGCGCTCTGCATTGCTCGCTCTGTGGGGCGCGCTCTGCATTGCCCGCTCTGTGGGGCTCCCTGCATTGCCCGCTCTGTGGGGCACCCTGCATTGCCCGCTCTGTGGGGCGCCCTGCATTGTCCGCACTGTGGAGCGCCCTGCATTGCCCGCTGTGGGGTGCCCTGCATTGTGTACTGTGTATGTTTGAGCTCTGTTTTGTGTAGTACATTGTGTGTACTTCCTGGGGACCTCTGCATTTGCTATTTGTTGTGGTGGGGAGGGAGGACTCTGCATTGCCCGCTCTGTGGGGTGCTCTGGATTTAATCGCTCTGTGGGGCCCTCTGCATTGCCCGCTCTGTGGGGCCCTCTGCATTGCCCGCTCTGTGGGGCGCCCTGCATTGCCCGCTCTGTGGGGTCCTCTGCATTGCCTTAAGCCTTAGCCAGCACTTGTGCCTGTGTGTTAAGCCTTAGCCAGCACTTGTACCCCTGCCTTATGCCTAGCCTGCACTTGTGCCCCTGCCTTATGCCTAGCCTGCACTTGTGCCCCTGCCTTATGCCTAGCCAGCACTTGTGCCCCTGCCTTATGCCTAGCCAGCACTTGTGCCCCTGCCTTATGCCTAGCCAGCACTTGTGCCCCTGCCTTATGCCTAGCCAGCACTTGTGCCCCTGCCTTATGCCTAGCCAGCACTTGTGCCCCTGCCTTATGCCTAGCCAGCACTTGTGCCCCTGCCTTATGCCTAGCCTGCACGTGTGCCCCTGCCTTATGCCTAGCCTGCACGTGTGCCCCTGCCTTATGCCTAGCCTGCACGTGTGCCCCTGCCTTATGCCTAGCCTGCACTTGTGCCCCTGCCTTTTGCCTAGCCTGCACTTGTGCCCCTGCCTTATGCCTAGCCTGCACTTGTGCCCCTGCCTTATGCCTAGCCTGCACGTGTGCCCCTGCCTTATGCCTAGCCAGCACTTGTGCCCCTGCCTTATGCCTAGCCAGCACTTGTGCCCCTGCCTTATGCCCAGCCAGCACTTGTGCCCCTGCCTTATGCCTAGCCAGCACTTGTGCCCCTGCCTTATGCCTAGCCTGCACGTGTGCCCCTGCCTTATGCCTAGCCTGCACGTGTGCCCCTGCCTTATGCCTAGCCTGCACTAGTGCCCCTGCCTTATGCCTAGCCTGCACTTGTGCCCCTGCCTTATGCCTATCCTGCACTTGTGCCCCTGCCTTATGCCCAGCCATCACTTGTGCCCCTGACTTATGCCTAGCCAGCACTTGTGCCCCTGCCTTATGCCTAGCCAGCACTTGTGCCCCTGCCTTATGCCTAGCCAGCACTTGTGCCCCTGCCTTATGCCTAGCCAGCACTTGTGCCCCTGCCTTATGCCTAGCCTGCACTTGTGCCCCTGCCTTATGCCTAGCCTGCACGTGTGCCCCTGCCTTATGCCTAGCCTGCACGTGTGCCCCTGCCTTATGCCTAGCCTGCACTTGTGCCCCTGCCTTATGCCTAGCCTGCACTTGTGCCCCTGCCTTATGCCTAGCCTGCACCTGTGCCCCTGCCTTATGCCTAGCCTGCACCTGTGCCCCTGCCTTATGCCTAGCCTGCACTTGTGCCCCTGCCTTATGCCTAGCCTGCACTTGTGCCCCTGCCTTATGCCTAGCCTGCACTTGTGCCCCTGCCTTATGCCTAGCCTGCACGTGTGCCCCTGCCTTATGCCTAGCCAGCACTTGTGCCCCTGCCTTATGCCTAGCCAGCACTTGTGCCCCTGCCTTATGCCTAGCCTGCACGTGTGCCCCTGCCTTATGCCTAGCCAGCACGTGTGCCCCTGCCTTATGCCTAGCCTGCACTTGTGCCCCTGCCTTATGCCTAGCCTGCACTTGTGCCCCTTGCATTATTGTTTTTTTGTCTTTAGCTTCATGTTGGTTATGCACACAGGGCAGGCTTTACGCTCTTCGCTCTTGTCCCGTCTGAATGCACATGCACGACTGTAATTGGGGACGAAGGCATTACCCATTTACGGAGGACAGACAAGATGTGCCTGGTCGCTTGGAGCATGGGGGTTATGGAGTGGCTCCGCACTGTACAACAAAGTACAGAGTAGAGGGGTGAAAGCTAGCTCTTCACCCCTAAGGGTGCCTATCCCTTTATGCAAAGAGTGCAAAGAGTTAGCCGTATGCCTTATGTGTAGCCATCACTTGTGCCCCTGCCTTAAGCCTAGCCTGCATAGGTGCCCCTGCCTTATGCCTAGCCAGCACTTGTGCCCCGGCCTTATGCCTAGCCAGCCCTTGTGCCCTGGCCTTATGCCTAGCCAGCACTTGTGCCCCGGCCTTATGCCTAGCCAGCACTTGTGCCCCGGCCTTATGCCTAGCCAGCACTTGTGCCCCGGCCTTATGCCTAGCCAGCACTTGTGCCCCGGCCTTATGCCTAGCCAGCACTTGTGCCCCTGCCTTATGCCTAGCCAGCACTTGTGCCCCTGCCTTATGCCTAGCCAGCACTTGTGCCCCTGCCTTATGCCTAGCCTACACTTGTGCCCCTGCCTTATGCCTAGCCCGCACTTGTGCCCCTGCCTTATGCCTAGCCCGTACTTGTGCCCCTGCCTTATGCCTAGCCAGCACTTGTGCCCCTGCCTTATGCCTAGCCAGCACTTGTGCCCCTGCCTTATGCCTAGCCAGCACTTGTGCCCCTGCCTTATGCCTAGCCAGCACTTGTGCCCCTGCCTTATGCCTAGCCAGCACTTGTGCCCCTGCCTTATGCCTAGCCAGCACTTGTGCCCCTGCCTTATGCCTAGCCAGCACTTGTGCCCCTGCCTTATGCCTAGCCAGCACTTGTGCCCCTGCCTTATGCCTAGCCAGCACTTGTGCCCCTGCCTTATGCCTAGCCAGCACTTGTGCCCCTGCCTTATGCCTAGCCAGCACTTGTGCCCCTGCCTTATGCCTAGCCAGCACTTGTGCCCCTGCCTTATGCCTAGCCAGCACTTGTGCCCCTGCCTTATGCCTAGCCAGCACTTGTGCCCCTGCCTTATGCCTAGCCAGCACTTGTGCCCCGGCCTTATGCCTAGCCAGCACTTGTGCCCCGGCCTTATGCCTAGCCAGCACTTGTGCCCCGGCCTTATGCCTAGCCAGCACTTGTGCCCCGGCCTTAAGCCTAGCCCGCACTTGTGCCCCGGCCTTAAGCCTAGCCCGCACTTGTGCCCCGGCCTTAAGCCTAGCCCGCACCTGTGTCCCGGCCTTAAGCCTAGCCCGCACTTGTGCCCCGGCCTTAAGCCTAGCCCGCACTTGTGCCCCGGCCTTAAGCCTAGCCCGCACTTGTGCCCCGGCCTTAAGCCTAGCCCGCACTTGTGCCCCGGCCTTAAGCCTAGCCCGCACTTGTGCCCCGGCCTTAAGCCTAGCCCGCACTTGTGCCCCGGCCTTAAGCCTAGCCCGCACTTGTGCCCCGGCCTTAAGCCTAGCCCGCACTTGTGCCCCGGCCTTAAGCCTAGCCCGCACTTGTGCCCCGGCCTTAAGCCTAGCCCGCACTTGTGCCCCGGCCTTAAGCCTAGCCCGCACTTGTGCCCCGGCCTTAAGCCTAGCCCGCACTTGTGCCCCGGCCTTAAGCCTAGCCCGCACTTGTGCCCCTGCCTTATGCCTAGCCAGCACTTGTGCCCCTGCCTTATGCCTAGCCAGCACTTGTGCCCCTTCCTTATGCCTAGCCAGCACTTGTGCCTCTTCCTTATGCTTAGTTTGTACTTGTGCCCCTGCCTTATGCCTAGCCAGCACTTCTGCCCCTGCCTTATGCCTAGCCAGCACTTGTGCCCCTGCCTTTTGCCTAGCCAGCACTTGTGCCCCTGCCTTATGCCTAGCCAGCACTTGTGCCCCTGCCTTATGCCTAGCCAGCACTTGTGCCCCTGCCTTATGCCTAGCCAGCACTTGTGCCCCTGCCTGATGCCTAGCCAGCACTTGTGCCCCTGCCTTATGCCTAGCCAGCACTTGTGCCTCTGCCTTATGCTTCGTTTGTACTTGTGCCCCTGCCTTATGCCTAGCCAGCACTTGTGCCCCTGCCTTATGCCTAGCCAGCACTTGTGCCCCTGCCTTATGCCTAACCAGCCCTTGTGCCCCTGCCTTATGCCTAGCCAGCCCTTGTGCCCCTGCCTTATGCCTAGCCAGCCCTTGTGCCCCTGCCTTACGCCTAGCCATCACTTGTGCCCCTGCCTTTCGCCTAGCCAGCACTTGTGCCTCTGCCTTATGCTTAGTTTGTACTTGTGCCCCTGCCTTATGCCTAGCTAGCACTTGTGCCCCTGCCTTATGCCTAGCCAGCACTTGTGCCCCTGCCTTATGCCTAACCAGCCTTTGTGCCCCTGCCTTATGCCTAGCCAGCACTTGTGCCCCTGCCTTACGCCTAGCCATCACTTGTGCCCCTGCCTTTCGCCTAGCCATCACTTGTGCCCCTGCCTTATGCCTAGCCAGCACTTGTGCCCCTGCCTTATGCCTAGCCAGCACTTGTGCCCCTGCCTTATGCCTAGCCAGCACTTGTGCCCCTGCCTTATGCCTAGCCAGCACTTGTGCCCCTGCCTTATGCCTAGCCAGCACTTGTGCCCCTGCCTTATGCCTAGCCAGCACTTGTGCCCCTGCCTTATGCCTAGCCAGCACTTGTGCCCCTGCCTTATGCCTAGCCAGCACTTGTGCCCCTGCCTTATGCCTAGCCAGCACTTGTGCCCCTGCCTTATGCCTAGCCAGGACTTGTGCCCCTGCCTTATGCCTAGCCAGCACTTGTGCCCCGGCCTTATGCCTAGCCAGCACTTGTGCCCCGGCCTTATGCCTAGCCAGCACTTGTGCCCCGGCCTTATGCCTAGCCAGCACTTGTGCCCCGGCCTTATGCCTAGCCCGCACTTGTGCCCCGGCCTTAAGCCTAGCCAGCACTTGTGCCCCTGCCTTATGCCTAGCCCGCTCTTGTGCCCCTGCCTTATGCCTAGCCAGCACTTGTGCCCCTGCCTTATGCCTAGCCAGCACTTGTGCCCCTGCCTTATGCCTAGCCAGCACTTGTGCCCCTGCCTTATGCCTAGCCAGCACTTGTGCCCCTGCCTTATGCCTAGCCAGCACTTGTGCCCCTGCCTTATGCCTAGCCAGCACTTGTGCCCCTGCCTTATGCCTAGCCAGCACTTGTGCCCCTGCCTTATGCCTAGCCAGCACTTGTGCCCCTGCCTTATGCCTAGCCAGCACTTGTGCCCCCGCCTTATGCCTAGCCAGCACTTGTGCCCCCGCCTTATGCCTAGCCAGCACTTGTGCCCCCGCCTTATGCCTAGCCTGCACTTGTGCCCCCGCCTTATGCCTAGCCAGCACTTGTGCCCCCGCCTTATGCCTTGCCAGCACTTGTGCCCCCGCCTTATGCCTAGCCAGCACTTGTGCCCCCGCCTTATGCCTTGCCAGCACTTGTGCCCCCGCCTTATGCCTTGCCAGCACTTGTGCCCCCGCCTTATGCCTAGCCAGCACTTGTGCCCCCGCCTTATGCCTAGCCAGCACTTGTGCCCCCGCCTTATGCCTAGCCAGCACTTGTGCCCCCGCCTTATGCCTAGCCAGCACTTGTGCCCCCGCCTTATGCCTAGCCAGCACTTGTGCCCCCGCCTTATGCCTAGCCAGCACTTGTGCCCCCGCCTTATGCCTAGCCAGCACTTGTGCCCCCGCCTTATGCCTAGCCAGCACTTGTGCCCCCGCCTTATGCCTAGCCAGCACTTGTGCCCCCGCCTTATGCCTAGCCAGCACTTGTGCCCCCGCCTTATGCCTAGCCAGCACTTGTGCCCCCGCCTTATTCCTAGCCAGCACTTGTGCCCCCGCCTTATGCCTAGCCAGCACTTGTGCCCCCGCCTTATGCCTAGCCAGCACTTGTGCCCCCGCCTTATGCCTAGCCAGCACTTGTGCCCCCGCCTTATGCCTAGCCAGCACTTGTGCCCCGCCTTATGCCTAGCCAGCACTTGTGCCCCGCCTTATGCCTAGCCAGCACTTGTGCCCCCGCCTTATGCCTAGCCAGCACTTGTGCCCCGCCTTATGCCTAGCCAGCACTTGTGCCCCCGCCTTATGCCTAGCCAGCACTTGTGCCCCCGCCTTATGCCTAGCCAGCACTTGTGCCCCCGCCTTATGCCTAGCCAGCACTTGTGCCCCCGCCTTATGCCTAGCCAGCACTTGTGCCCCCGCCTTATGCCTAGGCAGCACTTGTGCCCCCGCCTTATGCCTAGCCAGCACTTGTGCCCCCGCCTTATGCCTAGCCAGCACTTGTGCCCCTGCCTTATGCCTAGCCAGCACTTGTGCCCCTGCCTTATGCCTAGGCAGCACTTGTGCCCCTGCCTTATGCCTAGGCAGCACTTGTGCCCCTGCCTTATGCCTAGCCAGCACTTGTGCCCCTGCCTTATGCCTAGCCAGCACTTGTGCCCCTGCCTTATGCCTAGCCAGCACTTGTGCCCCTGCCTTATGCCTAGCCAGCACTTGTGCCCCTGCCTTATGCCTAGCCAGCACTTGTGCCCCTGCCTTATGCCTAGCCAGCACTTGTGCCCCTGCCTTATGCCTAGCCAGCACCTGTGCCCCTGCCTTATGCCTAGCCAGCACCTGTGCCCCTGCCTTATGCCTAGCCAGCACTTGTGCCCCTGCCTTATGCCTAGCCAGCACTTGTGCCCCTGCCCTATGCCTAGCCAGCACTTGTGCCCCTGCCCTATGCCTAGCCAGCACTTGTGCCCCTGCCCTATGCCTAGCCAGCACTTGTGCCCCTGCCTTATGCCTAGCCTGCACTTGTGCCCCTGCCTTATGCCTAGCCTGCACTTGTGCCTCTGCTTTATGCCTAGCCTGCACTTGTGCCCCTGCCTTATGCCTCGCCTGCACTTGTGCCCCTGCCTTATGCCTAGCCTGCACTTGTGCCCCTGCTTTATGCCTAGCCTGCACTTGTGCCCCTGCCTTATGCCTAGCCTGCACTTGTGCCCCTGCCTTATGCCTAGCCTGCACTTGTGCCCCTGCCTTATGCCTAGCCTGCACTTGTGCCCCTTGCATTATTGTTTTTTTGTCTTTAGCTTCATGTTAGTTATGCACACAGGGCAGGCTTTACGCTCTTCGCTCTTGTCCCGTCTGAATGCACATGCACGACTGTAATTGGGGACGAAGGCATTACCCATTTACGGAGGACAGACAAGATGTGCCTGGTCGCTTGGAGCATGGGGGTTATGGAGTGGCTCCGCACTGTACAACAAAGTACAGAGTAGAGGGGTGAAAGCTAGCTCTTCACCCCTAAGGGTGCCTATCCCTTTATGCAAAGAGTGCAAAGAGTTAGCCGTATGCCTTATTCCTAGCCATCACTTGTGCCCCTGCCTTATGCCTAGCCTGCACTTGTGCACCTGCCTTATGCCTAGCCTGCACTTGTGCACGTGCCTTATGCCTAGCCTGCACTTGTGCCCCTGCCTTATGCCTAGCCTGCACTTGTGCCCCTGCCTTATGCCTAGCCTGCACTTGTGCCCCTGCCTTATGCCTAGCCTGCACTCGTGCCCCTGCCTTATGCCTAGCCTGCACGTGTGCCCCTGCCTTATGCCTAGCCTGCACGTGTGCCCCTGCCTTATGCCTAGCCTGCACGTGTGCCCCTGCCTTATGCCTAGCCTGCACGTGTGCCCCTGCCTTATGCCTAGCCTGCACGTGTGCCCCTGCCTTATGCCTAGCCTGCACGTGTGCCCCTGCCTTATGCCTAGCCTGCAAGTGTGCCCCTGCCTTATGCCTAGCCTGCACGTGTGCCCCTGCCTTATGCCTAGCCAGCACTTGTGCCCCTGCCTTATGCCTTGCCAGCACGTGTGCCCCTGCATTATGCCTTGCCAGCACTTGTGTCCCTGCCTTATGCCTTGCCAGCACTTGTGCCCCTGCCTTATGCCTAGCAAGCACTTGTGCCCCTGCCTTATGCCTAGCCAGCACTTGTGCCCCTGCCTTATGCCTAGCCAGCACTTGTGCCCCTGCCTTATGCCTAGCCCCTGCCTTATGCCTAGCCTGCACGTGTGCCCCTGCCTTATGCCTAGCCTGCACGTGTGCCCCTGCCTTATGCCTAGCCTGCACGTGTGCCCCTGCCTTATGCCTAGCCTGCACGTGTGCCCCTGCCTTATGCCTAGCCTGCACGTGTGCCCCTGCCTTATGCCTAGCCTGCAAGTGTGCCCCTGCCTTATGCCTAGCCTGCACGTGTGCCCCTGCCTTATGCCTAGCCAGCACTTGTGCCCCTGCCTTATGCCTTGCCAGCACGTGTGCCCCTGCATTATGCCTTGCCAGCACTTGTGCCCCTGCCTTATGCCTTGCCAGCACTTGTGCCCCTGCCTTATGCCTAGCCAGCACTTGTGCCCCTGCCTTATGCCTAGCCAGCACTTGTGCCCCTGCCTTATGCCTAGCCAGCACTTGTGCCCCTGCCTTATGCCTAGCCAGCACTTGTGCCCCTGCCTTATGCCTAGCCAGCACTTGTGCCCCTGCCTTATGCCTAGCCAGCACTTGTGCCCCTGCCTTATGCCTAGCCAGCACTTGTGCCCCTGCCTTATGCCTAGCCAGCACTTGTGCCCCTGCCTTATGCCTAGCCAGCACTTGTGCCCCTGCCTTATGCCTAGCCAGCACTTGTGCCCCTGCCTTATGCCTAGCCAGCACTTGTGCCCCTGCCTTATGCCTAGCCAGCACTTGTGCCCCTGCCTTATGCCTAGCCAGCACTTGTGCCCCTGCCTTATGCCTAGCCAGCACTTGTGCCCCTGCCTTATGCCTAGCCAGCACTTGTGCCCCTGCCTTATGCCTAGCCAGCACTTGTGCCCCTGCCTTATGCCTAGCCAGCACTTGTGCCCCTGCCTTATGCCTAGCCAGCACTTGTGCCCCTGCCTTATGCCTAGCCAGCACTTGTGCCCCTGCCTTATGCCTAGCCAGCACTTGTGCCCCTGCCTTATGCCTAGCCAGCACTTGTGCCCCTGCCTTATGCCTAGCCAGCACTTGTGCCCCTGCCTTATGCCTAGCCAGCACTTGTGCCCCTGCCTTATGCCTAGCCAGCACTTGTGCCCCTGCCTTATGCCTAGCCAGCACTTGTGCCCCTGCCTTATGCCTAGCCAGCACTTGTGCCCCTGCCTTATGCCTAGCCAGCACTTGTGCCTCTGCCTTATGCCTAGCCAGCACTTGTGCCCCTGCCTTATGCCTAGCCAGCACTTGTGCCCCTGCCTTATGCCTAGCCAGCACTTGTGCCACTGCCTTATGCCTAGCCAGCACTTGTGCCCCTGCCTTATGCCTAGCCAGCACTTGTGCCCCTGCCTTATGCCTAGCCAGCACTTGTGCCCCTGCCTTATGCCTAGCCAGCACTTGTGCCCCTGCCTTATGCCTAGCCAGCACTTGTGCCCCTGCCTTATGCCTAGCCAGCACTTGTGCCCCTGCCTTATGCCTAGCCAGCACTTGTGCCCCCGCCTTATGCCGAGCCAGCACTTGTGCCCCCGCCTTATGCCGAGCCAGCACTTGTGCCCCCGCCTTATGCCTAGCCAGCACTTGTGCCCCCGCCTTATGCCTTGCCAGCACTTGAGCTCCCGCCTTATGCCTAGCCAGCACTTGTGCCCCCGCCTTATGCCTTGCCAGCACTTGTGCCCCCGCCTTATGCCTTGCCAGCACTTGTGCCCCCGCCTTATGCCTAGCCAGCACTTGTGCCCCCGCCTTATGCCTAGCCAGCACTTGTGCCCCCGCCTTATGCCTAGCCAGCACTTGTGCCCCCGCCTTATGCCTAGCCAGCACTTGTGCCCCCGCCTTATGCCTAGCCAGCACTTGTGCCCCCGCCTTATGCCTAGCCAGCACTTGTGCCCCCGCCTTATGCCTAGCCAGCACTTGTGCCCCCGCCTTATGCCTAGCCAGCACTTGTGCCCCCGCCTTATGCCTAGCCAGCACTTGTGCCCCCGCCTTATGCCTAGCCAGCACTTGTGCCCCCGCCTTATGCCTAGCCAGCACTTGTGCCCCCGCCTTATGCCTAGCCAGCACTTGTGCCCCCGCCTTATGCCTAGCCAGCACTTGTGCCCCCGCCTTATGCCTAGCCAGCACTTGTGCCCCTGCCTTATGCCTAGCCAGCACTTGTGCCCCTGCCTTATGCCTAGCCAGCACTTGTGCCCCTGCCTTATGCCTAGCCAGCACTTGTGCCCCTGCCTTATGCCTAGCCAGCATTTGTGCCCCTGCCTTATGCCTAGCCAGCACTTGTGCCCCTGCCTTATGCCTAGCCAGCACTTGTGCCCCTGCCTTATGCCTAGCCAGCACTTGTGCCCCGGCCTTATGCCTAGCCAGCACTTGTGCCCCGGCCTTATGCCTAGCCAGCACTTGTGCCCCGGCCTTAAGCCTAGCCCGCACTTGTGCCCCGGCCTTAAGCCTAGCCCGCACTTGTGCCCCGGCCTTAAGCCTAGCCCGCACTTGTGCCCCGGCCTTAAGCCTAGCCCGCACTTGTGCCCCGGCCTTAAGCCTAGCCCGCACTTGTGCTCCGGCCTTAAGCCTAGCCCGCACTTGTGCCCCGGCCTTATGCCTAGCCAGCACTTGTGCCCCTGCCTTATGCCTAGCCAGCACTTGTGCCCCTGCCTTATGCCTAGCCAGCACTTGTGCCCCTGCCTTATGCCTAGCCAGCACTTGTGCCCCGGCCTTAAGCCTAGCCCGCACTTGTGCCCCGGCCTTAAGCCTAGCCCGCACTTGTGCCCCGGCCTTAAGCCTAGCCCGCACTTGTGCCCCGGCCTTAAGCCTAGCCCGCACTTGTGCCCCTCCCTTAAGCCTAGCCCGCACTTGTGCCCCGGCCTTAAGCCTAGCCCGCACTTGTGCCCCGGCCTTTAGCCTAGCCCGCACTTGTGCCCCGGCCTTAAGCCTAGCCCGCACTTGTGCCCCCGCCTTAAGCCTAGCCCGCACTTGTGCCCCGGCCTTAAGCCTATCCCGCACTTGTGCCCCGGCCTTAAGCCTATCCCGCACTTGTGCCCCGGCCTTAAGCCTAGCCCGCACTTGTGCCCCGGCCTTAAGCCTAGCCCGCACTTGTGCCCCGGCCTTAAGCCTAGCCCGCACTTGTGCCCCGGCCTTAAGCCTAGCCCGCACTTGTGCCCCGGCCTTAAGCCTAGCCCGCACTTGTGCCCCGGCCTTAAGCCTAGCCCGCACTTGTGCCCCGGCCTTAAGCCTAGCCCGCACTTGTGCCCCGGCCTTAAGCCTAGCCCGCACTTGTGCCCCGGCCTTAAGCCTAGCCCGCACTTGTGCCCCGGCCTTAAGCCTAGCCCGCACTTGTGCCCCGGCCTTAAGCCTAGCCCGCACTTGTGCCCCGGCCTTAAGCCTAGCCCGCACTTGTGCCCCGGCCTTAAGCCTAGCCCGCACTTGTGCCCCGGCCTTAAGCCTAGCCCGCACTTGTGCCCCGGCCTTAAGCCTAGCCCGCACTTGTGCCCCGGCCTTAAGCCTAGCCCGCACTTGTGCCCCGGCCTTAAGCCTAGCCCGCACTTGTGCCCCGGCCTTAAGCCTAGCCCGCACTTGTGCCCCGGCCTTAAGCCTAGCCCGCACTTGTGCCCCGGCCTTAAGCCTAGCCCGCACTTGTGCCCCGGCCTTAAGCCTAGCCCGCACTTGTGCCCCGGCCTTAAGCCTAGCCCGCACTTGTGCCCCGGCCTTAAGCCTAGCCCGCACTTGTGCCCCTGCCTGATGCCTAGCCAGCACTTGTGCCCCTGCCTTATGCCTAGCCAGCACTTGTGCCTCTGCCTTATGCTTAGTTTGTACTTGTGCCCCTGCCTTATGCCTAGCCAGCACTTCTGCCCCTGCCTTATGCCTAGCCAGCACTTGTGCCCCTGCCTTTTGCCTAGCCAGCACTTGTGCCCCTGCCTTATGCCTAGCCAGCACTTGTGCCCCTGCCTTATGCCTAGCCAGCACTTGTGCCCCTGCCTTATGCCTAGCCAGCACTTGTGCCCCTGCCTGATGCCTAGCCAGCACTTGTGCCCCTGCCTTATGCCTAGCCAGCACTTGTGCCTCTGCCTTATGCTTCGTTTGTACTTGTGCCCCTGCCTTATGCCTAGCCAGCACTTGTGCCCCTGCCTTATGCCTAGCCAGCACTTGTGCCCCTGCCTTATGCCTAACCAGCCCTTGTGCCCCTGCCTTATGCCTAGCCAGCCCTTGTGCCCCTGCCTTATGCCTAGCCAGCCCTTGTGCCCCTGCCTTACGCCTAGCCATCACTTGTGCCCCTGCCTTTCGCCTAGCCAGCACTTGTGCCTGTGCCTTATGCTTAGTTTGTACTTGTGCCCCTGCCTTATGCCTAGCCAGCACTTGTGCCCCTGCCTTATGCCTAGCCAGCACTTGTGCCCCTGCCTTATGCCTAACCAGCCTTTGTGCCCCTGCCTTATGCCTAGCCAGCACTTGTGCCCCTGCCTTACGCCTAGCCATCACTTGTGCCCCTGCCTTTCGCTTAGCCATCACTTGTGCCCCTGCCTTATGCCTAGCCAGCACTTGTGCCCCTGCCTTATGCCTAGCCAGCACTTGTGCCCCTGCCTTATGCCTAGCCAGCACTTGTGCCCCTGCCTTATGCCTAGCCAGCACTTGTGCCCCTGCCTTATGCCTAGCCAGCACTTGTGCCTCTGCCTTATGCCTAGCCAGCACTTGTGCCCCTGCCTTATGCCTAGCCAGCACTTGTGCCCCTGCCTTATGCCTAGCCAGCACTTGTGCCCCTGCCTTATGCCTAGCCAGCACTTGTGCCCCTGCCTTATGCCTAGCCAGCACTTGTGCCCCTGCCTTATGCCTAGCCAGCACTTGTGCCCCTGCCTTATGCCTAGCCAGCACTTGTGCCCCTGCCTTATGCCTAGCCAGCACTTGTGCCTCTGCCTTATGCCTAGCCAGCACTTGTGCCCCTGCCTTATGCCTAGCCAGCACTTGTGCCCCTGCCTTATGCCTAGCCAGCACTTGTGCCCCTGCCTTATGCCTAGCCAGCACTTGTGCCCCTGCCTTATGCCTAGCCAGCACTTGTGCCCCTGCCTTATGCCTAGCCAGCACTTGTGCCCCTGCCTTATGCCTAGCCAGCACTTGTGCCCCTGCCTTATGCCTAGCCAGCACTTGTGCCCCTGCCTTATGCCTAGCCAGCACTTGTGCCCCTGCCTTATGCCTAGCCAGCACTTGTGCCCCTGCCTTATGCCTAGCCAGCACTTGTTCCCCTGCCTTATGACTATCCAGCATTTGTGCCCCTGCCTTATGCCTAGCCAGCACTTGTGCCCCTGCCTTATGCCTAGCCAGCACTTGTGCCCCTGCCTTATGCCTAGCCAGCACTTGTGCCCCTGCCTTATGCCTAGCCAGCACTTGTGCCCCTGCCTTATGCCTAGCCAGCACTTGTGCCCCTGCCTTATGCCTAGCCAGCACTTGTGCCCCTGCCTTATGCCTAGCCAGCACTTGTGCCCCTGCCTTATGCCTAGCCAGCACTTGTGCCCCTGCCTTATGCCTAGCCCGCACTTGTGCCCCTGCCTTATGCCTAGCCCGCACTTGTGCCCCTGCCTTATGCCTAGCCCGCACTTGTGCCCCTGCCTTATGCCTAGCCCGCCCTTGTGCCCCTGCCTTATGCCTAGCCCGCACTTGTGCCCCTGCCTTATGCCTAGCCCGCACTTGTGCCCCTGCCTTAAGCGTAGCCCGCACTTGTGCCCCTGCCTTATGCCTAGCCCGCTCTTGTGCCCCTGCCTTATGCCTAGCCAGCACTTGTGCCCCTGCCTTATGCCTAGCCAGCACTTGTGCCCCTGCCTTATGCCTAGCCAGCACTTGTGCCCCTGCCTTATGCCTAGCCAGCACTTGTGCCCCTGCCTTATGCCTAGCCAGCACTTGTGCCCCTGCCTTATGCCTAGCCAGCACTTGTGCCCCTGCCTTATGCCTAGCCAGCACTTGTGCCCCTGCCTTATGCCTAGCCAGCACTTGTGCCCCTGCCTTATGCCTAGCCAGCACTTGTGCCCCTGCCTTATGCCTAGCCAGCACTTGTGCCCCTGCCTTATGCCTAGCCAGCACTTGTGCCCCTGCCTTATCCCTAGCCAGCACTTGTGCCCCTGCCTTATGCCTAGCCTGCACTTGTGCCCCTGCCTTATGCCTAGCCTGCACTTGTGCCCCTGCCTTATGCCTAGCCTGCACTTGTGCCCCTGCCTTATGCCTAGCCTGCACTTGTGTTATGCCTAGCCTGCACTTGTGCCCCTGCCTTATGCCTAGCCTGCACTTGTGCCCCTGCCTTATGCCTAGCCTGCACTTGTGCCCCTGCCTTATGCCTAGCCCGCACTTGTGCCCCGGCCTTAAGCCTAGCCCGCACTTGTGCCCCGGCCTTAAGCCTAGCCCGCACTTGTGCCCCGGCCTTAAGCCTAGCCCGCACTTGTGCCCCGGCCTTAAGCCTAGCCCGCACTTGTGCCCCGGCCTTAAGCCTAGCCCGCACTTGTGCCCCGGCCTTAAGCCTAGCCCGCACTTGTGCCCCGGCCTTAAGCCTAGCCCGCACTTGTGCCCCGGCCTTAAGCCTAGCCCGCACTTGTGCCCCGGCCTTAAGCCTAGCCCGCACTTGTGCCCCGGCCTTAAGCCTAGCCCGCACTTGTGCCCCGGCCTTAAGCCTAGCCCGCACTTGTGCCCCGGCCTTAAGCCTAGCCCGCACTTGTGCCCCGGCCTTAAGCCTAGCCCGCACTTGTGCCCCGGCCTTAAGCCTAGCCCGCACTTGTGCCCCTGCCTGATGCCTAGCCAGCACTTGTGCCCCTGCCTTATGCCTAGCCAGCACTTGTGCCTCTGCCTTATGCTTAGTTTGTACTTGTGCCCCTGCCTTATGCCTAGCCAGCACTTCTGCCCCTGCCTTATGCCTAGCCAGCACTTGTGCCCCTGCCTTTTGCCTAGCCAGCACTTGTGCCCCTGCCTTATGCCTAGCCAGCACTTGTGCCCCTGCCTTATGCCTAGCCAGCACTTGTGCCCCTGCCTTATGCCTAGCCAGCACTTGTGCCCCTGCCTGATGCCTAGCCAGCACTTGTGCCCCTGCCTTATGCCTAGCCAGCACTTGTGCCTCTGCCTTATGCTTCGTTTGTACTTGTGCCCCTGCCTTATGCCTAGCCAGCACTTGTGACCCTGCCTTATGCCTAGCCAGCACTTGTGCCCCTGCCTTATGCCTAACCAGCCCTTGTGCCCCTGCCTTATGCCTAGCCAGCCCTTGTGCCCCTGCCTTATGCCTAGCCAGCCCTTGTGCCCCTGCCTTACGCCTAGCCATCACTTGTGCCCCTGCCTTTCGCCTAGCCAGCACTTGTGCCTCTGCCTTATGCTTAGTTTGTACTTGTGCCCCTGCCTTATGCCTAGCCAGCACTTGTGCCCCTGCCTTATGCCTAGCCAGCACTTGTGCCCCTGCCTTATGCCTAACCAGCCTTTGTGCCCCTGCCTTATGCCTAGCCAGCACTTGTGCCCCTGCCTTACGCCTAGCCATCACTTGTGCCCCTGCCTTTCGCTTAGCCATCACTTGTGCCCCTGCCTTATGCCTAGCCAGCACTTGTGCCCCTGCCTTATGCCTAGCCAGCACTTGTGCCCCTGCCTTATGCCTAGCCAGCACTTGTGCCCCTGCCTTATGCCTAGCCAGCACTTGTGCCCCTGCCTTATGCCTAGCCAGCACTTGTGCCTCTGCCTTATGCCTAGCCAGCACTTGTGCCCCTGCCTTATGCCTAGCCAGCACTTGTGCCCCTGCCTTATGCCTAGCCAGCACTTGTGCCCCTGCCTTATGCCTAGCCAGCACTTGTGCCCCTGCCTTATGCCTAGCCAGCACTTGTGCCCCTGCCTTATGCCTAGCCAGCACTTGTGCCCCTGCCTTATGCCTAGCCAGCACTTGTGCCTCTGCCTTATGCCTAGCCAGCACTTGTGCCCCTGCCTTATGCCTAGCCAGCACTTGTGCCCCTGCCTTATGCCTAGCCAGCACTTGTGCCCCTGCCTTATGCCTAGCCAGCACTTGTGCCCCTGCCTTATGCCTAGCCAGCACTTGTGCCCCTGCCTTATGCCTAGCCAGCACTTGTGCCCCTGCCTTATGCCTAGCCAGCACTTGTGCCCCTGCCTTATGCCTAGCCAGCACTTGTGCCCCTGCCTTATGCCTAGCCAGCACTTGTGCCCCTGCCTTATGCCTAGCCAGCACTTGTGCCCCTGCCTTATGCCTAGCCAGCACTTGTTCCCCTGCCTTATGACTATCCAGCATTTGTGCCCCTGCCTTATGCCTAGCCAGCACTTGTGCCCCTGCCTTATGCCTAGCCAGCACTTGTGCCCCTGCCTTATGCCTAGCCAGCACTTGTGCCCCTGCCTTATGCCTAGCCAGCACTTGTGCCCCTGCCTTATGCCTAGCCAGCACTTGTGCCCCTGCCTTATGCCTAGCCAGCACTTGTGCCCCTGCCTTATGCCTAGCCAGCACTTGTGCCCCTGCCTTATGCCTAGCCAGCACTTGTGCCCCTGCCTTATGCCTAGCCCGCACTTGTGCCCCTGCCTTATGCCTAGCCCGCACTTGTGCCCCTGCCTTATGCCTAGCCCGCACTTGTGCCCCTGCCTTATGCCTAGCCCGCCCTTGTGCCCCTGCCTTATGCCTAGCCCGCACTTGTGCCCCTGCCTTATGCCTAGCCCGCACTTGTGCCCCTGCCTTAAGCGTAGCCCGCACTTGTGCCCCTGCCTTATGCCTAGCCCGCTCTTGTGCCCCTGCCTTATGCCTAGCCAGCACTTGTGCCCCTGCCTTATGCCTAGCCAGCACTTGTGCCCCTGCCTTATGCCTAGCCAGCACTTGTGCCCCTGCCTTATGCCTAGCCAGCACTTGTGCCCCTGCCTTATGCCTAGCCAGCACTTGTGCCCCTGCCTTATGCCTAGCCAGCACTTGTGCCCCTGCCTTATGCCTAGCCAGCACTTGTGCCCCTGCCTTATGCCTAGCCAGCACTTGTGCCCCTGCCTTATGCCTAGCCAGCACTTGTGCCCCTGCCTTATGCCTAGCCAGCACTTGTGCCCCTGCCTTATGCCTAGCCAGCACTTGTGCCCCTGCCTTATGCCTAGCCAGCACTTGTGCCCCTGCCTTATCCCTAGCCAGCACTTGTGCCCCTGCCTTATGCCTAGCCTGCACTTGTGCCCCTGCCTTATGCCTAGCCTGCACTTGTGCCCCTGCCTTATGCCTAGCCTGCACTTGTGCCCCTGCCTTATGCCTAGCCTGCACTTGTGTTATGCCTAGCCTGCACTTGTGCCCCTGCCTTATGCCTAGCCAGCACTTGTGCCCCTGCCTTATGCCTAGCCTGCACTTGTGCCCCTGCCTTATGCCTAGCCTGCACTTGTGTCCCTGCCTTATGCCTAGCCTGCACTTGTGTTATGCCTAGCCTGCACTTGTGCCCCTGCCTTATGCCTAGCCTGCACTTGTGCCCCTGCCTTATGCCTAGCCTGCACGTGTGCCCCTGCCTTATGCCTAGCCTGCACGTGTGCCCCTGCCTTATGCCTAGCCTGCACGTGTGCCCCTGCCTTATGCCTAGCCTGCACTAGTGCCCCTGCCTTATGCCTAGCCTGCACTTGTGCCCCTGCCTTATGCCTAGCCTGCACTAGTGCCCCTGCCTTATGCCTAGCCTGCACTTGTGCCCCTGCCTTATGCCTATCCTGCACTTGTGCCCCTGCCTTATGCCCAGCCATCACTTGTGCCCCTGACTTATGCCTAGCCAGCACTTGTGCCCCTGCCTTATGCCTAGCCAGCACTTGTGCCCCTGCCTTATGCCTAGCCAGCACTTGTGCCCCGGCCTTATGCCTAGCCAGCACTTGTGCCCCGGCCTTATGCCTAGCCAGCACTTGTGCCCCGGCCTTATGCCTAGCCAGCACTTGTGCCCCGGCCTTATGCCTAGCCAGCACTTGTGCCCCTGCCTTATGCCTAGCCAGCACTTGTGCCCCTGCCTTATGCCTAGCCAGCACTTGTGCCCCTGCCTTATGCCTAGCCTACACTTGTGCCCCTGCCTTATGCCTAGCCCGCACTTGTGCCCCTGCCTTATGCCTAGCCCGTACTTGTGCCCCTGCCTTATGCCTAGCCAGCACTTGTGCCCCTGCCTTATGCCTAGCCAGCACTTGTGCCCCTGCCTTATGCCTAGCCAGCACTTGTGCCCCTGCCTTATGCCTAGCCAGCACTTGTGCCCCTGCCTTATGCCTAGCCAGCACTTGTGCCCCTGCCTTATGCCTAGCCAGCACTTGTGCCCCTGCCTTATGCCTAGCCAGCACTTGTGCCCCTGCCTTATGCCTAGCCAGCACTTGTGCCCCTGCCTTATGCCTAGCCAGCACTTGTGCCCCTGCCTTATGCCTAGCCAGCACTTGTGCCCCTGCCTTATGCCTAGCCAGCACTTGTGCCCCTGCCTTATGCCTAGCCAGCACTTGTGCCCCTGCCTTATGCCTAGCCAGCACTTGTGCCCCTGCCTTATGCCTAGCCAGCACTTGTGCCCCTGCCTTATGCCTAGCCAGCACTTGTGCCCCGGCCTTATGCCTAGCCAGCACTTGTGCCCCGGCCTTATGCCTAGCCAGCACTTGTGCCCCGGCCTTATGCCTAGCCAGCACTTGTGCCCCGGCCTTAAGCCTAGCCCGCACTTGTGCCCCGGCCTTAAGCCTAGCCCGCACTTGTGCCCCGGCCTTAAGCCTAGCCCGCACCTGTGCCCCGGCCTTAAGCCTAGCCCGCACTTGTGCCCCGGCCTTAAGCCTAGCCCGCACTTGTGCCCCGGCCTTAAGCCTAGCCCGCACTTGTGCCCCGGCCTTAAGCCTAGCCCGCACTTGTGCCCCGGCCTTAAGCCTAGCCCGCACTTGTGCCCCTGCCTTATGCCTAGCCAGCACTTGTGCCCCTGCCTTATGCCTAGCCAGCACTTGTGCCCCTGCCTTATGCCTAGCCAGCACTTGTGCCCCTGCCTTATGCCTAGCCAGCACTTGTGCCTCTGCCTTATGCCTAGCCAGCACTTGTGCCCCTGCCTTATGCCTAGCCAGCACTTGTGCCCCTGCCTTATGCCTAGCCAGCACTTGTGCCCCTGCCTTATGCCTAGCCAGCACTTGTGCCTCTGCCTTATGCCTAGCCAGCACTTGTGCCCCTGCCTTATGCCTAGCCAGCACTTGTGCCCCTGCCTTATGCCTAGCCAGCACTTGTGCCCCTGCCTTATGCCTAGCCAGCACTTGTGCCCCTGCCTTATGCCTAGCCAGCACTTGTGCCCCTGCCTTATGCCTAGCCAGCACTTGTGCCCCTGCCTTATGCCTAGCCAGCACTTGTGCCTCTGCCTTATGCCTAGCCAGCACTTGTGCCCCTGCCTTATGCCTAGCCAGCACTTGTGCCCCTGCCTTATGCCTAGCCAGCACTTGTGCCCCTGCCTTATGCCTAGCCAGCACTTGTGCCCCTGCCTTATGCCTAGCCAGCACTTGTGCCCCTGCCTTATGCCTAGCCAGCACTTGTGCCCCTGCCTTATGCCTAGCCAGCACTTGTGCCCCTGCCTTATGCCTAGCCAGCACTTGTGCCCCTGCCTTATGCCTAGCCAGCACTTGTGCCCCTGCCTTATGCCTAGCCAGCACTTGTGCCCCTGCCTTATGCCTAGCCAGCACTTGTTCCCCTGCCTTATGACTATCCAGCATTTGTGCCCCTGCCTTATGCCTAGCCAGCACTTGTGCCCCTGCCTTATGCCTAGCCAGCACTTGTGCCCCTGCCTTATGCCTAGCCAGCACTTGTGCCCCTGCCTTATGCCTAGCCAGCACTTGTGCCCCTGCCTTATGCCTAGCCAGCACTTGTGCCCCTGCCTTATGCCTAGCCAGCACTTGTGCCCCTGCCTTATGCCTAGCCAGCACTTGTGCCCCTGCCTTATGCCTAGCCAGCACTTGTGCCCCTGCCTTATGCCTAGCCCGCACTTGTGCCCCTGCCTTATGCCTAGCCCGCACTTGTGCCCCTGCCTTATGCCTAGCCCGCACTTGTGCCCCTGCCTTATGCCTAGCCCGCCCTTGTGCCCCTGCCTTATGCCTAGCCCGCACTTGTGCCCCTGCCTTATGCCTAGCCCGCACTTGTGCCCCTGCCTTAAGCGTAGCCCGCACTTGTGCCCCTGCCTTATGCCTAGCCCGCTCTTGTGCCCCTGCCTTATGCCTAGCCAGCACTTGTGCCCCTGCCTTATGCCTAGCCAGCACTTGTGCCCCTGCCTTATGCCTAGCCAGCACTTGTGCCCCTGCCTTATGCCTAGCCAGCACTTGTGCCCCTGCCTTATGCCTAGCCAGCACTTGTGCCCCTGCCTTATGCCTAGCCAGCACTTGTGCCCCTGCCTTATGCCTAGCCAGCACTTGTGCCCCTGCCTTATGCCTAGCCAGCACTTGTGCCCCTGCCTTATGCCTAGCCAGCACTTGTGCCCCTGCCTTATGCCTAGCCAGCACTTGTGCCCCTGCCTTATGCCTAGCCAGCACTTGTGCCCCTGCCTTATGCCTAGCCAGCACTTGTGCCCCTGCCTTATCCCTAGCCAGCACTTGTGCCCCTGCCTTATGCCTAGCCTGCACTTGTGCCCCTGCCTTATGCCTAGCCTGCACTTGTGCCCCTGCCTTATGCCTAGCCTGCACTTGTGCCCCTGCCTTATGCCTAGCCTGCACTTGTGTTATGCCTAGCCTGCACTTGTGCCCCTGCCTTATGCCTAGCCAGCACTTGTGCCCCTGCCTTATGCCTAGCCTGCACTTGTGCCCCTGCCTTATGCCTAGCCTGCACTTGTGTCCCTGCCTTATGCCTAGCCTGCACTTGTGTTATGCCTAGCCTGCACTTGTGCCCCTGCCTTATGCCTAGCCTGCACTTGTGCCCCTGCCTTATGCCTAGCCTGCACGTGTGCCCCTGCCTTATGCCTAGCCTGCACGTGTGCCCCTGCCTTATGCCTAGCCTGCACGTGTGCCCCTGCCTTATGCCTAGCCTGCACTAGTGCCCCTGCCTTATGCCTAGCCTGCACTTGTGCCCCTGCCTTATGCCTAGCCTGCACTAGTGCCCCTGCCTTATGCCTAGCCTGCACTTGTGCCCCTGCCTTATGCCTATCCTGCACTTGTGCCCCTGCCTTATGCCCAGCCATCACTTGTGCCCCTGACTTATGCCTAGCCAGCACTTGTGCCCCTGCCTTATGCCTAGCCAGCACTTGTGCCCCTGCCTTATGCCTAGCCAGCACTTGTGCCCCGGCCTTATGCCTAGCCAGCACTTGTGCCCCGGCCTTATGCCTAGCCAGCACTTGTGCCCCGGCCTTATGCCTAGCCAGCACTTGTGCCCCGGCCTTATGCCTAGCCAGCACTTGTGCCCCTGCCTTATGCCTAGCCAGCACTTGTGCCCCTGCCTTATGCCTAGCCAGCACTTGTGCCCCTGCCTTATGCCTAGCCTACACTTGTGCCCCTGCCTTATGCCTAGCCCGCACTTGTGCCCCTGCCTTATGCCTAGCCCGTACTTGTGCCCCTGCCTTATGCCTAGCCAGCACTTGTGCCCCTGCCTTATGCCTAGCCAGCACTTGTGCCCCTGCCTTATGCCTAGCCAGCACTTGTGCCCCTGCCTTATGCCTAGCCAGCACTTGTGCCCCTGCCTTATGCCTAGCCAGCACTTGTGCCCCTGCCTTATGCCTAGCCAGCACTTGTGCCCCTGCCTTATGCCTAGCCAGCACTTGTGCCCCTGCCTTATGCCTAGCCAGCACTTGTGCCCCTGCCTTATGCCTAGCCAGCACTTGTGCCCCTGCCTTATGCCTAGCCAGCACTTGTGCCCCTGCCTTATGCCTAGCCAGCACTTGTGCCCCTGCCTTATGCCTAGCCAGCACTTGTGCCCCTGCCTTATGCCTAGCCAGCACTTGTGCCCCTGCCTTATGCCTAGCCAGCACTTGTGCCCCTGCCTTATGCCTAGCCAGCACTTGTGCCCCGGCCTTATGCCTAGCCAGCACTTGTGCCCCGGCCTTATGCCTAGCCAGCACTTGTGCCCCGGCCTTATGCCTAGCCAGCACTTGTGCCCCGGCCTTAAGCCTAGCCCGCACTTGTGCCCCGGCCTTAAGCCTAGCCCGCACTTGTGCCCCGGCCTTAAGCCTAGCCCGCACCTGTGCCCCGGCCTTAAGCCTAGCCCGCACTTGTGCCCCGGCCTTAAGCCTAGCCCGCACTTGTGCCCCGGCCTTAAGCCTAGCCCGCACTTGTGCCCCGGCCTTAAGCCTAGCCCGCACTTGTGCCCCGGCCTTAAGCCTAGCCCGCACTTGTGCTCCGGCCTTAAGCCTAGCCCGCACTTGTGCCCCGGCCTTAAGCCTAGCCCGCACTTGTGCCCCGGCCTTAAGCCTAGCCCGCACTTGTGCCCCGGCCTTAAGCCTAGCCCGCACTTGTGCCCCGGCCTTAAGCCTAGCCCGCACTTGTGCCCCGGCCTTAAGCCTAGCCCGCACTTGTGCCCCGGCCTTAAGCCTAGCCCGCACTTGTGCCCCGGCCTTAAGCCTAGCCCGCACTTGTGCCCCTGCCTTATGCCTAGCCAGCACTTGTGCCCCTGCCTTAAGCCTAGCCAGCACTTGTGCCCCTTCCTTATGCCTAGCCAGCACTTGTGCCCCTGCCTTATGCCTAGCCCGCACTTGTGCCCCGGCCTTATGCCTAGCCCGCACTTGTGCCCCTGCCTTATGCCTAGCCAGCACTTGTGCCCCTGCCTTATGCCTAGCCAGCACTTGTGCCCCTGCCTTATGCCTAGCCAGCACTTGTGCCCCTGCCTTATGCCTAGCCAGCACTTGTGCCCCTGCCTTATGCCTAGCCAGCACTTGTGCCCCTGCCTTATGCCTAGCCAGCACTTGTGCCCCTGCCTTATGCCTAGCCAGCACTTGTGCCCCTGCCTTATGCCTAGCCAGCACTTGTGCCCCTGCCTTATGCCTAGCCAGCATTTGTGCCCCTGCCTTATGCCTAGCCAGCACTTGTGCCCCTGCCTTATGCCTAGCCAGCACTTGTGCCCCTGCCTTATGCCTAGCCAGCACTTGTGCCCCGGCCTTATGCCTAGCCAGCACTTGTGCCCCGGCCTTATGCCTAGCCCGCACTTGTGCCCCGGCCTTAAGCCTAGCCCGCACTTGTGCCCCGGCCTTAAGCCTAGCCCGCACTTGTGCCCCGGCCTTAAGCCTAGCCCGCACTTGTGCCCCGGCCTTAAGCCTAGCCCGCACTTGTGCCCCGGCCTTAAGCCTAGCCCGCACTTGTGCCCCTCCCTTAAGCCTAGCCCGCACTTGTGCCCCGGCCTAAAGCCTAGCCCGCACTTGTGCCCCGGCCTTTAGTCTAGCCCGCACTTGTGCCCCGGCCTTAAGCCTAGCCCGCACTTGTGCCCCGGCCTTAAGCCTAGCCCGCACTTGTGCCCCGGCCTTAAGCCTAGCCCGCACTTGTGCCCCGGCCTTAAGCCTAGCCCGCACTTGTGCCCCGGCCTTAAGCCTAGCCCGCACTTGTGCCCCGGCCTTAAGCCTAGCCCGCACTTGTGCCCCGGCCTTAAGCCTAGCCCGCACTTGTGCCCCGGCCTTAAGCCTAGCCCGCACTTGTGCCCCGGCCTTAAGCCTAGCCCGCACTTGTGCCCCGGCCTTAAGCCTAGCCCGCACTTGTGCCCCGGCCTTAAGCCTAGCCCGCACTTGTGCCCCGGCCTTAAGCCTAGCCCGCACTTGTGCCCCGGCCTTAAGCCTAGCCCGCACTTGTGCCCCGGCCTTAAGCCTAGCCCGCACTTGTGCCCCGGCCTTAAGCCTAGCCCGCACTTGTGCCCCGGCCTTAAGCCTAGCCCGCACTTGTGCCCCGGCCTTAAGCCTAGCCCGCACTTGTGCCCCGGCCTTAAGCCTAGCCCGCACTTGTGCCCCGGCCTTAAGCCTAGCCCGCACTTGCGCCCCGGCCTTAAGCCTAGCCCGCACTTGCGCCCCGGCCTTAAGCCTAGCCCGCACTTGCGCCCCGGCCTTAAGCCTAGCCCGCACTTGCGCCCCGGCCTTAAGCCTAGCCCGCACTTGTGCCCCGGCCTTAAGCCTAGCCCGCACTTGTGCCCCTGCCTGATGCCTAGCCAGCACTTGTGCCCCTGCCTTATGCCTAGCCAGCACTTGTGCCTCTTCCTTATGCTTAGTTTGTACTTGTGCCCCTGCCTTATGCCTAGCCAGCACTTCTGCCCCTGCCTTATGCCTAGCCAGCACTTGTGCCCCTGCCTTTTGCCTAGCCAGCACTTGTGCCCCTGCCTTATGCCTAGCCAGCACTTGTGCCCCTGCCTTATGCCTAGCCAGCACTTGTGCCCCTGCCTTATGCCTAGCCAGCACTTGTGCCCCTGCCTGATGCCTAGCCAGCACTTGTGCCCCTGCCTTATGCCTAGCCAGCACTTGTGCCTCTGCCTTATGCTTCGTTTGTACTTGTGCCCCTGCCTTATGCCTAGCCAGCACTTGTGCCCCTGCCTTATGCCTAGCCAGCACTTGTGCCCCTGCCTTATGCCTAACCAGCCCTTGTGCCCCTGCCTTATGCCTAGCCAGCCCTTGTGCCCCTGCCTTATGCCTAGCCAGCCCTTGTGCCCCTGCCTTACGCCTAGCCATCACTTGTGCCCCTGCCTTTCGCCTAGCCAGCACTTGTGCCTCTGCCTTATGCTTAGTTTGTACTTGTGCCCCTGCCTTATGCCTAGCCAGCACTTGTGCCCCTGCCTTATGCCTAGCCAGCACTTGTGCCCCTGCCTTATGCCTAACCAGCCTTTGTGCCCCTGCCTTATGCCTAGCCAGCACTTGTGCCCCTGCCTTACGCCTAGCCATCACTTGTGCCCCTGCCTTTCGCCTAGCCATCACTTGTGCCCCTGCCTTATGCCTAGCCAGCACTTGTGCCCCTGCCTTATGCCTAGCCAGCACTTGTGCCCCTGCCTTATGCCTAGCCAGCACTTGTGCCCCTGCCTTATGCCTAGCCAGCACTTGTGCCCCTGCCTTATGCCTAGCCAGCACTTGTGCCCCTGCCTTATGCCTAGCCAGCACTTGTGCCCCTGCCTTATGCCTAGCCAGCACTTGTGCCCCTGCCTTATGCCTAGCCAGCACTTGTGCCCCTGCCTTATGCCTAGCCAGCACTTGTGCCCCTGCCTTATGCCTAGCCAGCACTTGTGCCCCTGCCTTATGCCTAGCCAGCACTTGTGCCCCGGCCTTATGCCTAGCCAGCACTTGTGCCCCGGCCTTATGCCTAGCCAGCACTTGTGCCCCGGCCTTATGCCTAGCCAGCACTTGTGCCCCGGCCTTATGCCTAGCCCGCACTTGTGCCCCGGCCTTAAGCCTAGCCAGCACTTGTGCCCCTGCCTTATGCCTAGCCCGCTCTTGTGCCCCTGCCTTATGCCTAGCCAGCACTTGTGCCCCTGCCTTATGCCTAGCCAGCACTTGTGCCCCTGCCTTATGCCTAGCCAGCACTTGTGCCCCTGCCTTATGCCTAGCCAGCACTTGTGCCCCTGCCTTATGCCTAGCCAGCACTTGTGCCCCTGCCTTATGCCTAGCCAGCACTTGTGCCCCTGCCTTATGCCTAGCCAGCACTTGTGCCCCTGCCTTATGCCTAGCCAGCACTTGTGCCCCTGCCTTATGCCTAGCCAGCACTTGTGCCCCTGCCTTATGCCTAGCCAGCACTTGTGCCCCTGCCTTATGCCTAGCCAGCACTTGTGCCCCTGCCTTATGCCTAGCCAGCACTTGTGCCCCTGCCTTATGCCTAGCCTGCACTTGTGCCCCTGCCTTATGCCTAGCCAGCACTTGTGCCCCTGCCTTATGCCTAGCCAGCACTTGTGCCCCTGCCTTATGCCTAGCCAGCACTTGTGCCCCTGCCTTATGCCTAGCCAGCACTTGTGCCACTGCCTTATGCCTAGCCAGCACTTGTGCCCCTGCCTTATGCCTAGCCAGCACTTGTGCCCCTGCCTTATGCCTAGCCAGCACTTGTGCCCCTGCCTTATGCCTAGCCAGCACTTGTGCCCCTGCCTTATGCCTAGCCAGCACTTGTGCCCCTGCCTTATGCCGAGCCAGCACTTGTGCCCCCGCCTTATGCCGAGCCAGCACTTGTGCCCCCGCCTTATGCCTAGCCAGCACTTGTGCCCCCGCCTTATGCCTTGCCAGCACTTGTGCCCCCGCCTTATGCCTAGCCAGCACTTGTGCCCCCGCCTTATGCCTTGCCAGCACTTGTGCCCCCGCCTTATGCCTTGCCAGCACTTGTGCCCCCGCCTTATGCCTAGCCAGCACTTGTGCCCCCGCCTTATGCCTAGCCAGCACTTGTGCCCCCGCCTTATGCCTAGCCAGCACTTGTGCCCCCGCCTTATGCCTAGCCAGCACTTGTGCCCCCGCCTTATGCCTAGCCAGCACTTGTGCCCCCGCCTTATGCCTAGCCAGCACTTGTGCCCCCGCCTTATGCCTAGCCAGCACTTGTGCCCCCGCCTTATGCCTAGCCAGCACTTGTGCCCCCGCCTTATGCCTAGCCAGCACTTGTTCCCCCGCCTTATGCCTAGCCAGCACTTGTGCCCCCGCCTTATTCCTAGCCAGCACTTGTGCCCCCGCCTTATGCCTAGCCAGCACTTGTGCCCCCGCCTTATGCCTAGCCAGCACTTGTGCCCCCGCCTTATGCCTAGCCAGCACTTGTGCCCCCGCCTTATGCCTAGCCAGCACTTGTGCCCCGCCTTATGCCTAGCCAGCACTTGTGCCCCGCCTTATGCCTAGCCAGCACTTGTGCCCCCGCCTTATGCCTAGCCAGCACTTGTGCCCCGCCTTATGCCTAGCCAGCACTTGTGCCCCCGCCTTATGCCTAGCCAGCACTTGTGCCCCCGCCTTATGCCTAGCCAGCACTTGTGCCCCCGCCTTATGCCTAGCCAGCACTTGTGCCCCCGCCTTATGCCTAGCCAGCACTTGTGCCCCCGCCTTATGCCTAGGCAGCACTTGTGCCCCCGCCTTATGCCTAGCCAGCACTTGTGCCCCCGCCTTATGCCTAGCCAGCACTTGTGCCCCTGCCTTATGCCTAGCCAGCACTTGTGCCCCTGCCTTATGCCTAGGCAGCACTTGTGCCCCTGCCTTATGCCTAGGCAGCACTTGTGCCCCTGCCTTATGCCTAGCCAGCACTTGTGCCCCTGCCTTATGCCTAGCCAGCACTTGTGCCCCTGCCTTATGCCTAGCCAGCACTTGTGCCCCTGCCTTATGCCTAGCCAGCACTTGTGCCCCTGCCTTATGCCTAGCCAGCACTTGTGCCCCTGCCTTATGCCTAGCCAGCACTTGTGCCCCTGCCTTATGCCTAGCCAGCACCTGTGCCCCTGCCTTATGCCTAGCCAGCACCTGTGCCCCTGCCTTATGCCTAGCCAGCACTTGTGCCCCTGCCTTATGCCTAGCCAGCACTTGTGCCCCTGCCCTATGCCTAGCCAGCACTTGTGCCCCTGCCCTATGCCTAGCCAGCACTTGTGCCCCTGCCCTATGCCTAGCCAGCACTTGTGCCCCTGCCTTATGCCTAGCCTGCACTTGTGCCCCTGCCTTATGCCTAGCCTGCACTTGTGCCCCTGCCTTATGCCTAGCCTGCACTTGTGCCCCTGCACTTGTGCCCCTGCCTTATGCCTAGCCTGCACTTGTGCCCCTGCCTTATGCCTAGCCTGCACTTGTGCCCCTGCCTTATGCCTAGCCTGCACTTGTGCCTCTGCTTTATGCCTAGCCTGCACTTGTGCCCCTGCCTTATGCCTCGCCTGCACTTGTGCCCCTGCCTTATGCCTAGCCTGCACTTGTGCCCCTGCTTTATGCCTAGCCTGCACTTGTGCCCCTGCCTTATGCCTAGCCTGCACTTGTGCCCCTGCCTTATGCCTAGCCTGCACTTGTGCCCCTGCCTTATGCCTAGCCTGCACTTGTGCCCCTTGCATTATTGTTTTTTTGTCTTTAGCTTCATGTTAGTTATGCACACAGGGCAGGCTTTACGCTCTTCGCTCTTGTCCCGTCTGAATGCACATGCACGACTGTAATTGGGGACGAAGGCATTACCCATTTACGGAGGACAGACAAGATGTGCCTGGTCGCTTGGAGCATGGGGGTTATGGAGTGGCTCCGCACTGTACAACAAAGTACAGAGTAGAGGGGTGAAAGCTAGCTCTTCACCCCTAAGGGTGCCTATCCCTTTATGCAAAGAGTGCAAAGAGTTAGCCGTATGCCTTATTCCTAGCCATCACTTGTGCCCCTGCCTTATGCCTAGCCTGCACTTGTGCACCTGCCTTATGCCTAGCCTGCACTTGTGCACGTGCCTTATGCCTAGCCTGCACTTGTGCCCCTGCCTTATGCCTAGCCTGCACTTGTGCCCCTGCCTTATGCCTAGCCTGCACTTGTGCCCCTGCCTTATGCCTAGCCTGCACTCGTGCCCCTGCCTTATGCCTAGCCTGCACGTGTGCCCCTGCCTTATGCCTAGCCTGCACGTGTGCCCCTGCCTTATGCCTAGCCTGCACGTGTGCCCCTGCCTTATGCCTAGCCTGCACGTGTGCCCCTGCCTTATGCCTAGCCTGCACGTGTGCCCCTGCCTTATGCCTAGCCTGCACGTGTGCCCCTGCCTTATGCCTAGCCTGCAAGTGTGCCCCTGCCTTATGCCTAGCCTGCACGTGTGCCCCTGCCTTATGCCTAGCCAGCACTTGTGCCCCTGCCTTATGCCTTGCCAGCACGTGTGCCCCTGCATTATGCCTTGCCAGCACTTGTGCCCCTGCCTTATGCCTTGCCAGCACTTGTGCCCCTGCCTTATGCCTAGCAAGCACTTGTGCCCCTGCCTTATGCCTAGCCAGCACTTGTGCCCCTGCCTTATGCCTAGCCAGCACTTGTGCCCCTGCCTTATGCCTAGCCCCTGCCTTATGCCTAGCCTGCACGTGTGCCCCTGCCTTATGCCTAGCCTGCACGTGTGCCCCTGCCTTATGCCTAGCCTGCACGTGTGCCCCTGCCTTATGCCTAGCCTGCACGTGTGCCCCTGCCTTATGCCTAGCCTGCACGTGTGCCCCTGCCTTATGCCTAGCCTGCAAGTGTGCCCCTGCCTTATGCCTAGCCTGCACGTGTGCCCCTGCCTTATGCCTAGCCAGCACTTGTGCCCCTGCCTTATGCCTTGCCAGCACGTGTGCCCCTGCATTATGCCTTGCCAGCACTTGTGCCCCTGCCTTATGCCTTGCCAGCACTTGTGCCCCTGCCTTATGCCTAGCCAGCACTTGTGCCCCTGCCTTATGCCTAGCCAGCACTTGTGCCCCTGCCTTATGCCTAGCCAGCACTTGTGCCCCTGCCTTATGCCTAGCCAGCACTTGTGCCCCTGCCTTATGCCTAGCCAGCACTTGTGCCCCTGCCTTATGCCTAGCCAGCACTTGTGCCCCTGCCTTATGCCTAGCCAGCACTTGTGCCCCTGCCTTATGCCTAGCCAGCACTTGTGCCCCTGCCTTATGCCTAGCCAGCACTTGTGCCCCTGCCTTATGCCTAGCCAGCACTTGTGCCCCTGCCTTATGCCTAGCCAGCACTTGTGCCCCTGCCTTATGCCTAGCCAGCACTTGTGCCCCTGCCTTATGCCTAGCCAGCACTTGTGCCCCTGCCTTATGCCTAGCCAGCACTTGTGCCCCTGCCTTATGCCTAGCCAGCACTTGTGCCCCTGCCTTATGCCTAGCCAGCACTTGTGCCCCTGCCTTATGCCTAGCCAGCACTTGTGCCCCTGCCTTATGCCTAGCCAGCACTTGTGCCCCTGCCTTATGCCTAGCCAGCACTTGTGCCCCTGCCTTATGCCTAGCCAGCACTTGTGCCCCTGCCTTATGCCTAGCCAGCACTTGTGCCCCTGCCTTATGCCTAGCCAGCACTTGTGCCCCTGCCTTATGCCTAGCCAGCACTTGTGCCCCTGCCTTATGCCTAGCCAGCACTTGTGCCCCTGCCTTATGCCTAGCCAGCACTTGTGCCCCTGCCTTATGCCTAGCCAGCACTTGTGCCCCTGCCTTATGCCTAGCCAGCACTTGTGCCTCTGCCTTATGCCTAGCCAGCACTTGTGCCCCTGCCTTATGCCTAGCCAGCACTTGTGCCCCTGCCTTATGCCTAGCCAGCACTTGTGCCACTGCCTTATGCCTAGCCAGCACTTGTGCCCCTGCCTTATGCCTAGCCAGCACTTGTGCCCCTGCCTTATGCCTAGCCAGCACTTGTGCCCCTGCCTTATGCCTAGCCAGCACTTGTGCCCCTGCCTTATGCCTAGCCAGCACTTGTGCCCCTGCCTTATGCCTAGCCAGCACTTGTGCCCCTGCCTTATGCCTAGCCAGCACTTGTGCCCCTGCCTTATGCCTAGCCAGCACTTGTGCCCCCGCCTTATGCCGAGCCAGCACTTGTGCCCCCGCCTTATGCCTAGCCAGCACTTGTGCCCCCGCCTTATGCCTTGCCAGCACTTGAGCTCCCGCCTTATGCCTAGCCAGCACTTGTGCCCCCGCCTTATGCCTTGCCAGCACTTGTGCCCCCGCCTTATGCCTAGCCAGCACTTGTGCCCCCGCCTTATGCCTAGCCAGCACTTGTGCCCCCGCCTTATGCCTAGCCAGCACTTGTGCCCCCGCCTTATGCCTAGCCAGCACTTGTGCCCCCGCCTTATGCCTAGCCAGCACTTGTGCCCCCGCCTTATGCCTAGCCAGCACTTGTGCCCCCGCCTTATGCCTAGCCAGCACTTGTGCCCCCGCCTTATGCCTAGCCAGCACTTGTGCCCCCGCCTTATGCCTAGCCAGCACTTGTGCCCCCGCCTTATGCCTAGCCAGCACTTGTGCCCCCGCCTTATGCCTAGCCAGCACTTGTGCCCCCGCCTTATGCCTAGCCAGCACTTGTGCCCCCGCCTTATGCCTAGCCAGCACTTGTGCCCCCGCCTTATGCCTAGCCAGCACTTGTGCCCCTGCCTTATGCCTAGCCAGCACTTGTGCCCCTGCCTTATGCCTAGCCAGCACTTGTGCCCCTGCCTTATGCCTAGCCAGCACTTGTGCCCCTGCCTTATGCCTAGCCAGCACTTGTGCCCCTGCCTTATGCCTAGCCAGCACTTGTGCCCCTGCCTTATGCCTAGCCAGCATTTGTGCCCCTGCCTTATGCCTAGCCAGCACTTGTGCCCCTGCCTTATGCCTAGCCAGCACTTGTGCCCCTGCCTTATGCCTAGCCAGCACTTGTGCCCCGGCCTTATGCCTAGCCAGCACTTGTGCCCCGGCCTTATGCCTAGCCAGCACTTGTGCCCCGGCCTTAAGCCTAGCCCGCACTTGTGCCCCGGCCTTAAGCCTAGCCCGCACTTGTGCCCCGGCCTTAAGCCTAGCCCGCACTTGTGCCCCGGCCTTAAGCCTAGCCCGCACTTGTGCCCCGGCCTTAAGCCTAGCCCGCACTTGTGCTCCGGCCTTAAGCCTAGCCCGCACTTGTGCCCCGGCCTTATGCCTAGCCAGCACTTGTGCCCCTGCCTTATGCCTAGCCAGCACTTGTGCCCCTGCCTTATGCCTAGCCAGCACTTGTGCCCCTGCCTTATGCCTAGCCAGCACTTGTGCCCCGGCCTTAAGCCTAGCCCGCACTTGTGCCCCGGCCTTAAGCCTAGCCCGCACTTGTGCCCCGGCCTTAAGCCTAGCCCGCACTTGTGCCCCGGCCTTAAGCCTAGCCCGCACTTGTGCCCCTCCCTTAAGCCTAGCCCGCACTTGTGCCCCGGCCTTAAGCCTAGCCCGCACTTGTGCCCCGGCCTTTAGCCTAGCCCGCTCTTGTGCCCCGGCCTTAAGCCTAGCCCGCACTTGTGCCCCCGCCTTAAGCCTAGCCCGCACTTGTGCCCCGGCCTTAAGCCTATCCCGCACTTGTGCCCCGGCCTTAAGCCTAGCCCGCACTTGTGCCCCGGCCTTAAGCCTAGCCCGCACTTGTGCCCCGGCCTTAAGCCTAGCCCGCACTTGTGCCCCGGCCTTAAGCCTAGCCCGCACTTGTGCCCCGGCCTTAAGCCTAGCCCGCACTTGTGCCCCGGCCTTAAGCCTAGCCCGCACTTGTGCCCCGGCCTTAAGCCTAGCCCGCACTTGTGCCCCGGCCTTAAGCCTAGCCCGCACTTGTGCCCCGGCCTTAAGCCTAGCCCGCACTTGTGCCCCGGCCTTAAGCCTAGCCCGCACTTGTGCCCCGGCCTTAAGCCTAGCCCGCACTTGTGCCCCGGCCTTAAGCCTAGCCCGCACTTGTGCCCCGGCCTTAAGCCTAGCCCGCACTTGTGCCCCGGCCTTAAGCCTAGCCCGCACTTGTGCCCCGGCCTTAAGCCTAGCCCGCACTTGTGCCCCTGCCTGATGCCTAGCCAGCACTTGTGCCCCTGCCTTATGCCTAGCCAGCACTTGTGCCTCTGCCTTATGCTTAGTTTGTACTTGTGCCCCTGCCTTATGCCTAGCCAGCACTTCTGCCCCTGCCTTATGCCTAGCCAGCACTTGTGCCCCTGCCTTTTGCCTAGCCAGCACTTGTGCCCCTGCCTTATGCCTAGCCAGCACTTGTGCCCCTGCCTTATGCCTAGCCAGCACTTGTGCCCCTGCCTTATGCCTAGCCAGCACTTGTGCCCCTGCCTGATGCCTAGCCAGCACTTGTGCCCCTGCCTTATGCCTAGCCAGCACTTGTGCCTCTGCCTTATGCTTCGTTTGTACTTGTGCCCCTGCCTTATGCCTAGCCAGCACTTGTGCCCCTGCCTTATGCCTAGCCAGCACTTGTGCCCCTGCCTTATGCCTAACCAGCCCTTGTGCCCCTGCCTTATGCCTAGCCAGCCCTTGTGCCCCTGCCTTATGCCTAGCCAGCCCTTGTGCCCCTGCCTTACGCCTAGCCATCACTTGTGCCCCTGCCTTTCGCCTAGCCAGCACTTGTGCCTCTGCCTTATGCTTAGTTTGTACTTGTGCCCCTGCCTTATGCCTAGCCAGCACTTGTGCCCCTGCCTTATGCCTAGCCAGCACTTGTGCCCCTGCCTTATGCCTAACCAGCCTTTGTGCCCCTGCCTTATGCCTAGCCAGCACTTGTGCCCCTGCCTTACGCCTAGCCATCACTTGTGCCCCTGCCTTTCGCTTAGCCATCACTTGTGCCCCTGCCTTATGCCTAGCCAGCACTTGTGCCCCTGCCTTATGCCTAGCCAGCACTTGTGCCCCTGCCTTATGCCTAGCCAGCACTTGTGCCCCTGCCTTATGCCTAGCCAGCACTTGTGCCCCTGCCTTATGCCTAGCCAGCACTTGTGCCTCTGCCTTATGCCTAGCCAGCACTTGTGCCCCTGCCTTATGCCTAGCCAGCACTTGTGCCCCTGCCTTATGCCTAGCCAGCACTTGTGCCCCTGCCTTATGCCTAGCCAGCACTTGTGCCCCTGCCTTATGCCTAGCCAGCACTTGTGCCCCTGCCTTATGCCTAGCCAGCACTTGTGCCCCTGCCTTATGCCTAGCCAGCACTTGTGCCCCTGCCTTATGCCTAGCCAGCACTTGTGCCTCTGCCTTATGCCTAGCCAGCACTTGTGCCCCTGCCTTATGCCTAGCCAGCACTTGTGCCCCTGCCTTATGCCTAGCCAGCACTTGTGCCCCTGCCTTATGCCTAGCCAGCACTTGTGCCCCTGCCTTATGCCTAGCCAGCACTTGTGCCCCTGCCTTATGCCTAGCCAGCACTTGTGCCCCTGCCTTATGCCTAGCCAGCACTTGTGCCCCTGCCTTATGCCTAGCCAGCACTTGTGCCCCTGCCTTATGCCTAGCCAGCACTTGTGCCCCTGCCTTATGCCTAGCCAGCACTTGTGCCCCTGCCTTATGCCTAGCCAGCACTTGTGCCCCTGCCTTATGCCTAGCCAGCACTTGTTCCCCTGCCTTATGACTATCCAGCATTTGTGCCCCTGCCTTATGCCTAGCCAGCACTTGTGCCCCTGCCTTATGCCTAGCCAGCACTTGTGCCCCTGCCTTATGCCTAGCCAGCACTTGTGCCCCTGCCTTATGCCTAGCCAGCACTTGTGCCCCTGCCTTATGCCTAGCCAGCACTTGTGCCCCTGCCTTATGCCTAGCCAGCACTTGTGCCCCTGCCTTATGCCTAGCCAGCACTTGTGCCCCTGCCTTATGCCTAGCCAGCACTTGTGCCCCTGCCTTATGCCTAGCCCGCACTTGTGCCCCTGCCTTATGCCTAGCCCGCACTTGTGCCCCTGCCTTATGCCTAGCCCGCACTTGTGCCCCTGCCTTATGCCTAGCCCGCCCTTGTGCCCCTGCCTTATGCCTAGCCCGCACTTGTGCCCCTGCCTTATGCCTAGCCCGCACTTGTGCCCCTGCCTTAAGCGTAGCCCGCACTTGTGCCCCTGCCTTATGCCTAGCCCGCTCTTGTGCCCCTGCCTTATGCCTAGCCAGCACTTGTGCCCCTGCCTTATGCCTAGCCAGCACTTGTGCCCCTGCCTTATGCCTAGCCAACACTTGTGCCCCTGCCTTATGCCTAGCCAGCACTTGTGCCCCTGCCTTATGCCTAGCCAGCACTTGTGCCCCTGCCTTATGCCTAGCCAGCACTTGTGCCCCTGCCTTATGCCTAGCCAGCACTTGTGCCCCTGCCTTATGCCTAGCCAGCACTTGTGCCCCTGCCTTATGCCTAGCCAGCACTTGTGCCCCTGCCTTATGCCTAGCCAGCACTTGTGCCCCTGCCTTATGCCTAGCCAGCACTTGTGCCCCTGCCTTATCCCTAGCCAGCACTTGTGCCCCTGCCTTATGCCTAGCCTGCACGTGTGCCCCTGCCTTATGCCTAGCCTGCACGTGTGCCCCTGCCTTATGCCTAGCCTGCACGTGTGCCCCTGCCTTATGCCTAGCCTGCACTTGTGCCCCTGCTTTATGCCTAGCCTGCACTTGTGCCCCTGCCTTATGCCTAGCCTGCACTTGTGCCCCTGCCTTATGCCTAGCCAGCACTTGTGCCCCTGCCTTATGCCTAGCCAGCACTTGTGCCCCTGCCTTATGCCTAGCCAGCACTTGTGCCCCTGCCTTATGCCTAGCCCGCACTTGTGCCCCTGCCTTATGCCTAGCCAGCACTTGTGCCCCTGCCCTATGCCTAGCCAGCACTTGTGCCCCTGCCTTATGCCTAGCCTGCACTTGTGCCCCTGCCTTATGCCTAGCCAGCACTTGTGCCCCTGCCTTATGCCTAGCCTGCACTTGTGCCCCTGCCTTATGCCTAGCCTGCACGTGTGCCCCTGCCTTATGCCTAGCCTGCACGTGTGCCCCTGCCTTATGCCTAGCATGCACGTGTGCCCCTGCCTTATGCCTAGCCAGCACTTGTGCCCCTGCCTTATGCCTAGCCAGCACTTGTGCCCCTGCCTTATGCCTAGCCTGCACTTGTGCCCCTGCCTTATGCCTAGCCAGCACTTGTGCCCCTGCCTTATGCCTAGCCCGCACTTGTGCCCCTGCCTTATGCCTAGCCCGCACTTGTGCCCCTGCCTTATGCCTAGCCAGCACTTGTGCCCCTGCCCTATGCCTAGCCAGCACTTGTGCCCCTGCCTTATGCCTAGCCTGCACTTGTGCCCCTGCCTTATGCCTAGCCAGCACTTGTGCCCCTGCCTTATGCCTAGCCTGCACTTGTGCCCCTGCCTTATGCCTAGCCTGCACTTGTGCCCCTGCCTTATGCCTAGCCTGCACTTGTGCCCCTGCCTTATGCCTAGCCTGCACTTGTGCCTCTGCTTTATGCCTAGCCTGCACTTGTGCCCCTGCCTTATGCCTCGCCTGCACTTGTGCCCCTGCCTTATGCCTAGCCTGCACTTGTGCCCCTGCTTTATGCCTAGCCTGCACTTGTGCCCCTGCCTTATGCCTAGCCTGCACTTGTGCCCCTGCCTTATGCCTAGCCTGCACTTGTGCCCTTGCCTTATGCCTAGCCAGCACTTGTGCCCCTTGCATTATTGTTTTTTTGTCTTTAGCTTCATGTTAGTTATGCACACAGGGCAGGCTTTACGCTCTTCGCTCTTGTCCCGTCTGAATGCACATGCACGACTGTAATTGGGGACGAAGGCATTACCCATTTACGGAGGACAGACAAGATGTGCCTGGTCGCTTGGAGCATGGGGGTTATGGAGTGGCTCCGCACTGTACAACAAAGTACAGAGTAGAGGGGTGAAAGCTAGCTCTTCACCCCTAAGGGTGCCTATCCCTTTATGCAAAGAGTGCAAAGAGTTAGCCGTATGCCTTATTCCTAGCCATCACTTGTGCCCCTGCCTTATGCCTAGCCTGCACTTGTGCACCTGCCTTATGCCTAGCCTGCACTTGTGCACCTGCCTTATGCCTAGCCTGCACTTGTGCACCTGCCTTATGCCTAGCCTGCACTTGTGCACCTGCCTTATGCCTAGCCTGCACTTGTGCCCCTGCCTTATGCCTAGCCTGCACTTGTGCCCCTGCCTTATGCCTAGCCTGCACTTGTGCCCCTGCCTTATGCCTAGCCTGCACTTGTGCCCCTGCCTTATGCCTAGCCTGCACTCGTGCCCCTGCCTTATGCCTAGCCTGCACTCGTGCCCCTGCCTTATGCCTAGCCTACACTCGTGCCCCTGCCTTATGCCTAGCCTGCACGTGTGCCCCTGCCTTATGCCTAGCCTGCACTTGTGCCCCTGCCTTATGCCTAGCCAGCACTTGTGCCCCTGCCTTATGCCTAGCCAGCACTTGTGCCCCTGCCTTATGCCTAGCCCGCACTTGTGCCCCTGCCTTATGCCTAGCCCGCACTTGTGCCCCTGCCTTATGCCTAGCCCGCCCTTGTGCCCCTGCCTTATGCCTAGCCCGCACTTGTGCCCCTGCCTTATGCCTAGCCCGCACTTGTGCCCCTGCCTTATGCCTAGCCCGCACTTGTGCCCCTGCCTTATGCCTAGCCCGCACTTGTGCCCCTGCCTTATGCCTAGCCTGCACGTGTGCCCCTGCCTTATGCCTAGCCTGCACGTGTGACCCTGCCTTATGCCTAGCCTGCACGTGTGCCCCTGCCTTATGCCTAGCCTGCACGTGTGCCCCTGCCTTATGCCTAGCCAGCACTTGTGCCCCTGCCTTATGCCTTGCCAGCACGTGTGCCCCTGCCTTATGCCTTGCCAGCACTTGTGCCCCTGCCTTATGCCTTGCCAGCACTTGTGCCCCTGCCTTATGCCTAGCCAGCACTTGTGCCCCTGCCTTATGCCTAGCCAGCACTTGTGGCCCTGCCTTATGCCTAGCAAGCACTTGTGCCCCTGCCTTATGCCTAGCCAGCACTTGTGCCCCTGCCTTATGCCTAGCCAGCACTTGTGCCCCTGCCTTATGCCTAGCCAGCACTTGTGCCCCTGCCTTATGCCTAGCCAGCACTTGTGCCCCTGCCTTATGCCTAGCCAGCACTTGTGCCCCTGCCTTATGCCTAGCCAGCACTTGTGCCCCTGCCTTATGCCTAGCCAGCACTTGTGCCCCTGCCTTATGCCTAGCCAGCACTTGTGCCCCTGCCTTATGCCTAGCCAGCACTTGTGCCCCTGCCTTATGCCTAGCCAGCACTTGTGCCCCTGCCTTATGCCTAGCCAGCACTTGTGCCCCTGCCTTATGCCTAGCCAGCACTTGTGCCCCTGCCTTATGCCTAGCCAGCACTTGTGCCCCTGCCTTATGCCTAGCCAGCACTTGTGCCCCTGCCTTATGCCTAGCCAGCACTTGTGCCCCTGCCTTATGCCTAGCCAGCACTTGTGCCCCTGCCTTATGCCTAGCCAGCACTTGTGCCTCTGCCTTATGCCTAGCCAGCACTTGTGCCCCTGCCTTATGCCTAGCCAGCACTTGTGCCACTGCCTTATGCCTAGCCAGCACTTGTGCCCCTGCCTTATGCCTAGCCAGCACTTGTGCCCCTGCCTTATGCCTAGCCAGCACTTGTGCCCCTGCCTTATGCCTAGCCAGCACTTGTGCCCCTGCCTTATGCCTAGCCAGCACTTGTGCCCCTGCCTTATGCCTAGCCAGCACTTGTGCCCCTGCCTTATGCCGAGCCAGCACTTGTGCCCCTGCCTTATGCCTTGCCAGCACTTGTGCCCCCGCCTTATGCCTTGCCAGCACTTGTGCCCCCGCCTTATGCCTTGCCAGCACTTGTGCCCCCGCCTTATGCCTAGCCAGCACTTGTGCCCCCGCCTTATGCCTAGCCAGCACTTGTGCCCCCGCCTTATGCCTTGCCAGCACTTGTGCCCCCGCCTTATGCCTAGCCAGCACTTGTGCCCCCGCCTTATGCCTAGCCAGCACTTGTGCCCCCGCCTTATGCCTAGCCAGCACTTGTGCCCCCGCCTTATGCCTAGCCAGCACTTGTGCCCCCGCCTTATGCCTAGCCAGCACTTGTGCCCCCGCCTTATGCCTAGCCAGCACTTGTGCCCCCGCCTTATGCCTAGCCAGCACTTGTGCCCCCGCCTTATGCCTAGCCAGCACTTGTGCCCCCGCCTTATGCCTAGCCAGCACTTGTGCCCCCGCCTTATGCCTAGCCAGCACTTGTGCCCCCGCCTTATGCCTAGCCAGCACTTGTGCCCCCGCCTTATGCCTAGCCAGCACTTGTGCCCCCGCCTTATGCCTAGCCAGCACTTGTGCCCCCGCCTTATGCCTAGCCAGCACTTGTGCCCCCGCCTTATTCCTAGCCAGCACTTGTGCCCCCGCCTTATGCCTAGCCAGCACTTGTGCCCCCGCCTTATGCCTAGCCAGCACTTGTGCCCCTGCCTTATGCCTAGCCAGCACTTGTGCCCCTGCCTTATGCCTAGCCAGCACTTGTGCCCCTGCCTTATGCCTAGCCAGCACTTGTGCCCCTGCCTTATGCCTAGCCAGCACTTGTGCCCCTGCCTTATGCCTAGCCAGCACTTGTGCCCCTGCCTTATGCCTAGCCAGCACTTGTGCCCCTGCCTTATGCCTAGGCAGCACTTGTGCCCCTGCCTTATGCCTAGGCAGCACTTGTGCCCCTGCCTTATGCCTAGCCAGCACTTGTGCCCCTGCCTTATGCCTAGCCAGCACTTGTGCCCCTGCCTTATGCCTAGCCTGCACTTGTGCCCCTGCCTTATGCCTAGCCTGCACTTGTGCCCCTGCCTTATGCCTAGCCTGCACTTGTGCCCCTGCCTTATGCCTAGCCTGCACTTGTGCCTCTGCTTTATGCCTAGCCTGCACTTGTGCCCCTGCCTTATGCCTCGCCTGCACTTGTGCCCCTGCCTTATGCCTAGCCTGCACTTGTGCCCCTGCTTTATGCCTAGCCTGCACTTGTGCCCCTGCGTTATGCCTAGCCTGCACTTGTGCCCCTGCCTTATGCCTAGCCTGCACTTGTGCCCCTGCCTTATGCCTAGCCTGCACTTGTGCCCCTTGCATTATTGTTTTTTTGTCTTTAGCTTCATGTTAGTTATGCACACAGGGCAGGCTTTACGCTCTTCGCTCTTGTCCCGTCTGAATGCACATGCACGACTGTAATTGGGGACGAAGGCATTACCCATTTACGGAGGACAGACAAGATGTGCCTGGTCGCTTGGAGCATGGGGGTTATGGAGTGGCTCCGCACTGTACAACAAAGTACAGAGTAGAGGGGTGAAAGCTAGCTCTTCACCCCTAAGGGTGCCTATCCCTTTATGCAAAGAGTGCAAAGAGTTAGCCGTATGCCTTATTCCTAGCCATCACTTGTGCCCCTGCCTTATGCCTAGCCTGCACTTGTGCACCTGCCTTATGCCTAGCCTGCACTTGTGCACCTGCCTTATGCCTAGCCTGCACTTGTGCACCTGCCTTATGCCTAGCCTGCACTTGTGCCCCTGCCTTATGCCTAGCCTGCACTTGTGCCCCTGCCTTATGCCTAGCCTGCACTTGTGCCCCTGCCTTATGCCTAGCCTGCACTCGTGCCCCTGCCTTATGCCTAGCCTGCACTCGTGCCCCTGCCTTATGCCTAGCCTGCACTCGTGCCCCTGCCTTATGCCTAGCCTGCACTCGTGCCCCTGCCTTATGCCTAGCCTGCACGTGTGCCCCTGCCTTATGCCTAGCCTGCACGTGTGCCCCTGCCTTATGCCTAGCCTGCACGTGTGCCCCTGCCTTATGCCTAGCCTGCAAGTGTGCCCCTGCCTTATGCCTAGCCTGCACGTGTGCCCCTGCCTTATGCCTAGCCAGCACTTGTGCCCCTGCCTTATGCCTTGCCAGCACGTGTGCCCCTGCATTATGCCTTGCCAGCACTTGTGCCCCTGCCTTATGCCTTGCCAGCACTTGTGCCCCTGCCTTATGCCTAGCAAGCACTTGTGCCCCTGCCTTATGCCTAGCCAGCACTTGTGCCCCTGCCTTATGCCTAGCCAGCACTTGTGCCCCTGCCTTATGCCTAGCCAGCACTTGTGCCCCTGCCTTATGCCTAGCCAGCACTTGTGCCCCTGCCTTATGCCTAGCCAGCACTTGTGCCCCTGCCTTATGCCTAGCCAGCACTTGTGCCCCTGCCTTATGCCTAGCCAGCACTTGTGCCCCTGCCTTATGCCTAGCCAGCACTTGTGCCCCTGCCTTATGCCTAGCCAGCACTTGTGCCCCTGCCTTATGCCTAGCAAGCACTTGTGCCCCTGCCTTATGCCTAGCCAGCACTTGTGCCCCTGCCTTATGCCTAGCCAGCACTTGTGCCCCTGCCTTATGCCTAGCCAGCACTTGTGCCCCTGCCTTATGCCTAGCCAGCACTTGTGCCCCTGCCTTATGCCTAGCCAGCACTTGTGCCCCTGCCTTATGCCTAGCCAGCACTTGTGCCCCTGCCTTATGCCTAGCCAGCACTTGTGCCCCTGCCTTATGCCTAGCCAGCACTTGTGCCCCTGCCTTATGCCTAGCCAGCACTTGTGCCCCTGCCTTATGCCTAGCCAGCACTTGTGCCCCTGCCTTATGCCTAGCCAACACTTGTGCCCCTGCCTTATGCCTAGCCAGCACTTGTGCCCCTGCCTTATGCCTAGCCAGCACTTGTGCCCCTGCCTTATGCCTAGCCAGCACTTGTGCCTAGCCAGCACTTGTGCCCCTGCCTTATGCCTAGCCAGCACTTGTGCCCCTGCCTTATGCCTAGCCAGCACTTGTGCCCCTGCCTTATGCCTAGCCAGCACTTGTGCCCCTGCCTTATGCCTAGCCAGCACTTGTGCCCCTGCCTTATGCCTAGCCAGCACTTGTGCCCCTGCCTTATGCCTAGCCAGCACTTGTGCCCCTGCCTTATGCCTAGCCAGCACTTGTGCCCCTGCCTTATGCCTAGCCAGCACTTGTGCCACTGCCTTATGCCTAGCCAGCACTTGTGCCCCTGCCTTATGCCTAGCCAGCACTTGTGCCCCTGCCTTATGCCTAGCCAGCACTTGTGCCCCTGCCTTATGCCTAGCCAGCACTTGTGCCCCTGCCTTATGCCTAGCCAGCACTTGTGCCCCTGCCTTATGCCGAGCCAGCACTTGTGCCCCCGCCTTATGCCGAGCCAGCACTTGTGCCCCCGCCTTATGCCTAGCCAGCACTTGTGCCCCCGCCTTATGCCTAGCCAGCACTTGTGCCCCCGCCTTATGCCTAGCCAGCACTTGTGCCCCCGCCTTATGCCTAGCCAGCACTTGTGCCCCCGCCTTATGCCTAGCCAGCACTTGTGCCCCCGCCTTATGCCTAGCCAGCACTTGTGCCCCCGCCTTATGCCTAGCCCGCACTTGTGCCCCTGCCTCATGCCTAGCCCGCACTTGTGCCCCTGCCTCATGCCTAGCCCGCACTTGTGCCCCTGCCTCATGCCTAGCCCGCACTTGTGCCCCTGCCTCATGCCTAGCCCGCACTTGTGCCCCTGCCTCATGCCTAGCCCGCACTTGTGCCCCTGCCTCATGCCTAGCCCGCACTTGTGCCCCTGCCTCATGCCTAGCCCGCACTTGTGCCCCTGCCTCATGCCTAGCCCGCACTTGTGCCCCTGCCTCATGCCTAGCCCGCACTTGTGCCCCTGCCTCATGCCTAGCCCGCACTTGTGCCCCTGCCTCATGCCTAGCCCGCACTTGTGCCCCTGCCTCATGCCTAGCCCGCACTTGTGCCCCTGCCTCATGCCTAGCCCGCACTTGTGCCCCTGCCTCATGCCTAGCCCGCACTTGTGCCCCTGCCTCATGCCTAGCCCGCACTTGTGCCCCTGCCTCATGCCTAGCCCGCACTTGTGCCCCTGCCTCATGCCTAGCCCGCACTTGTGCCCCTGCATCATGCCTAGCCCGCACTTGTGCCCCTGCCTCATGCCTAGCCTGCACTTGTGCCCCTGCCTCATGCCTAGCCTGCACTTGTGCCCCTGCCTCATGCCTAGCCTGCACTTGTGCCCCTGCCTCATGCCTAGCCAGCACTTGTGCCCCTGCTTTATGCCTAGCCTGCACTTGTGCCCCTGCCTTATGCCTAGCCTGCACTTGTGCCCCTGCCTTATTCCTAGCCTGCACTTGTGGCCCTGCCTTATGCCTAGCCTGCACTTGTGCCCCTGCCTTATGCCTAGCCTGCACTTGTGCCCCTGCCTTATGCCTAGCCTGCACTTGTGCCCCTGCCTTATGCCTAGCCTGCACTTGTGCCCCTGCCTTATGCCTAGCCTGCACTCGTGCCCCTGCCTTATGCCTAGCCTGCACTCGTGCCCCTGCCTTATGCCTAGCCTGCACTCGTGCCCCTGCCTTATGCCTAGCCTGCACGTGTGCCCCTGCCTTATGCCTAGCCTGCACGTGTGCCCCTGCCTTATGCCTAGCCTGCACGTGTGCCCCTGCCTTATGCCTAGCCTGCACGTGTGCCCCTGCCTTATGCCTAGCCTGCAAGTGTGCCCCTGCCTTATGCCTAGCCTGCACGTGTGCCCCTGCCTTATGCCTAGCCAGCACTTGTGCCCCTGCCTTATGCCTAGCCAGCACTTGTGCCCCTGCCTTATGCCTTGCCAGCACTTGTGCCCCCGCCTTATGCCTAGCCAGCACTTGTGCCCCTGCCTTATGCCTAGCCTGCACTTGTGCCCCTGCCTTATGCCTAGCCTGCACTCGTGCCCCTGCCTTATGCCTAGCCTGCACTCGTGCCCCTGCCTTATGCCTAGCCTGCACGTGTGCCCCTGCCTTATGCCTAGCCTGCACGTGTGCCCCTGCCTTATGCCTAGCCAGCACTTGTGCCCCTGCCTTATGCCTAGCCTGCACTTGTGCCCCTGCCTTATGCCTAGCCTGCACTTGTGCCCTTGCCTTATGCCTAGCCTGCACTTGTGCCCCTGCCTTATGCCTAGCCAGCACTTGTGCCCCTCCCTTATGCCTAGCCTGCACTTGTGCCCCTCCCTTATGCCTAGCCTGCACTTGTGCCCCTGCCTTATGCCTAGCCTGCACCTGTGCCCCTGCCTTATGCCCCTGCCTTATGCCTAGCCTGCACTTGTGCCCCTGCCTCATGCCTAGCCTGCACTTGTGCCCCTGCTTTATGCCTAGCCTGCACTTGTGCCCCTGCCTTATGCCTAGCCTGCACTTGTGCCCCTGCCTTATGCCTAGCCTGCACTTGTGCCCCTGCCTTATGCCTAGCCTGCACTTGTGCCCCTGCCTTATGCCTAGCCTGCACTTGTGCCCCTGCCTTATTCCTAGCCTGCACTTGTGCCCCTGCCTTATGCCTAGCCTGCACTTGTGCCCCTGCCTTATGCCTAGCCTGCACTTGGGCCCCTGCCTTATGCCTAGCCAGCACCTGTGCCCCTGCCTTATGCCCCTGCCTTATGCCTAGCCTGCACTTCTGCCCCTGCCTTATGCCTAGCCTGCACGTGTGCCCCTGCCTCATGCCTAGCCTGCACTTGTGCCCCTGCCTCATGCCTAGCCTGCACTTGTGCCCCTGCCTCATGCCTAGCCTGCACTTGTGCCCCTGCCTCATGCCTAGCCTGCACTTGTGCCCCTGCCTCATGCCTAGCCTGCACTTGTGCCCCTGCCTCATGCCTAGCCTGCACTTGTGCCCCTGCTTTATGCCTAGCCTGCACTTGTGCCCCTGCCTCATGCCTAGCCTGCACTTGTGCCCCTGCCTTATTCCTAGCCTACACTTGTGCCCCTGCCTTATGCCTAGCCTGCACTTGTGCCCCTGCCTTATGCCTAGCCTGCACTTGTGCCCCTGCCTTATGCCTAGCCTGCACTTGTGCCCCTGCCTTATGCCTAGCCTGCACTTGTGCCCCTGCCTTATGCCTAGCCTGCACTTGTGCCCCTCCCTTATGCCTAGCCTGCACTTGTGCCCCTGCCTTATGCCTAGCCTGCACTTGTGCCCCTGCCTTATGCCTAGCCTGCACTTGTGCCCCTGCCTTATGCCTTGCCTGCACTTGTGCCCCTGCCTTATGCCTTGCCTGCACTTGTGCCCCTGCCTTATGCCTAGCCTGCACTTGTGCCCCTGCCTTATGCCTAGCCAGCACTTGTGCCCCTGCCTTATGCCTAGCCAGCACTTGTGCCCCTGCCTTATGCCTAGCCAGCACTTGTGCCCCTGCCTTATGCCTAGCCAGCACTTGTGCCCCTGCCTTATGCCTAGCCAGCACTTGTGCCCCTGCCTTATGCCTAGCCAGCACTTGTGCCCCTGCCTTATGCCTAGCCAGCACTTGTGCCCCTGCCTTATGCCTAGCCTGCACTTGTGCCCCTGCCTTATGCCTAGCCTGCACTTGTGCCCCTGCCTTATGCCTAGCCTGCACTTGTGCCCCTGCCTTATGCCTAGCCTGCACTTGTGCCCCTGCCTTATGCCTAGCCTGCACTTGTGCCCCTGCCTTATGCCTAGCCTGCACGTGTGCCCCTGCCTTATGCCTAGCCTGCACGTGTGCCCCTGCCTTATGCCTAGCCTGCACGTGTGCCCCTGCCTTATGCCTAGCCTGCACGTGTGCCCCTGCCTTATGCCTAGCCTGCACGTGTGCCCCTGCCTTATGACTAGCCTGCACGTGTGCCCCTGCCTTATGACTAGCCTGCACGTGTGCCCCTGCCTTATGACTAGCCTGCACGTGTGCCCCTGCCTTATGACTAGCCTGCACGTGTGCCCCTGCCTTATGACTAGCCTGCACGTGTGCCCCTGCCTTATGACTAGCCTGCACGTGTGCCCCTGCCTTATGCCTAGCCTGCACGTGTGCACCTGCCTTATGCCAAGCCAGCACGTGTGCACCTGCCTTATGCCAAGCCAGCACGTGTGCACCTGCCTTATGCCAAGCCAGCACGTGTGCACCTGCCTTATGCCAAGCCAGCACGTGTGCCCCTGCCTTATGCCTAGCCAGCACGTGTGCCCCTGCCTTTTGCCTAGCCAGCACTTGTGCCCCTGCCTTATGCCTAGCCAGCACTTGTGCCCCTGCCTTATGCCTAGCCAGCACTTGTGCCCCTGCCTTATGCCTAGCCAGCACTTGTGCCCCTGCCTTATGCCTAGCCAGCACTTGTGCCCCTGCCTTATGCCTAGCCAGCACTTGTGCCCCTGCCTTATGCCTAGCCAGCACTTGTGCCCCTGCCTTATGCCTAGCCAGCACTTGTGCCCCTGCCTTATGCCTAGCCAGCACTTGTGCCCCTGCCTTATGCCTAGCCAGCACTTGTGCCCCTGCCTTATGCCTAGCCAGCACTTGTGCCCCTGCCTTATGCCTAGCCAGCACTTGTGCCCCTGCCTTATGCCTAGCCCGCACTTGTGCCCCTGCCTTATGCCTAGCCCGCACTTGTGCCCCTGCCTTATGCCTAGCCCGCACTTGTGCCCCTGCCTTATGCCTAGCCCGCACTTGTGCCCCTGCCTTATGCCTAGCCCGCACTTGTGCCCCTGCCTTATGCCTAGCCCGCACTTGTGCCCCTGCCTTATGCCTAGCCCGCACTTGTGCCCCTGCCTAATGCCTAGCCCGCACTTGTGCCCCTGCCTCATGCCTAGCCCGCACTTGTGCCCCTGCCTCATGCCTAGCCCGCACTTGTGCCCCTGCCTCATGCCTAGCCCGCACTTGTGCCCCTGCCTCATGCCTAGCCCGCACTTGTGCCCCTGCCTCATGCCTAGCCCGCACTTGTGCCCCTGCCTCATGCCTAGCCCGCACTTGTGCCCCTGCCTCATGCCTAGCCCGCACTTGTGCCCCTGCCTCATGCCTAGCCCGCACTTGTGCCCCTGCCTCATGCCTAGCCCGCACTTGTGCCCCTGCCTCATGCCTAGCCCGCACTTGTGCCCCTGCCTCATGCCTAGCCCGCACTTGTGCCCCTGCCTCATGCCTAGCCCGCACTTGTGCCCCTGCCTCATGCCTAGCCCGCACTTGTGCCCCTGCCTCATGCCTAGCCCGCACTTGTGCCCCTGCCTCATGCCTAGCCCGCACTTGTGCCCCTGCCTCATGCCTAGCCCGCACTTGTGCCCCTGCCTCATGCCTAGCCCGCACTTGTGCCCCTGCCTCATGCCTAGCCCGCACTTGTGCCCCTGCCTCATGCCTAGCCTGCACTTGTGCCCCTGCCTCATGCCTAGCCTGCACTTGTGCCCCTGCCTCATGCCTAGCCTGCACTTGTGCCCCTGCCTCATGCCTAGCCTGCACTTGTGCCCCTGCCTCATGCCTAGCCTGCACTTGTGCCCCTGCCTCATGCCTAGCCAGCACTTGTGCCCCTGCTTTATGCCTAGCCTGCACTTGTGCCCCTGCCTTATGCCTAGCCTGCACTTGTGCCCCTGCCTTATTCCTAGCCTGCACTTGTGCCCCTGCCTTATTCCTAGCCTGCACTTGTGCCCCTGCCTTATGCCTAGCCTGCACTTGTGCCCCTGCCTTATGCCTAGCCTGCACTTGTGCCCCTGCCTTATGCCTAGCCTGCACTTGTGCCCCTGCCTTATGCCTAGCCTGCACTTGTGCCCCTGCCTTATGCCTAGCCTGCACTTGTGCCCCTGCCTTATGCCTAGCCAGCACTTGTGCCCCTGCCTTATGCCTAGCCAGCACTTGTGCCCCTGCCTTATGCCTAGCCAGCACTTGTGCCCCTGCCTTATGCCTAGCCAGCACTTGTGCCCCTGCCTTATGCCTAGCCAGCACTTGTGCCCCTGCCTTATGCCTAGCCAGCACTTGTGCCCCTGCCTTATGCCTAGCCAGCACTTGTGCCCCTGCCTTATGCCTAGCCAGCACTTGTGCCCCTGCCTTATGCCTAGCCAGCACTTGTGCCCCTGCCTTATGCCTAGCCAGCACTTGTGCCCCTGCCTTATGCCTAGCCAGCACTTGTGCCCCTGCCTTATGCCTAGCCAGCACTTGTGCCCCTGCCTTATGCCTAGCCAGCACTTGTGCCCCTGCCTTATGCCTAGCCAGCACTTGTGCCCCTGCCTTATGCCTAGCCAGCACTTGTGCCCCTGCCTTATGCCTAGCCAGCACTTGTGCCACTGCCTTATGCCTAGCCAGCACTTGTGCCCCTGCCTTATGCCTAGCCAGCACTTGTGCCCCTGCCTTATGCCTAGCCAGCACTTGTGCCCCTGCCTTATGCCTAGCCAGCACTTGTGCCCCTGCCTTATGCCTAGCCAGCACTTGTGCCCCTGCCTTATGCCGAGCCAGCACTTGTGCCCCTGCCTTATGCCGAGCCAGCACTTGTGCCCCTGCCTTATGCCGAGCCAGCACTTGTGCCCCTGCCTTATGCCTAGCCAGCACTTGTGCCCCCGCCTTATGCCTTGCCAGCACTTGTGCCCCCGCCTTATGCCTAGCCAGCACTTGTGCCCCCGCCTTATGCCTTGCCAGCACTTGTGCCCCCGCCTTATGCCTAGCCAGCACTTGTGCCCCCGCCTTATGCCTAGCCAGCACTTGTGCCCCCGCCTTATGCCTAGCCAGCACTTGTGCCCCCGCCTTATGCCTAGCCAGCACTTGTGCCCCCGCCTTATGCCTAGCCAGCACTTGTGCCCCCGCCTTATGCCTAGCCAGCACTTGTGCCCCCGCCTTATGCCTAGCCAGCACTTGTGCCCCCGCCTTATGCCTAGCCAGCACTTGTGCCCCCGCCTTATGCCTAGACAGCACTTGTGCCCCCGCCTTATGCCTAGCCAGCACTTGTGCCCCCGCCTTATTCCTAGCCAGCACTTGTGCCCCCGCCTTATGCCTAGCCAGCACTTGTGCCCCCGCCTTATGCCTAGCCAGCACTTGTGCCCCCGCCTTATGCCTAGCCAGCACTTGTGCCCCCGCCTTATGCCTAGCCAGCACTTGTGCCCCCGCCTTATGCCTAGCCAGCACTTGTGCCCCCGCCTTATGCCTAGCCAGCACTTGTGCCCCCGCCTTATGCCTAGCCAGCACTTGTGCCCCGCCTTATGCCTAGCCAGCACTTGTGCCCCCGCCTTATGCCTAGCCAGCACTTGTGCCCCCGCCTTATGCCTAGGCAGCACTTGTGCCCCTGCCTTATGCCGAGCCAGCACTTGTGCCCCTGCCTTATGCCGAGCCAGCACTTGTGCCCCTGCCTTATGCCTAGCCAGCACTTGTGCCCCCGCCTTATGCCTTGCCAGCACTTGTGCCCCCGCCTTATGCCTAGCCAGCACTTGTGCCCCCGCCTTATGCCTTGCCAGCACTTGTGCCCCCGCCTTATGCCTAGCCAGCACTTGTGCCCCCGCCTTATGCCTAGCCAGCACTTGTGCCCCCGCCTTATGCCTAGCCAGCACTTGTGCCCCCGCCTTATGCCTAGCCAGCACTTGTGCCCCCGCCTTATGCCTAGCCAGCACTTGTGCCCCCGCCTTATGCCTAGCCAGCACTTGTGCCCCCGCCTTATGCCTAGCCAGCACTTGTGCCCCCGCCTTATGCCTAGCCAGCACTTGTGCCCCCGCCTTATGCCTAGACAGCACTTGTGCCCCCGCCTTATGCCTAGCCAGCACTTGTGCCCCCGCCTTATTCCTAGCCAGCACTTGTGCCCCCGCCTTATGCCTAGCCAGCACTTGTGCCCCCGCCTTATTCCTAGCCAGCACTTGTGCCCCCGCCTTATGCCTAGCCAGCACTTGTGCCCCCGCCTTATGCCTAGCCAGCACTTGTGCCCCCGCCTTATGCCTAGCCAGCACTTGTGCCCCCGCCTTATGCCTAGCCAGCACTTGTGCCCCCGCCTTATGCCTAGCCAGCACTTGTGCCCCGCCTTATGCCTAGCCAGCACTTGTGCCCCCGCCTTATGCCTAGCCAGCACTTGTGCCCCTGCCTTATGCCTAGTCAGCACTTGTGCCCCTGCCTTATGCCTAGCCAGCACTTGTGCCCCTGCATTATGCCTAGCCAGCACTTGTGCCCCTGCCTTATGCCTAGCCTGCACGTGTGCCCCTGCCTTATGCCTAGCCTGCACGTGTGCCCCTGCCTTATGCCTAGCCAGCACTTGTGCCCCTGCCTTATGCCTAGTCAGCACTTGTGCCCCTGCCTTATGCCTAGCCAGCACTTGTGCCCCTGCCTTATGCCTAGCCAGCACTTGTGCCCCTGCCTTATGCCTAGCCAGCACTTGTGCCCCTGCCTTATGCCTAGCCTGCACGTGTGCCCCTGCCTTATGCCTAGCCTGCACGTGTGCCCCTGCCTTATGCCTAGCCAGCACTTGTGCCCCTGCCTTATGCCTAGCCTGCACGTGTGCCCCTGCCTTATGCCTAGCCTGCACGTGTGCCCCTGCCTTATGCCTAGCCTGCACTTGTGCCCCTGCCTTATGCCTAGCCTGCACTTGTGCCCCTTGCATTATTGTTTTTTTGTCTTTAGCTTCATGTTGGTTATGCACACAGGGCAGGCTTTACGCTCTTCGCTCTTGTCCCGTCTGAATGCACATGCACGACTGTAATTGGGGACGAAGGCATTACCCATTTACGGAGGACAGACAAGATGTGCCTGGTCGCTTGGAGCATGGGGGTTATGGAGTGGCTCCGCACTGTACAACAAAGTACAGAGTAGAGGGGTGAAAGCTAGCTCTTCACCCCTAAGGGTGCCTATCCCTTTATGCAAAGAGTGCAAAGAGTTAGCCGTATGCCTTATGTGTAGCCATCACTTGTGCCCCTGCCTTAAGCCTAGCCTGCATAGGTGCCCCTGCCTTATGCCTAGCCAGCACTTGTGCCCCGGCCTTATGCCTAGCCAGCCCTTGTGCCCTGGCCTTATGCCTAGCCAGCACTTGTGCCCCGGCCTTATGCCTAGCCAGCACTTGTGCCCCGGCCTTATGCCTAGCCAGCACTTGTGCCCCGGCCTTATGCCTAGCCAGCACTTGTGCCCCTGCCTTATGCCTAGCCAGCACTTGTGCCCCTGCCTTATGCCTAGCCAGCACTTGTGCCCCTGCCTTATGCCTAGCCTACACTTGTGCCCCTGCCTTATGCCTAGCCCGCACTTGTGCCCCTGCCTTATGCCTAGCCCGCACTTGTGCCCCTGCCTTATGCCTAGCCCGCACTTGTGCCCCTGCCTTATGCCTAGCCAGCACTTGTGCCCCTGCCTTATGCCTAGCCAGCACTTGTGCCCCTGCCTTATGCCTAGCCAGCACTTGTGCCCCTGCCTTATGCCTAGCCAGCACTTGTGCCCCTGCCTTATGCCTAGCCAGCACTTGTGCCCCTGCCTTATGCCTAGCCAGCACTTGTGCCCCTGCCTTATGCCTAGCCAGCACTTGTGCCCCTGCCTTATGCCTAGCCAGCACTTGTGCCCCTGCCTTATGCCTAGCCAGCACTTGTGCCCCTGCCTTATGCCTAGCCAGCACTTGTGCCCCTGCCTTATGCCTAGCCAGCACTTGTGCCCCTGCCTTATGCCTAGCCAGCACTTGTGCCCCGGCCTTATGCCTAGCCAGCACTTGTGCCCCGGCCTTATGCCTAGCCAGCACTTGTGCCCCGGCCTTATGCCTAGCCAGCACTTGTGCCCCGGCCTTAAGCCTAGCCCGCACTTGTGCCCCGGCCTTAAGCCTAGCCCGCACTTGTGCCCCGGCCTTAAGCCTAGCCCGCACTTGTGCCCCGGCCTTAAGCCTAGCCCGCACTTGTGCCCCGGCCTTAAGCCTAGCCCGCACTTGTGCCCCGGCCTTAAGCCTAGCCCGCACTTGTGCCCCGGCCTTAAGCCTAGCCCGCACTTGTGCCCCGGCCTTAAGCCTAGCCCGCACTTGTGCCCCGGCCTTAAGCCTAGCCCGCACTTGTGCCCCGGCCTTAAGCCTAGCCCGCACTTGTGCCCCGGCCTTAAGCCTAGCCCGCACTTGTGCCCCGGCCTTAAGCCTAGCCCGCACTTGTGCCCCGGCCTTAAGCCTAGCCCGCACTTGTGCCCCGGCCTTAAGCCTAGCCCGCACTTGTGCCCCTGCCTTATGCCTAGCCAGCACTTGTGCCCCTGCCTTATGCCTAGCCAGCACTTGTGCCCCTTCCTTATGCCTAGCCAGCACTTGTGCCCCTGCCTTATGCCTAGCCCGCACTTGTGCCCCGGCCTTATGCCTAGCCCGCACTTGTGCCCCTGCCTTATGCCTAGCCAGCACTTGTGCCCCTGCCTTATGCCTAGCCAGCACTTGTGCCCCTGCCTTATGCCTAGCCAGCACTTGTGCCCCTGCCTTATGCCTAGCCAGCACTTGTGCCCCTGCCTTATGCCTAGCCAGCACTTGTGCCCCTGCCTTATGCCTAGCCAGCACTTGTGCCCCTGCCTTATGCCTAGCCAGCACTTGTGCCCCTGCCTTATGCCTAGCCAGCACTTGTGCCCCTGCCTTATGCCTAGCCAGCATTTGTGCCCCTGCCTTATGCCTAGCCAGCACTTGTGCCCCTGCCTTATGCCTAGCCAGCACTTGTGCCCCTGCCTTATGCCTAACCAGCACTTGTGCCCCGGCCTTATGCCTAGCCAGCACTTGTGCCCCGGCCTTATGCCTAGCCAGCACTTGTGCCCCGGCCTTAAGCCTAGCCCGCACTTGTGCCCCGGCCTTAAGCCTAGCCCGCACTTGTGCCCCGGCCTTAAGCCTAGCCCGCACTTGTGCCCCGGCCTTAAGCCTAGCCCGCACTTGTGCCCCGGCCTTAAGCCTAGCCCGCACTTGTGCCCCGGCCTTAAGCCTAGCCCGCACTTGTGCCCCGGCCTTAAGCCTAGCCCGCACTTGTGCCCCGGCCTTAAGCCTAGCCCGCACTTGTGCCCCGGCCTTAAGCCTAGCCCGCACTTGTGCCCCGGCCTTAAGCCTAGCCCGCACTTGTGCCCTGGCCTTAAGCCTAGCCCGCACTTGTGCCCCGGCCTTAAGCCTAGCCCGCACTTGTGCCCCGGCCTTAAGCCTAGCCCGCACTTGTGCCCCGGCCTTAAGCCTAGCCCGCACTTGTGCCCCGGCCTTAAGCCTAGCCCGCACTTGTGCCCCGGCCTTAAGCCTAGCCCGCACTTGTGCCCCGGCCTTAAGCCTAGCCCGCACTTGTGCCCCGGCCTTAAGCCTAGCCCGCACTTGTGCCCCGGCCTTAAGCCTAGCCCGCACTTGTGCCCCGGCCTTAAGCCTAGCCCGCACTTGTGCCCCGGCCTTAAGCCTAGCCCGCACTTGTGCCCCGGCCTTAAGCCTAGCCCGCACTTGTGCCCCGGCCTTAAGCCTAGCCCGCACTTGTGCCCCGGCCTTAAGCCTAGCCCGCACTTGTGCCCCGGCCTTAAGCCTAGCCCGCACTTGTGCCCCGGCCTTAAGCCTAGCCCGCACTTGTGCCCCGGCCTTAAGCCTAGCCCGCACTTGTGCCCCGGCCTTAAGCCTAGCCCGCACTTGTGCCCCGGCCTTAAGCCTAGCCCGCACTTGTGCCCCGGCCTTAAGCCTAGCCCGCACTTGTGCCCCGGCCTTAAGCCTAGCCCGCACTTGTGCCCCGGCCTTAAGCCTAGCCCGCACTTGTGCCCCGGCCTTAAGCCTAGCCCGCACTTGTGCCCCGGCCTTAAGCCTAGCCCGCACTTGTGCCCCGGCCTTAAGCCTAGCCCGCACTTGTGCCCCGGCCTTAAGCCTAGCCCGCACTTGTGCCCCGGCCTTAAGCCTAGCCCGCACTTGTGCCCCGGCCTTAAGCCTAGCCCGCACTTGCGCCCCGGCCTTAAGCCTAGCCCGCACTTGCGCCCCGGCCTTAAGCCTAGCCCGCACTTGTGCCCCGGCCTTAAGCCTAGCCCGCACTTGTGCCCCGGCCTTAAGCCTAGCCCGCACTTGTGCCCCTGCCTGATGCCTAGCCAGCACTTGTGCCCCTGCCTTATGCCTAGCCAGCACTTGTGCCTCTTCCTTATGCTTAGTTTGTACTTGTGCCCCTGCCTTATGCCTAGCCAGCACTTCTGCCCCTGCCTTATGCCTAGCCAGCACTTGTGCCCCTGCCTTTTGCCTAGCCAGCACTTGTGCCCCTGCCTTATGCCTAGCCAGCACTTGTGCCCCTGCCTTATGCCTAGCCAGCACTTGTGCCCCTGCCTTATGCCTAGCCAGCACTTGTGCCCCTGCCTGATGCCTAGCCAGCACTTGTGCCCCTGCCTTATGCCTAGCCAGCACTTGTGCCTCTGCCTTATGCTTCGTTTGTACTTGTGCCCCTGCCTTATGCCTAGCCAGCACTTGTGCCCCTGCCTTATGCCTAGCCAGCACTTGTGCCCCTGCCTTATGCCTAACCAGCCCTTGTGCCCCTGCCTTATGCCTAGCCAGCCCTTGTGCCCCTGCCTTATGCCTAGCCAGCCCTTGTGCCCCTGCCTTACGCCTAGCCATCACTTGTGCCCCTGCCTTTCGCCTAGCCAGCACTTGTGCCTCTGCCTTATGCTTAGTTTGTACTTGTGCCCCTGCCTTATGCCTAGCCAGCACTTGTGCCCCTGCCTTATGCCTAGCCAGCACTTGTGCCCCTGCCTTATGCCTAACCAGCCTTTGTGCCCCTGCCTTATGCCTAGCCAGCACTTGTGCCCCTGCCTTACGCCTAGCCATCACTTGTGCCCCTGCCTTTCGCCTAGCCATCACTTGTGCCCCTGCCTTATGCCTAGCCAGCACTTGTGCCCCTGCCTTATGCCTAGCCAGCACTTGTGCCCCTGCCTTATGCCTAGCCAGCACTTGTGCCCCTGCCTTATGCCTAGCCAGCACTTGTGCCCCTGCCTTATGCCTAGCCAGCACTTGTGCCCCTGCCTTATGCCTAGCCAGCACTTGTGCCCCTGCCTTATGCCTAGCCAGCACTTGTGCCCCTGCCTTATGCCTAGCCAGCACTTGTGCCCCTGCCTTATGCCTAGCCAGCACTTGTGCCCCTGCCTTATGCCTAGCCAGCACTTGTGCCCCTGCCTTATGCCTAGCCAGCACTTGTGCCCCTGCCTTATGCCTAGCCAGCACTTGTGCCCCGGCCTTATGCCTAGCCAGCACTTGTGCCCCGGCCTTATGCCTAGCCAGCACTTGTGCCCCGGCCTTATGCCTAGCCAGCACTTGTGCCCCGGCCTTATGCCTAGCCCGCACTTGTGCCCCGGCCTTAAGCCTAGCCAGCACTTGTGCCCCTGCCTTATGCCTAGCCCGCTCTTGTGCCCCTGCCTTATGCCTAGCCAGCACTTGTGCCCCTGCCTTATGCCTAGCCAGCACTTGTGCCCCTGCCTTATGCCTAGCCAGCACTTGTGCCCCTGCCTTATGCCTAGCCAGCACTTGTGCCCCTGCCTTATGCCTAGCCAGCACTTGTGCCCCTGCCTTATGCCTAGCCAGCACTTGTGCCCCTGCCTTATGCCTAGCCAGCACTTGTGCCCCTGCCTTATGCCTAGCCTGCACTCGTGCCCCTGCCTTATGCCTAGCCTGCACTCGTGCCCCTGCCTTATGCCTAGCCTGCACGTGTGCCCCTGCCTTATGCCTAGCCTGCACGTGTGCCCCTGCCTTATGTCTAGCCTGCACGTGTGCCCCTGCCTTATGCCTAGCCTGCACGTGTGCCCCTGCCTTATGCCTAGCCTGCATGTGTGCCCCTGCCTTATGCCTAGCCAGCACTTGTGCCCCTGCCTTATGCCTAGCCAGCACTTGTGCCCCTGCCTTATGCCTAGCCTGCACTTGTGCCCCTGCCTTATGCCTAGCCAGCACTTGTGCCCCTGCCTTATGCCTAGCCAGCACTTGTGCCCCTGCCTTATGCCTAGCCAGCACTTGTGCCCCTGCCTTATGCCTAGCCAGCACTTGTGCCACTGCCTTATGCCTAGCCAGCACTTGTGCCCCTGCCTTATGCCTAGCCAGCACTTGTGCCCCTGCCTTATGCCTAGCCAGCACTTGTGCCCCTGCCTTATGCCTAGCCAGCACTTGTGCCCCTGCCTTATGCCTAGCCAGCACTTGTGCCCCTGCCTTATGCCGAGCCAGCACTTGTGCCCCTGCCTTATGCCGAGCCAGCACTTGTGCCCCCGCCTTATGCCTAGCCAGCACTTGTGCCCCCGCCTTATGCCTTGCCAGCACTTGTGCCCCCGCCTTATGCCTAGCCAGCACTTGTGCCCCTGCCTTATGCCTAGCCAGCACTTGTGCCACTGCCTTATGCCTAGCCAGCACTTGTGCCCCTGCCTTATGCCTAGCCAGCACTTGTGCCCCTGCCTTATGCCTAGCCAGCACTTGTGCCCCTGCCTTATGCCTAGCCAGCACTTGTGCCCCGGCCTTATGCCTAGCCAGCACTTGTGCCCCGGCCTTAAGCCTAGCCCGCACTTGTGCCCCGGCCTTAAGCCTAGCCCGCACTTGTGCCCCGGCCTTAAGCCTAGCCCGCACTTGTGCCCCGGCCTTAAGCCTAGCCCGCACTTGTGCTCCGGCCTTAAGCCTAGCCCGCACTTGTGCCCCGGCCTTATGCCTAGCCAGCACTTGTGCCCCTGCCTTATGCCTAGCCAGCACTTGTGCCCCTGCCTTATGCCTAGCCAGCACTTGTGCCCCTGCCTTATGCCTAGCCAGCACTTGTGCCCCTGCCTTATGCCTAGCCAGCACTTGTGCCCCTGCCTTATGCCTAGCCAGCACTTGTGCCCCTGCCTTATGCCGAGCCAGCACTTGTGCCCCTGCCTTATGCCGAGCCAGCACTTGTGCCCCCGCCTTATGCCTTGCCAGCACTTGTGCCCCCGCCTTATGCCTGGCCAGCACTTGTGCCCCTGCCTTATGCCTAGCCAGCACTTGTGCCCCTGCCTTATGCCTAGCCAGCACTTGTGCCCCTGCCTTATGCCTAGCCAGCACTTGTGCCCCTGCCTTATGCCTAGCCAGCACTTGTGCCCCTGCCTTATGCCTAGCCAGCACTTGTGCCCCTGCCTTATGCCTAGCCAGCACTTGTGCCCCTGCCTTATGCCTAGCCAGCACTTGTGCCCCTGCCTTATGCCTAGCCAGCACTTGTGCCCCTGCCTTATGCCTAGCCAGCATTTGTGCCCCTGCCTTATGCCTAGCCAGCACTTGTGCCCCTTCCTTATGCCTAGCCAGCACTTGTGCCCCTGCCTTATGCCTAGCCAGCACTTGTGCCCCGGCCTTATGCCTAGCCCGCACTTGTGCCCCTGCCTTATGCCTAGCCAGCACTTGTGCCCCTGCCTTATGCCTAGCCAGCACTTGTGCCCCTGCCTTATGCCTAGCCAGCACTTGTGCCCCTGCCTTATGCCTAGCCAGCACTTGTGCCCCTGCCTTATGCCTAGCCAGCACTTGTGCCCCTGCCTTATGCCTAGCCAGCACTTGTGCCCCTGCCTTATGCCTAGCCAGCACTTGTGCCCCTGCCTTATGCCTAGCCAGCACTTGTGCCCCTGCCTTATGCCTAGCCAGCACTTGTGCCCCTGCCTTATGCCTAGCCAGCACTTGTGCCCCTGCCTTATGCCTAGCCAGCATTTGTGCCCCTGCCTCATGCCTAGCCCGCACTTGTGCCCCTGCCTCATGCTTAGCCCGCACTTGTGCCCCTGCCTCATGCCTAGCCCGCACTTGTGCCCCTGCCTCATGCCTAGCCCGCACTTGTGCCCCTGCCTCATGCCTAGCCCGCACTTGTGCCCCTGCCTCATGCCTAGCCCGCACTTGTGCCCCTGCCTCATGCCTAGCCCGCACTTGTGCCCCTGCCTCATGCCTAGCCCGCACTTGTGCCCCTGCCTCATGCCTAGCCCGCACTTGTGCCCCTGCCTCATGCCTAGCCCGCACTTGTGCCCCTGCCTCATGCCTAGCCCGCACTTGTGCCCCTGCCTCATGCCTAGCCCGCACTTGTGCCCCTGCCTCATGCCTAGCCTGCACTTGTGCCCCTGCCTCATGCCTAGCCTGCACTTGTGCCCCTGCCTCATGCCTAGCCTGCACTTGTGCCCCTGCCTCATGCCTAGCCTGCACTTGTGCCCCTGCCTCATGCCTAGCCTGCACTTGTGCCCCTGCCTCATGCCTAGCCTGCACTTGTGCCCCTGCCTCATGCCTAGCCAGCACTTGTGCCCCTGCTTTATGCCTAGCCTGCACTTGTGCCCCTGCCTTATGCCTAGCCTGCACTTGTGCCCCTGCCTTATTCCTAGCCTGCACTTGTGCCCCTGCCTTATTCCTAGCCTGCACTTGTGCCCCTGCCTTATGCCTAGCCTGCACTTGTGCCCCTGCCTTATGCCTAGCCTGCACTTGTGCCCCTGCCTTATGCCTAGCCTGCACTTGTGCCCCTGCCTTATGCCTAGCCTGCACTTGTGCCCCTGCCTTATGCCTAGCCTGCACTTGTGCCCCTGCCTTATGCCTAGCCAGCACTTGTGCCCCTGCCTTATGCCTAGCCAGCACTTGTGCCCCTGCCTTATGCCTAGCCAGCACTTGTGCCCCTGCCTTATGCCTAGCCAGCACTTGTGCCCCTGCCTTATGCCTAGCCAGCACTTGTGCCCCTGCCTTATGCCTAGCCAGCACTTGTGCCCCTGCCTTATGCCTAGCCAGCACTTGTGCCCCTGCCTTATGCCTAGCCAGCACTTGTGCCCCTGCCTTATGCCTAGCCAGCACTTGTGCCCCTGCCTTATGCCTAGCCAGCACTTGTGCCCCTGCCTTATGCCTAGCCAGCACTTGTGCCCCTGCCTTATGCCTAGCCAGCACTTGTGCCCCTGCCTTATGCCTAGCCAGCACTTGTGCCCCTGCCTTATGCCTAGCCAGCACTTGTGCCCCTGCCTTATGCCTAGCCAGCACTTGTGCCACTGCCTTATGCCTAGCCAGCACTTGTGCCCCTGCCTTATGCCTAGCCAGCACTTGTGCCCCTGCCTTATGCCTAGCCAGCACTTGTGCCCCTGCCTTATGCCTAGCCAGCACTTGTGCCCCTGCCTTATGCCTAGCCAGCACTTGTGCCCCTGCCTTATGCCGAGCCAGCACTTGTGCCCCTGCCTTATGCCGAGCCAGCACTTGTGCCCCTGCCTTATGCCGAGCCAGCACTTGTGCCCCTGCCTTATGCCTAGCCAGCACTTGTGCCCCCGCCTTATGCCTTGCCAGCACTTGTGCCCCCGCCTTATGCCTAGCCAGCACTTGTGCCCCCGCCTTATGCCTTGCCAGCACTTGTGCCCCCGCCTTATGCCTAGCCAGCACTTGTGCCCCCGCCTTATGCCTAGCCAGCACTTGTGCCCCCGCCTTATGCCTAGCCAGCACTTGTGCCCCCGCCTTATGCCTAGCCAGCACTTGTGCCCCCGCCTTATGCCTAGCCAGCACTTGTGCCCCCGCCTTATGCCTAGCCAGCACTTGTGCCCCCGCCTTATGCCTAGCCAGCACTTGTGCCCCCGCCTTATGCCTAGCCAGCACTTGTGCCCCCGCCTTATGCCTAGACAGCACTTGTGCCCCCGCCTTATGCCTAGCCAGCACTTGTGCCCCCGCCTTATTCCTAGCCAGCACTTGTGCCCCCGCCTTATGCCTAGCCAGCACTTGTGCCCCCGCCTTATGCCTAGCCAGCACTTGTGCCCCCGCCTTATGCCTAGCCAGCACTTGTGCCCCCGCCTTATGCCTAGCCAGCACTTGTGCCCCCGCCTTATGCCTAGCCAGCACTTGTGCCCCCGCCTTATGCCTAGCCAGCACTTGTGCCCCCGCCTTATGCCTAGCCAGCACTTGTGCCCCGCCTTATGCCTAGCCAGCACTTGTGCCCCCGCCTTATGCCTAGCCAGCACTTGTGCCCCCGCCTTATGCCTAGTCAGCACTTGTGCCCCTGCCTTATGCCGAGCCAGCACTTGTGCCCCTGCCTTATGCCGAGCCAGCACTTGTGCCCCTGCCTTATGCCTAGCCAGCACTTGTGCCCCCGCCTTATGCCTTGCCAGCACTTGTGCCCCCGCCTTATGCCTAGCCAGCACTTGTGCCCCCGCCTTATGCCTTGCCAGCACTTGTGCCCCCGCCTTATGCCTAGCCAGCACTTGTGCCCCCGCCTTATGCCTAGCCAGCACTTGTGCCCCCGCCTTATGCCTAGCCAGCACTTGTGCCCCCGCCTTATGCCTAGCCAGCACTTGTGCCCCCGCCTTATGCCTAGCCAGCACTTGTGCCCCCGCCTTATGCCTAGCCAGCACTTGTGCCCCCGCCTTATGCCTAGCCAGCACTTGTGCCCCCGCCTTATGCCTAGCCAGCACTTGTGCCCCCGCCTTATGCCTAGACAGCACTTGTGCCCCCGCCTTATGCCTAGCCAGCACTTGTGCCCCCGCCTTATTCCTAGCCAGCACTTGTGCCCCCGCCTTATGCCTAGCCAGCACTTGTGCCCCCGCCTTATTCCTAGCCAGCACTTGTGCCCCCGCCTTATGCCTAGCCAGCACTTGTGCCCCCGCCTTATGCCTAGCCAGCACTTGTGCCCCCGCCTTATGCCTAGCCAGCACTTGTGCCCCCGCCTTATGCCTAGCCAGCACTTGTGCCCCCGCCTTATGCCTAGCCAGCACTTGTGCCCCGCCTTATGCCTAGCCAGCACTTGTGCCCCCGCCTTATGCCTAGCCAGCACTTGTGCCCCTGCCTTATGCCTAGTCAGCACTTGTGCCCCTGCCTTATGCCTAGCCAGCACTTGTGCCCCTGCATTATGCCTAGCCAGCACTTGTGCCCCTGCCTTATGCCTAGCCTGCACGTGTGCCCCTGCCTTATGCCTAGCCTGCACGTGTGCCCCTGCCTTATGCCTAGCCAGCACTTGTGCCCCTGCCTTATGCCTAGTCAGCACTTGTGCCCCTGCCTTATGCATAGCCAGCACTTGTGCCCCTGCCTTATGCCTAGCCAGCACTTGTGCCCCTGCCTTATGCCTAGCCAGCACTTGTGCCCCTGCCTTATGCCTAGCCTGCACGTGTGCCCCTGCCTTATGCCTAGCCTGCACGTGTGCCCCTGCCTTATGCCTAGCCAGCACTTGTGCCCCTGCCTTATGCCTAGCCTGCACGTGTGCCCCTGCCTTATGCCTAGCCTGCACGTGTGCCCCTGCCTTATGCCTAGCCTGCACTTGTGCCCCTGCCTTATGCCTAGCCTGCACTTGTGCCCCTTGCATTATTGTTTTTTTGTCTTTAGCTTCATGTTGGTTATGCACACAGGGCAGGCTTTACGCTCTTCGCTCTTGTCCCGTCTGAATGCACATGCACGACTGTAATTGGGGACGAAGGCATTACCCATTTACGGAGGACAGACAAGATGTGCCTGGTCGCTTGGAGCATGGGGGTTATGGAGTGGCTCCGCACTGTACAACAAAGTACAGAGTAGAGGGGTGAAAGCTAGCTCTTCACCCCTAAGGGTGCCTATCCCTTTATGCAAAGAGTGCAAAGAGTTAGCCGTATGCCTTATGTGTAGCCATCACTTGTGCCCCTGCCTTAAGCCTAGCCTGCATAGGTGCCCCTGCCTTATGCCTAGCCAGCACTTGTGCCCCGGCCTTATGCCTAGCCAGCCCTTGTGCCCTGGCCTTATGCCTAGCCAGCACTTGTGCCCCGGCCTTATGCCTAGCCAGCACTTGTGCCCCGGCCTTATGCCTAGCCCGCACTTGTGCCCCTGCCTCATGCTTAGCCCGCACTTGTGCCCCTGCCTCATGCCTAGCCCGCACTTGTGCCCCTGCCTCATGCCTAGCCCGCACTTGTGCCCCTGCCTCATGCCTAGCCCGCACTTGTGCCCCTGCCTCATGCCTAGCCCGCACTTGTGCCCCTGCCTCATGCCTAGCCCGCACTTGTGCCCCTGCCTCATGCCTAGCCCGCACTTGTGCCCCTGCCTCATGCCTAGCCCGCACTTGTGCCCCTGCCTCATGCCTAGCCCGCACTTGTGCCCCTGCCTCATGCCTAGCCCGCACTTGTGCCCCTGCCTCATGCCTAGCCCGCACTTGTGCCCCTGCCTCATGCCTAGCCTGCACTTGTGCCCCTGCCTCATGCCTAGCCTGCACTTGTGCCCCTGCCTCATGCCTAGCCTGCACTTGTGCCCCTGCCTCATGCCTAGCCTGCACTTGTGCCCCTGCCTCATGCCTAGCCTGCACTTGTGCCCCTGCCTCATGCCTAGCCTGCACTTGTGCCCCTGCCTCATGCCTAGCCAGCACTTGTGCCCCTGCTTTATGCCTAGCCTGCACTTGTGCCCCTGCCTTATGCCTAGCCTGCACTTGTGCCCCTGCCTTATTCCTAGCCTGCACTTGTGCCCCTGCCTTATTCCTAGCCTGCACTTGTGCCCCTGCCTTATGCCTAGCCTGCACTTGTGCCCCTGCCTTATGCCTAGCCTGCACTTGTGCCCCTGCCTTATGCCTAGCCTGCACTTGTGCCCCTGCCTTATGCCTAGCCTGCACTTGTGCCCCTGCCTTATGCCTAGCCTGCACTTGTGCCCCTGCCTTATGCCTAGCCAGCACTTGTGCCCCTGCCTTATGCCTAGCCAGCACTTGTGCCCCTGCCTTATGCCTAGCCAGCACTTGTGCCCCTGCCTTATGCCTAGCCAGCACTTGTGCCCCTGCCTTATGCCTAGCCAGCACTTGTGCCCCTGCCTTATGCCTAGCCAGCACTTGTGCCCCTGCCTTATGCCTAGCCAGCACTTGTGCCCCTGCCTTATGCCTAGCCAGCACTTGTGCCCCTGCCTTATGCCTAGCCAGCACTTGTGCCCCTGCCTTATGCCTAGCCAGCACTTGTGCCCCTGCCTTATGCCTAGCCAGCACTTGTGCCCCTGCCTTATGCCTAGCCAGCACTTGTGCCCCTGCCTTATGCCTAGCCAGCACTTGTGCCCCTGCCTTATGCCTAGCCAGCACTTGTGCCCCTGCCTTATGCCTAGCCAGCACTTGTGCCACTGCCTTATGCCTAGCCAGCACTTGTGCCCCTGCCTTATGCCTAGCCAGCACTTGTGCCCCTGCCTTATGCCTAGCCAGCACTTGTGCCCCTGCCTTATGCCTAGCCAGCACTTGTGCCCCTGCCTTATGCCTAGCCAGCACTTGTGCCCCTGCCTTATGCCGAGCCAGCACTTGTGCCCCTGCCTTATGCCGAGCCAGCACTTGTGCCCCTGCCTTATGCCGAGCCAGCACTTGTGCCCCTGCCTTATGCCTAGCCAGCACTTGTGCCCCCGCCTTATGCCTTGCCAGCACTTGTGCCCCCGCCTTATGCCTAGCCAGCACTTGTGCCCCCGCCTTATGCCTTGCCAGCACTTGTGCCCCCGCCTTATGCCTAGCCAGCACTTGTGCCCCCGCCTTATGCCTAGCCAGCACTTGTGCCCCCGCCTTATGCCTAGCCAGCACTTGTGCCCCCGCCTTATGCCTAGCCAGCACTTGTGCCCCCGCCTTATGCCTAGCCAGCACTTGTGCCCCCGCCTTATGCCTAGCCAGCACTTGTGCCCCCGCCTTATGCCTAGCCAGCACTTGTGCCCCCGCCTTATGCCTAGCCAGCACTTGTGCCCCCGCCTTATGCCTAGACAGCACTTGTGCCCCCGCCTTATGCCTAGCCAGCACTTGTGCCCCCGCCTTATTCCTAGCCAGCACTTGTGCCCCCGCCTTATGCCTAGCCAGCACTTGTGCCCCCGCCTTATGCCTAGCCAGCACTTGTGCCCCCGCCTTATGCCTAGCCAGCACTTGTGCCCCCGCCTTATGCCTAGCCAGCACTTGTGCCCCCGCCTTATGCCTAGCCAGCACTTGTGCCCCCGCCTTATGCCTAGCCAGCACTTGTGCCCCCGCCTTATGCCTAGCCAGCACTTGTGCCCCGCCTTATGCCTAGCCAGCACTTGTGCCCCCGCCTTATGCCTAGCCAGCACTTGTGCCCCCGCCTTATGCCTAGTCAGCACTTGTGCCCCTGCCTTATGCCGAGCCAGCACTTGTGCCCCTGCCTTATGCCGAGCCAGCACTTGTGCCCCTGCCTTATGCCTAGCCAGCACTTGTGCCCCCGCCTTATGCCTTGCCAGCACTTGTGCCCCCGCCTTATGCCTAGCCAGCACTTGTGCCCCCGCCTTATGCCTTGCCAGCACTTGTGCCCCCGCCTTATGCCTAGCCAGCACTTGTGCCCCCGCCTTATGCCTAGCCAGCACTTGTGCCCCCGCCTTATGCCTAGCCAGCACTTGTGCCCCCGCCTTATGCCTAGCCAGCACTTGTGCCCCCGCCTTATGCCTAGCCAGCACTTGTGCCCCCGCCTTATGCCTAGCCAGCACTTGTGCCCCTGCCTTATGCCTAGCCAGCACTTGTGCCCCCGCCTTATGCCTAGCCAGCACTTGTGCCCCCGCCTTATGCCTAGACAGCACTTGTGCCCCCGCCTTATGCCTAGCCAGCACTTGTGCCCCCGCCTTATTCCTAGCCAGCACTTGTGCCCCCGCCTTATGCCTAGCCAGCACTTGTGCCCCCGCCTTATTCCTAGCCAGCACTTGTGCCCCCGCCTTATGCCTAGCCAGCACTTGTGCCCCCGCCTTATGCCTAGCCAGCACTTGTGCCCCCGCCTTATGCCTAGCCAGCACTTGTGCCCCCGCCTTATGCCTAGCCAGCACTTGTGCCCCCGCCTTATGCCTAGCCAGCACTTGTGCCCCGCCTTATGCCTAGCCAGCACTTGTGCCCCCGCCTTATGCCTAGCCAGCACTTGTGCCCCTGCCTTATGCCTAGTCAGCACTTGTGCCCCTGCCTTATGCCTAGCCAGCACTTGTGCCCCTGCATTATGCCTAGCCAGCACTTGTGCCCCTGCCTTATGCCTAGCCTGCACGTGTGCCCCTGCCTTATGCCTAGCCTGCACGTGTGCCCCTGCCTTATGCCTAGCCAGCACTTGTGCCCCTGCCTTATGCCTAGTCAGCACTTGTGCCCCTGCCTTATGCATAGCCAGCACTTGTGCCCCTGCCTTATGCCTAGCCAGCACTTGTGCCCCTGCCTTATGCCTAGCCAGCACTTGTGCCCCTGCCTTATGCCTAGCCTGCACGTGTGCCCCTGCCTTATGCCTAGCCTGCACGTGTGCCCCTGCCTTATGCCTAGCCAGCACTTGTGCCCCTGCCTTATGCCTAGCCTGCACGTGTGCCCCTGCCTTATGCCTAGCCTGCACGTGTGCCCCTGCCTTATGCCTAGCCTGCACTTGTGCCCCTGCCTTATGCCTAGCCTGCACTTGTGCCCCTTGCATTATTGTTTTTTTGTCTTTAGCTTCATGTTGGTTATGCACACAGGGCAGGCTTTACGCTCTTCGCTCTTGTCCCGTCTGAATGCACATGCACGACTGTAATTGGGGACGAAGGCATTACCCATTTACGGAGGACAGACAAGATGTGCCTGGTCGCTTGGAGCATGGGGGTTATGGAGTGGCTCCGCACTGTACAACAAAGTACAGAGTAGAGGGGTGAAAGCTAGCTCTTCACCCCTAAGGGTGCCTATCCCTTTATGCAAAGAGTGCAAAGAGTTAGCCGTATGCCTTATGTGTAGCCATCACTTGTGCCCCTGCCTTAAGCCTAGCCTGCATAGGTGCCCCTGCCTTATGCCTAGCCAGCACTTGTGCCCCGGCCTTATGCCTAGCCAGCCCTTGTGCCCTGGCCTTATGCCTAGCCAGCACTTGTGCCCCGGCCTTATGCCTAGCCAGCACTTGTGCCCCGGCCTTATGCCTAGCCAGCACTTGTGCCCCGGCCTTATGCCTAGCCAGCACTTGTGCCCCTGCCTTATGCCTAGCCAGCACTTGTGCCCCTGCCTTATGCCTAGCCAGCACTTGTGCCCCTGCCTTATGCCTAGCCCACACTTGTGCCCCTGCCTTATGCCTAGCCCGCACTTGTGCCCCTGCCTTATGCCTAGCCCGCACTTGTGCCCCTGCCTTATGCCTAGCCCGCACTTGTGCCCCTGCCTTATGCCTAGCCAGCACTTGTGCCCCTGCCTTATGCCTAGCCAGCACTTGTGCCCCTGCCTTATGCCTAGCCAGCACTTGTGCCCCTGCCTTATGCCTAGCCAGCACTTGTGCCCCTGCCTTATGCCTAGCCAGCACTTGTGCCCCTGCCTTATGCCTAGCCAGCACTTGTGCCCCTGCCTTATGCCTAGCCAGCACTTGTGCCCCTGCCTTATGCCTAGCCAGCACTTGTGCCCCTGCCTTATGCCTAGCCAGCACTTGTGCCCCTGCCTTATGCCTAGCCAGCACTTGTGCCCCTGCCTTATGCCTAGCCAGCACTTGTGCCCCTGCCTTATGCCTAGCCAGCACTTGTGCCCCGGCCTTATGCCTAGCCAGCACTTGTGCCCCGGCCTTATGCCTAGCCAGCACTTGTGCCCCGGCCTTATGCCTAGCCAGCACTTGTGCCCCGGCCTTAAGCCTAGCCCGCACTTGTGCCCCGGCCTTAAGCCTAGCCCGCACTTGTGCCCCGGCCTTAAGCCTAGCCCGCACTTGTGCCCCGGCCTTAAGCCTAGCCCGCACTTGTGCCCCGGCCTTAAGCCTAGCCCGCACTTGTGCCCCGGCCTTAAGCCTAGCCCGCACTTGTGCCCCGGCCTTAAGCCTAGCCCGCACTTGTGCCCCGGCCTTAAGCCTAGCCCGCACTTGTGCCCCGGCCTTAAGCCTAGCCCGCACTTGTGCCCCGGCCTTAAGCCTAGCCCGCACTTGTGCCCCGGCCTTAAGCCTAGCCCGCACTTGTGCCCCGGCCTTAAGCCTAGCCCGCACTTGTGCCCCGGCCTTAAGCCTAGCCCGCACTTGTGCCCCGGCCTTAAGCCTAGCCCGCACTTGTGCCCCTGCCTTATGCCTAGCCAGCACTTGTGCCCCTGCCTTATGCCTAGCCAGCACTTGTGCCCCTTCCTTATGCCTAGCCAGCACTTGTGCCCCTGCCTTATGCCTAGCCCGCACTTGTGCCCCGGCCTTATGCCTAGCCCGCACTTGTGCCCCTGCCTTATGCCTAGCCAGCACTTGTGCCCCTGCCTTATGCCTAGCCAGCACTTGTGCCCCTGCCTTATGCCTAGCCAGCACTTGTGCCCCTGCCTTATGCCTAGCCAGCACTTGTGCCCCTGCCTTATGCCTAGCCAGCACTTGTGCCCCTGCCTTATGCCTAGCCAGCACTTGTGCCCCTGCCTTATGCCTAGCCAGCACTTGTGCCCCTGCCTTATGCCTAGCCAGCATTTGTGCCCCTGCCTTATGCCTAGCCAGCACTTGTGCCCCTGCCTTATGCCTAGCCAGCACTTGTGCCCCTGCCTTATGCCTAACCAGCACTTGTGCCCCGGCCTTATGCCTAGCCAGCACTTGTGCCCCGGCCTTATGCCTAGCCAGCACTTGTGCCCCGGCCTTAAGCCTAGCCCGCACTTGTGCCCCGGCCTTAAGCCTAGCCCGCACTTGTGCCCCGGCCTTAAGCCTAGCCCGCACTTGTGCCCCGGCCTTAAGCCTAGCCCGCACTTGTGCCCCGGCCTTAAGCCTAGCCCGCACTTGTGCCCCGGCCTTAAGCCTAGCCCGCACTTGTGCCCCGGCCTTAAGCCTAGCCCGCACTTGTGCCCCGGCCTTAAGCCTAGCCCGCACTTGTGCCCCGGCCTTAAGCCTAGCCCGCACTTGTGCCCCGGCCTTAAGCCTAGCCCGCACTTGTGCCCCGGCCTTAAGCCTAGCCCGCACTTGTGCCCCGGCCTTAAGCCTAGCCCGCACTTGTGCCCCGGCCTTAAGCCTAGCCCGCACTTGTGCCCCGGCCTTAAGCCTAGCCCGCACTTGTGCCCCGGCCTTAAGCCTAGCCCGCACTTGTGCCCCGGCCTTAAGCCTAGCCCGCACTTGTGCCCCGGCCTTAAGCCTAGCCCGCACTTGTGCCCCGGCCTTAAGCCTAGCCCGCACTTGTGCCCCGGCCTTAAGCCTAGCCCGCACTTGTGCCCCGGCCTTAAGCCTAGCCCGCACTTGTGCCCCGGCCTTAAGCCTAGCCCGCACTTGTGCCCCGGCCTTAAGCCTAGCCCGCACTTGTGCCCCGGCCTTAAGCCTAGCCCGCACTTGTGCCCCGGCCTTAAGCCTAGCCCGCACTTGTGCCCCGGCCTTAAGCCTAGCCCGCACTTGTGCCCCGGCCTTAAGCCTAGCCCGCACTTGTGCCCCGGCCTTAAGCCTAGCCCGCACTTGTGCCCCGGCCTTAAGCCTAGCCCGCACTTGTGCCCCGGCCTTAAGCCTAGCCCGCACTTGTGCCCCGGCCTTAAGCCTAGCCCGCACTTGTGCCCCGGCCTTAAGCCTAGCCCGCACTTGTGCCCCGGCCTTAAGCCTAGCCCGCACTTGTGCCCCGGCCTTAAGCCTAGCCCGCACTTGTGCCCCGGCCTTAAGCCTAGCCCGCACTTGTGCCCCGGCCTTAAGCCTAGCCCGCACTTGTGCCCCGGCCTTAAGCCTAGCCCGCACTTGTGCCCCGGCCTTAAGCCTAGCCCGCACTTGTGCCCCGGCCTTAAGCCTAGCCCGCACTTGCGCCCCGGCCTTAAGCCTAGCCCGCACTTGCGCCCCGGCCTTAAGCCTAGCCCGCACTTGTGCCCCGGCCTTAAGCCTAGCCCGCACTTGTGCCCCGGCCTTAAGCCTAGCCCGCACTTGTGCCCCTGCCTGATGCCTAGCCAGCACTTGTGCCCCTGCCTTATGCCTAGCCAGCACTTGTGCCTCTTCCTTATGCTTAGTTTGTACTTGTGCCCCTGCCTTATGCCTAGCCAGCACTTCTGCCCCTGCCTTATGCCTAGCCAGCACTTGTGCCCCTGCCTTTTGCCTAGCCAGCACTTGTGCCCCTGCCTTATGCCTAGCCAGCACTTGTGCCCCTGCCTTATGCCTAGCCAGCACTTGTGCCCCTGCCTTATGCCTAGCCAGCACTTGTGCCCCTGCCTGATGCCTAGCCAGCACTTGTGCCCCTGCCTTATGCCTAGCCAGCACTTGTGCCTCTGCCTTATGCTTCGTTTGTACTTGTGCCCCTGCCTTATGCCTAGCCAGCACTTGTGCCCCTGCCTTATGCCTAGCCAGCACTTGTGCCCCTGCCTTATGCCTAACCAGCCCTTGTGCCCCTGCCTTATGCCTAGCCAGCCCTTGTGCCCCTGCCTTATGCCTAGCCAGCCCTTGTGCCCCTGCCTTACGCCTAGCCATCACTTGTGCCCCTGCCTTTCGCCTAGCCAGCACTTGTGCCTCTGCCTTATGCTTAGTTTGTACTTGTGCCCCTGCCTTATGCCTAGCCAGCACTTGTGCCCCTGCCTTATGCCTAGCCAGCACTTGTGCCCCTGCCTTATGCCTAACCAGCCTTTGTGCCCCTGCCTTATGCCTAGCCAGCACTTGTGCCCCTGCCTTACGCCTAGCCATCACTTGTGCCCCTGCCTTTCGCCTAGCCATCACTTGTGCCCCTGCCTTATGCCTAGCCAGCACTTGTGCCCCTGCCTTATGCCTAGCCAGCACTTGTGCCCCTGCCTTATGCCTAGCCAGCACTTGTGCCCCTGCCTTATGCCTAGCCAGCACTTGTGCCCCTGCCTTATGCCTAGCCAGCACTTGTGCCCCTGCCTTATGCCTAGCCAGCACTTGTGCCCCTGCCTTATGCCTAGCCAGCACTTGTGCCCCTGCCTTATGCCTAGCCAGCACTTGTGCCCCTGCCTTATGCCTAGCCAGCACTTGTGCCCCTGCCTTATGCCTAGCCAGCACTTGTGCCCCTGCCTTATGCCTAGCCAGCACTTGTGCCCCTGCCTTATGCCTAGCCAGCACTTGTGCCCCGGCCTTATGCCTAGCCAGCACTTGTGCCCCGGCCTTATGCCTAGCCAGCACTTGTGCCCCGGCCTTATGCCTAGCCAGCACTTGTGCCCCGGCCTTATGCCTAGCCCGCACTTGTGCCCCGGCCTTAAGCCTAGCCAGCACTTGTGCCCCTGCCTTATGCCTAGCCCGCTCTTGTGCCCCTGCCTTATGCCTAGCCAGCACTTGTGCCCCTGCCTTATGCCTAGCCAGCACTTGTGCCCCTGCCTTATGCCTAGCCAGCACTTGTGCCCCTGCCTTATGCCTAGCCAGCACTTGTGCCCCTGCCTTATGCCTAGCCAGCACTTGTGCCCCTGCCTTATGCCTAGCCAGCACTTGTGCCCCTGCCTTATGCCTAGCCAGCACTTGTGCCCCTGCCTTATGCCTAGCCAGCACTTGTGCCCCTGCCTTATGCCTAGCCAGCACTTGTGCCCCTGCCTTATGCCTAGCCAGCACTTGTGCCCCTGCCTTATGCCTAGCCAGCACTTGTGCCCCTGCCTTATGCCTAGCCTGCACTTGTGCCCCTGCCTTATGCCTAGCCAGCACTTGTGCCCCTGCCTTATGCCTAGCCAGCACTTGTGCCCCTGCCTTATGCCTAGCCAGCACTTGTGCCCCTGCCTTATGCCTAGCCAGCACTTGTGCCACTGCCTTATGCCTAGCCAGCACTTGTGCCCCTGCCTTATGCCTAGCCAGCACTTGTGCCCCTGCCTTATGCCTAGCCAGCACTTGTGCCCCTGCCTTATGCCTAGCCAGCACTTGTGCCCCTGCCTTATGCCTAGCCAGCACTTGTGCCCCTGCCTTATGCCGAGCCAGCACTTGTGCCCCTGCCTTATGCCGAGCCAGCACTTGTGCCCCCGCCTTATGCCTAGCCAGCACTTGTGCCCCGCCTTATGCCTTGCCAGCACTTGTGCCCCCGCCTTATGCCTAGCCAGCACTTGTGCCCCCGCCTTATGCCTTGCCAGCACTTGTGCCCCCGCCTTATGCCTAGCCAGCACTTGTGCCCCCGCCTTATGCCTAGCCAGCACTTGTGCCCCCGCCTTATGCCTAGCCAGCACTTGTGCCCCCGCCTTATGCCTAGCCAGCACTTGTGCCCCCGCCTTATGCCTAGCCAGCACTTGTGCCCCCGCCTTATGCCTAGCCAGCACTTGTGCCCCCGCCTTATGCCTAGCCAGCACTTGTGCCCCCGCCTTATGCCTAGCCAGCACTTGTGCCCCCGCCTTATGCCTAGCCAGCACTTGTGCCCCCGCCTTATGCCTAGCCAGCACTTGTGCCCCCGCCTTATGCCTAGACAGCACTTGTGCCCCCGCCTTATGCCTAGCCAGCACTTGTGCCCCCGCCTTATTCCTAGCCAGCACTTGTGCCCCCGCCTTATGCCTAGCCAGCACTTGTGCCCCCGCCTTATGCCTAGCCAGCACTTGTGCCCCCGCCTTATGCCTAGCCAGCACTTGTGCCCCCGCCTTATGCCTAGCCAGCACTTGTGCCCCCGCCTTATGCCTAGCCAGCACTTGTGCCCCCGCCTTATGCCTAGCCAGCACTTGTGCCCCCGCCTTATGCCTAGCCAGCACTTGTGCCCCGCCTTATGCCTAGCCAGCACTTGTGCCCCCGCCTTATGCCTAGCCAGCACTTGTGCCCCCGCCTTATGCCTAGGCAGCACTTGTGCCCCCGCCTTATGCCTAGCCAGCACTTGTGCCCCCGCCTTATGCCTAGCCAGCACTTGTGCCCCTGCCTTATGCCTAGCCAGCACTTGTGCCCCTGCCTTTTGCCTAGCCAGCACTTGTGCCCCTGCCTTATGCCTAGCCAGCACTTGTGCCCCTGCCTTATGCCTAGCCAGCACTTGTGCCCCTGCCTTATGCCTAGCCAGCACTTGTGCCCCTGCCTTTTGCCTAGCCAGCACTTGTGCCCCTGCCTTATGCCTAGCCAGCACTTGTGCCCCTGCCTTATGCCTAGCCAGCACTTGTGCCCCTGCCTTATGCCTAGCCAGCACTTGTGCCCCTGCCTGATGCCTAGCCAGCACTTGTGCCCCTGCCTTATGCCTAGCCAGCACTTGTGCCTCTGCCTTATGCTTCGTTTGTACTTGTGCCCCTGCCTTATGCCTAGCCAGCACTTGTGCCCCTGCCTTATGCCTAGCCAGCACTTGTGCCCCTGCCTTATGCCTAACCAGCCCTTGTGCCCCTGCCTTATGCCTAGCCAGCCCTTGTGCCCCTGCCTTATGCCTAGCCAGCCCTTGTGCCCCTGCCTTACGCCTAGCCATCACTTGTGCCCCTGCCTTTCGCCTAGCCAGCACTTGTGCCTCTGCCTTATGCTTAGTTTGTACTTGTGCCCCTGCCTTATGCCTAGCCAGCACTTGTGCCCCTGCCTTATGCCTAGCCAGCACTTGTGCCCCTGCCTTATGCCTAACCAGCCTTTGTGCCCCTGCCTTATGCCTAGCCAGCACTTGTGCCCCTGCCTTACGCCTAGCCATCACTTGTGCCCCTGCCTTTCGCCTAGCCATCACTTGTGCCCCTGCCTTATGCCTAGCCAGCACTTGTGCCCCTGCCTTATGCCTAGCCAGCACTTGTGCCCCTGCCTTATGCCTAGCCAGCACTTGTGCCCCTGCCTTATGCCTAGCCAGCACTTGTGCCCCTGCCTTATGCCTAGCCAGCACTTGTGCCCCTGCCTTATGCCTAACCAGCCTTTGTGCCCCTGCCTTATGCCTAGCCAGCACTTGTGCCCCTGCCTTATGCCTAGCCAGCACTTGTGCCCCTGCCTTATGCCTAGCCAGCACTTGTGCCCCTGCCTTATGCCTAGCCAGCACTTGTGCCCCTGCCTTATGCCTAGCCAGCACTTGTGCCCCTGCCTTATGCCTAGCCAGCACTTGTGCCCCTGCCTTATGCCTAGCCAGCACTTGTGCCCCGGCCTTATGCCTAGCCAGCACTTGTGCCCCGGCCTTATGCCTAGCCAGCACTTGTGCCCCGGCCTTATGCCTAGCCAGCACTTGTGCCCCGGCCTTATGCCTAGCCCGCACTTGTGCCCCGGCCTTAAGCCTAGCCAGCACTTGTGCCCCTGCCTTATGCCTAGCCCGCTCTTGTGCCCCTGCCTTATGCCTAGCCAGCACTTGTGCCCCTGCCTTATGCCTAGCCAGCACTTGTGCCCCTGCCTTATGCCTAGCCAGCACTTGTGCCCCTGCCTTATGCCTAGCCAGCACTTGTGCCCCTGCCTTATGCCTAGCCAGCACTTGTGCCCCTGCCTTATGCCTAGCCAGCACTTGTGCCCCTGCCTTATGCCTAGCCAGCACTTGTGCCCCTGCCTTATGCCTAGCCAGCACTTGTGCCCCTGCCTTATGCCTAGCCAGCACTTGTGCCCCTGCCTTATGCCTAGCCAGCACTTGTGCCCCTGCCTTATGCCTAGCCAGCACTTGTGCCCCTGCCTTATGCCTAGCCTGCACTTGTGCCCCTGCCTTATGCCTAGCCAGCACTTGTGCCCCTGCCTTATGCCTAGCCAGCACTTGTGCCCCTGCCTTATGCCTAGCCAGCACTTGTGCCCCTGCCTTATGCCTAGCCAGCACTTGTGCCACTGCCTTATGCCTAGCCAGCACTTGTGCCCCTGCCTTATGCCTAGCCAGCACTTGTGCCCCTGCCTTATGCCTAGCCAGCACTTGTGCCCCTGCCTTATGCCTAGCCAGCACTTGTGCCCCTGCCTTATGCCTAGCCAGCACTTGTGCCCCTGCCTTATGCCGAGCCAGCACTTGTGCCCCTGCCTTATGCCGAGCCAGCACTTGTGCCCCCGCCTTATGCCTAGCCAGCACTTGTGCCCCCGCCTTATGCCTTGCCAGCACTTGTGCCCCCGCCTTATGCCTAGCCAGCACTTGTGCCCCCGCCTTATGCCTTGCCAGCACTTGTGCCCCCGCCTTATGCCTAGCCAGCACTTGTGCCCCCGCCTTATGCCTAGCCAGCACTTGTGCCCCCGCCTTATGCCTAGCCAGCACTTGTGCCCCCGCCTTATGCCTAGCCAGCACTTGTGCCCCCGCCTTATGCCTAGCCAGCACTTGTGCCCCCGCCTTATGCCTAGCCAGCACTTGTGCCCCCGCCTTATGCCTAGCCAGCACTTGTGCCCCCGCCTTATGCCTAGCCAGCACTTGTGCCCCCGCCTTATGCCTAGCCAGCACTTGTGCCCCCGCCTTATGCCTAGCCAGCACTTGTGCCCCCGCCTTATGCCTAGACAGCACTTGTGCCCCCGCCTTATGCCTAGCCAGCACTTGTGCCCCCGCCTTATTCCTAGCCAGCACTTGTGCCCCCGCCTTATGCCTAGCCAGCACTTGTGCCCCCGCCTTATGCCTAGCCAGCACTTGTGCCCCCGCCTTATGCCTAGCCAGCACTTGTGCCCCCGCCTTATGCCTAGCCAGCACTTGTGCCCCCGCCTTATGCCTAGCCAGCACTTGTGCCCCCGCCTTATGCCTAGCCAGCACTTGTGCCCCCGCCTTATGCCTAGCCAGCACTTGTGCCCCGCCTTATGCCTAGCCAGCACTTGTGCCCCCGCCTTATGCCTAGCCAGCACTTGTGCCCCCGCCTTATGCCTAGGCAGCACTTGTGCCCCCGCCTTATGCCTAGCCAGCACTTGTGCCCCCGCCTTATGCCTAGCCAGCACTTGTGCCCCTGCCTTATGCCTAGCCAGCACTTGTGCCCCTGCCTTATGCCTAGGCAGCACTTGTGCCCCTGCCTTATGCCTAGGCAGCACTTGTGCCCCTGCCTTATGCCTAGCCAGCACTTGTGCCCCTGCCTTATGCCTAGCCAGCACTTGTGCCCCTGCCTTATGCCTAGCCAGCACTTGTGCCCCTGCCTTATGCCTAGCCAGCACTTGTGCCCCTGCCTTATGCCTAGCCAGCACTTGTGCCCCTGCCTTATGCCTAGCCAGCACTTGTGCCCCTGCCTTATGCCTAGCCAGCACCTGTGCCCCTGCCTTATGCCTAGCCAGCACCTGTGCCCCTGCCTTATGCCTAGCCTGCACTTGTGCCCCTGCCTTATGCCTAGCCAGCACTTGTGCCCCTGCCCTATGCCTAGCCAGCACTTGTGCCCCTGCCCTATGCCTAGCCAGCACTTGTGCCCCTGCCCTATGCCTAGCCAGCACTTGTGCCCCTGCCTTATGCCTAGCCTGCACTTGTGCCCCTGCCTTATGCCTAGCCTGCACTTGTGCCCCTGCCTTATGCCTAGCCTGCACTTGTGCCCCTGCCTTATGCCTAGCCTGCACTTGTGCCCCTGCCTTATGCCTAGCCTGCACTTGTGCCCCTGCCTTATGCCTAGCCTGCACTTGTGCCCCTGCCTTATGCCTAGCCTGCACTTGTGCCTCTGCTTTATGCCTAGCCTGCACTTGTGCCCCTGCCTTATGCCTCGCCTGCACTTGTGCCCCTGCCTTATGCCTAGCCTGCACTTGTGCCCCTGCTTTATGCCTAGCCTGCACTTGTGCCCCTGCCTTATGCCTAGCCTGCACTTGTGCCCCTGCCTTATGCCTAGCCTGCACTTGTGCCCCTGCCTTATGCCTAGCCTGCACTTGTGCCCCTTGCATTATTGTTTTTTTGTCTTTAGCTTCATGTTAGTTATGCACACAGGGCAGGCTTTACGCTCTTCGCTCTTGTCCCGTCTGAATGCACATGCACGACTGTAATTGGGGACGAAGGCATTACCCATTTACGGAGGACAGACAAGATGTGCCTGGTCGCTTGGAGCATGGGGGTTATGGAGTGGCTCCGCACTGTACAACAAAGTACAGAGTAGAGGGGTGAAAGCTAGCTCTTCACCCCTAAGGGTGCCTATCCCTTTATGCAAAGAGTGCAAAGAGTTAGCCGTATGCCTTATTCCTAGCCATCACTTGTGCCCCTGCCTTATGCCTAGCCTGCACTTGTGCACCTGCCTTATGCCTAGCCTGCACTTGTGCACGTGCCTTATGCCTAGCCTGCACTTGTGCCCCTGCCTTATGCCTAGCCTGCACTTGTGCCCCTGCCTTATGCCTAGCCTGCACTTGTGCCCCTGCCTTATGCCTAGCCTGCACTCGTGCCCCTGCCTTATGCCTAGCCTGCACTCGTGCCCCTGCCTTATGCCTAGCCTGCACGTGTGCCCCTGCCTTATGCCTAGCCTGCACGTGTGCCCCTGCCTTATGTCTAGCCTGCACGTGTGCCCCTGCCTTATGCCTAGCCTGCACGTGTGCCCCTGCCTTATGCCTAGCCTGCACGTGTGCCCCTGCCTTATGCCTAGCCTGCACGTGTGCCCCTGCCTTATGCCTAGCCTGCAAGTGTGCCCCTGCATTATGCCTAGCCTGCACGTGTGCCCCTGCCTTATGCCTAGCCAGCACTTGTGCCCCTGCCTTATGCCTTGCCAGCACGTGTGCCCCTGCATTATGCCTTGCCAGCACTTGTGCCCCTGCCTTATGCCTTGCCAGCACTTGTGCCCCTGCCTTATGCCTAGCAAGCACTTGTGCCCCTGCCTTATGCCTAGCCAGCACTTGTGCCCCTGCCTTATGCCTAGCCAGCACTTGTGCCCCTGCCTTATGCCTAGCCAGCACTTGTGCCCCTGCCTTATGCCTAGCCAGCACTTGTGCCCCTGCCTTATGCCTAGCCAGCACTTGTGCCCCTGCCTTATGCCTAGCCAGCACTTGTGCCCCTGCCTTATGCCTAGCCAGCACTTGTGCCCCTGCCTTATGCCTAGCCAGCACTTGTGCCCCTGCCTTATGCCTAGCCAGCACTTGTGCCCCTGCCTTATGCCTAGCAAGCACTTGTGCCCCTGCCTTATGCCTAGCCAGCACTTGTGCCCCTGCCTTATGCCTAGCCAGCACTTGTGCCCCTGCCTTATGCCTAGAAAGCACTTGTGCCCCTGCCTTATGCCTAGCCAGCACTTGTGCCCCTGCCTTATGCCTAGCCAGCACTTGTGCCCCTGCCTTATGCCTAGCCAGCACTTGTGCCCCTGCCTTATGCCTAGCCAGCACTTGTGCCCCTGCCTTATGCCTAGCCAGCACTTGTGCCCCTGCCTTATGCCTAGCCAGCACTTGTGCCCCTGCCTTATGCCTAGCCAGCACTTGTGCCCCTGCCTTATGCCTAGCCAGCACTTGTGCCCCTGCCTTATGCCTAGCCAGCACTTGTGCCCCTGCCTTATGCCTAGCCAGCACTTGTGCCCCTGCCTTATGCCTAGCCAGCACTTGTGCCCCTGCCTTATGCCTAGCCAGCACTTGTGCCCCTGCCTTATGCCTAGCCAGCACTTGTGCCCCTGCCTTATGCCTAGCCAGCACTTGTGCCCCTGCCTTATGCCTAGCCAGCACTTGTGCCCCTGCCTTATGCCTAGCCAGCACTTGTGCCTCTGCCTTATGCCTAGCCAGCACTTGTGCCCCTGCCTTATGCCTAGCCAGCACTTGTGCCCCTGCCTTATGCCTAGCCAGCACTTGTGCCCCTGCCTTATGCCTAGCCAGCACTTGTGCCACTGCCTTATGCCTAGCCAGCACTTGTGCCCCTGCCTTATGCCTAGCCAGCACTTGTGCCCCTGCCTTATGCCTAGCCAGCACTTGTGCCCCTGCCTTATGCCTAGCCAGCACTTGTGCCCCTGCCTTATGCCTAGCCAGCACTTGTGCCCCTGCCTTATGCCTAGCCAGCACTTGTGCCCCTGCCTTATGCCTAGCCAGCACTTGTGCCCCTGCCTTATGCCTAGCCAGCACTTGTGCCCCCGCCTTATGCCGAGCCAGCACTTGTGCCCCCGCCTTATGCCTAGCCAGCACTTGTGCCCCCGCCTTATGCCTAGCCAGCACTTGTGCCCCCGCCTTATGCCTAGCCAGCACTTGTGCCCCCGCCTTATGCCTAGCCAGCACTTGTGCCCCCGCCTTATGCCTAGCCAGCACTTGTGCCCCCGCCTTATGCCTAGCCAGCACTTGTGCCCCCGCCTTATGCCTAGCCAGCACTTGTGCCCCTGCCTTATGCCTAGCCAGCACTTGTGCCCCTGCCTTATGCCTAGCCAGCACTTGTGCCCCTGCCTTATGCCTAGCCAGCACTTGTGCCCCTGCCTTATGCCTAGCCAGCACTTGTGCCCCTGCCTTATGCCTAGCCAGCACTTGTGCCCCTGCCTTATGCCTAGCCAGCATTTGTGCCCCTGCCTTATGCCTAGCCAGCACTTGTGCCCCTGCCTTATGCCTAGCCAGCACTTGTGCCCCTGCCTTATGCCTAGCCAGCACTTGTGCCCCGGCCTTATGCCTAGCCAGCACTTGTGCCCCGGCCTTATGCCTAGCCAGCACTTGTGCCCCGGCCTTAAGCCTAGCCCGCACTTGTGCCCTGGCCTTAAGCCTAGCCCGCACTTGTGCCCCGGCCTTAAGCCTAGCCCGCACTTGTGCCCCGGCCTTAAGCCTAGCCCGCACTTGTGCTCCGGCCTTAAGCCTAGCCCGCACTTGTGCCCCGGCCTTATGCCTAGCCAGCACTTGTGCCCCTGCCTTATGCCTAGCCAGCACTTGTGCCCCTGCCTTATGCCTAGCCAGCACTTGTGCCCCTGCCTTATGCCTAGCCAGCACTTGTGCCCCTGCCTTATGCCTAGCCAGCACTTGTGCCCCTGCCTTATGCCTAGCCAGCACTTGTGCCCCTGCCTTATGCCGAGCCAGCACTTGTGCCCCTGCCTTATGCCGAGCCAGCACTTGTGCCCCCGCCTTATGCCTTGCCAGCACTTGTGCCCCCGCCTTATGCCTGGCCAGCACTTGTGCCCCTGCCTTATGCCTAGCCAGCACTTGTGCCCCTGCCTTATGCCTAGCCAGCACTTGTGCCCCTGCCTTATGCCTAGCCAGCACTTGTGCCCCTGCCTTATGCCTAGCCAGCACTTGTGCCCCTGCCTTATGCCTAGCCAGCACTTGTGCCCCTGCCTTATGCCTAGCCAGCACTTGTGCCCCTGCCTTATGCCTAGCCAGCACTTGTGCCCCTGCCTTATGCCTAGCCAGCACTTGTGCCCCTGCCTTATGCCTAGCCAGCATTTGTGCCCCTGCCTTATGCCTAGCCAGCACTTGTGCCCCTTCCTTATGCCTAGCCAGCACTTGTGCCCCTGCCTTATGCCTAGCCAGCACTTGTGCCCCGGCCTTATGCCTAGCCCGCACTTGTGCCCCTGCCTTATGCCTAGCCAGCACTTGTGCCCCTGCCTTATGCCTAGCCAGCACTTGTGCCCCTGCCTTATGCCTAGCCAGCACTTGTGCCCCTGCCTTATGCCTAGCCAGCACTTGTGCCCCTGCCTTATGCCTAGCCAGCACTTGTGCCCCTGCCTTATGCCTAGCCAGCACTTGTGCCCCTGCCTTATGCCTAGCCAGCACTTGTGCCCCTGCCTTATGCCTAGCCAGCACTTGTGCCCCTGCCTTATGCCTAGCCAGCACTTGTGCCCCTGCCTTATGCCTAGCCAGCACTTGTGCCCCTGCCTTATGCCTAGCCAGCATTTGTGCCCCTGCCTTATGCCTAGCCAGCACTTGTGCCCCTGCCTTATGCCTAGCCAGCACTTGTGCCCCTGCCTTATGCCTAGCCAGCACTTGTGCCCCGGCCTTATGCCTAGCCAGCACTTGTGCCCAGGCCTTATGCCTAGCCAGCACTTGTGCCCCGGCCTTAAGCCTAGCCCGCACTTGTGCCCCGGCCTTAAGCCTAGCCCGCACTTGTGCCACTGCCTTAAGCCTAGCCCGCACTTGTGCCCCGGCCTTAAGCCTAGCCCGCACTTGTGCCCCGGCCTTAAGCCTAGCCCGCACTTGTGCCCCTCCCTTAAGCCTAGCCCGCACTTGTGCCCCGGCCTTAAGCCTAGCCCGCACTTGTGCCCCGGCCTTTAGCCTAGCCCGCACTTGTGCCCCGGCCTTAAGCCTAGCCCGCACTTGTGCCCCCGCCTTAAGCCTAGCCCGCACTTGTGCCCCGGCCTTAAGCCTAGCCCGCACTTGTGCCCCGGCCTTAAGCCTAGCCCGCACTTGTGCCCCGGCCTTAAGCCTAGCCCGCACTTGTGCCCCGGCCTTAAGCCTAGCCCGCACTTGTGCCCCGGCCTTAAGCCTAGCCCGCACTTGTGCCCCGGCCTTAAGCCTAGCCCGCACTTGTGCCCCGGCCTTAAGCCTAGCCCGCACTTGTGCCCCGGCCTTAAGCCTAGCCCGCACTTGTGCCCCGGCCTTAAGCCTAGCCCGCACTTGTGCCCCGGCCTTAAGCCTAGCCCGCACTTGTGCCCCGGCCTTAAGCCTAGCCCGCACTTGTGCCCCGGCCTTAAGCCTAGCCCGCACTTGTGCCCCGGCCTTAAGCCTAGCCCGCACTTGTGCCCCGGCCTTAAGCCTAGCCCGCACTTGTGCCCCGGCCTTAAGCCTAGCCCGCACTTGTGCCCCGGCCTTAAGCCTAGCCCGCACTTGTGCCCCGGCCTTAAGCCTAGCCCGCACTTGTGCCCCGGCCTTAAGCCTAGCCCGCACTTGTGCCCCGGCCTTAAGCCTAGCCCGCACTTGTGCCCCGGCCTTAAGCCTAGCCCGCACTTGTGCCCCGGCCTTAAGCCTAGCCCGCACTTGTGCCCCGGCCTTAAGCCTAGCCCGCACTTGTGCCCCGGCCTTAAGCCTAGCCCGCACTTGTGCCCCGGCCTTAAGCCTAGCCCGCACTTGTGCCCCGGCCTTAAGCCTAGCCCGCACTTGTGCCCCGGCCTTAAGCCTAGCCCGCACTTGTGCCCCGGCCTTAAGCCTAGCCCGCACTTGTGCCCCGGCCTTAAGCCTAGCCCGCACTTGTGCCCCGGCCTTAAGCCTAGCCCGCACTTGTGCCCCTGCCTGATGCCTAGCCAGCACTTGTGCCCCTGCCTTATGCCTAGCCAGCACTTGTGCCTCTGCCTTATGCTTAGTTTGTACTTGTGCCCCTGCCTTATGCCTAGCCAGCACTTCTGCCCCTGCCTTATGCCTAGCCAGCACTTGTGCCCCTGCCTTTTGCCTAGCCAGCACTTGTGCCCCTGCCTTTTGCCTAGCCAGCACTTCTGCCCCTGCCTTATGCCTAGCCAGCACTTCTGCCCCTGCCTTATGCCTAGCCAGCACTTGTGCCCCTGCCTTTTGCCTAGCCAGCACTTGTGCCCCTGCCTTATGCCTAGCCAGCACTTGTGCCCCTGCCTTATGCCTAGCCAGCACTTGTGCCCCTGCCTTATGCCTAGCCAGCACTTGTGCCCCTGCCTGATGCCTAGCCAGCACTTGTGCCCCTGCCTTATGCCTAGCCAGCACTTGTGCCCCTGCCTTATGCCTAGCCAGCACTTGTGCCTCTGCCTTATGCTTCGTTTGTACTTGTGCCCCTGCCTTATGCCTAGCCAGCACTTGTGCCCCTGCCTTATGCCTAGCCAGCACTTGTGCCCCTGCCTTATGCCTAACCAGCCCTTGTGCCCCTGCCTTATGCCTAGCCAGCCCTTGTGCCCCTGCCTTATGCCTAGCCAGCCCTTGTGCCCCTGCCTTACGCCTAGCCATCACTTGTGCCCCTGCCTTTCGCCTAGCCAGCACTTGTGCCTCTGCCTTATGCTTAGTTTGTACTTGTGCCCCTGCCTTATGCCTAGCCAGCACTTGTGCCCCTGCCTTATGCCTAGCCAGCACTTGTGCCCCTGCCTTATGCCTAACCAGCCTTTGTGCCCCTGCCTTATGCCTAGCCAGCACTTGTGCCCCTGCCTTACGCCTAGCCATCACTTGTGCCCCTGCCTTTCGCCTAGCCATCACTTGTGCCCCTGCCTTATGCCTAGCCAGCACTTGTGCCCCTGCCTTATGCCTAGCCAGCACTTGTGCCCCTGCCTTATGCCTAGCCAGCACTTGTGCCCCTGCCTTATGCCTAGCCAGCACTTGTGCCCCTGCCTTATGCCTAGCCAGCACTTGTGCCTCTGCCTTATGCCTAGCCAGCACTTGTGCCCCTGCCTTATGCCTAGCCAGCACTTGTGCCCCTGCCTTATGCCTAGCCAGCACTTGTGCCCCTGCCTTATGCCTAGCCAGCACTTGTGCCCCTGCCTTATGCCTAGCCAGCACTTGTGCCCCTGCCTTATGCCTAGCCAGCACTTGTGCCCCTGCCTTATGCCTAGCCAGCACTTGTGCCCCTGCCTTATGCCTAGCCAGCACTTGTGCCCCTGCCTTATGCCTAGCCAGCACTTGTGCCCCTGCCTTATGCCTAGCCAGCACTTGTGCCCCTGCCTTATGCCTAGCCAGCACTTGTGCCCCTGCCTTATGCCTAGCCAGCACTTGTGCCTCTGCCTTATGCCTAGCCAGCACTTGTGCCCCTGCCTTATGCCTAGCCAGCACTTGTGCCCCTGCCTTATGCCTAGCCAGCACTTGTGCCCCTGCCTTATGCCTAGCCAGCACTTGTGCCCCTGCCTTATGCCTAGCCAGCACTTGTGCCCCTGCCTTATGCCTAGCCAGCACTTGTGCCCCTGCCTTATGCCTAGCCAGCACTTGTGCCCCTGCCTTATGCCTAGCCAGCACTTGTGCCCCTGCCTTATGCCTAGCCAGCACTTGTGCCCCTGCCTTATGCCTAGCCAGCACTTGTGCCCCTGCCTTATGCCTAGCCAGCACTTGTTCCCCTGCCTTATGACTATCCAGCATTTGTGCCCCTGCCTTATGCCTAGCCAGCACTTGTGCCCCTGCCTTATGCCTAGCCAGCACTTGTGCCCCTGCCTTATGCCTAGCCAGCACTTGTGCCCCTGCCTTATGCCTAGCCAGCACTTGTGCCCCTGCCTTATGCCTAGCCAGCACTTGTTCCCCTGCCTTATGACTATCCAGCATTTGTGCCCCTGCCTTATGCCTAGCCAGCACTTGTGCCCCTGCCTTATGCCTAGCCAGCACTTGTGCCCCTGCCTTATGCCTAGCCAGCACTTGTGCCCCTGCCTTATGCCTAGCCAGCACTTGTGCCCCTGCCTTATGCCTAGCCAGCACTTGTGCCCCTGCCTTATGCCTAGCCCGCACTTGTGCCCCTGCCTTATGCCTAGCCAGCACTTGTGCCCCTGCCTTATGCCTAGCCAGCACTTGTGCCCCTGCCTTATGCCTAGCCCGCACTTGTGCCCCTGCCTTATGCCTAGCCCGCACTTGTGCCCCTGCCTTATGCCTAGCCCGCACTTGTGCCCCTGCCTTATGCCTAGCCCGCCCTTGTGCCCCTGCCTTATGCCTAGCCCGCACTTGTGCCCCTGCCTTATGCCTAGCCCGCACTTGTGCCCCTGCCTTAAGCGTAGCCCGCACTTGTGCCCCTGCCTTATGCCTAGCCCGCTCTTGTGCCCCTGCCTTATGCCTAGCCAGCACTTGTGCCCCTGCCTTATGCCTAGCCAGCACTTGTGCCCCTGCCTTATGCCTAGCCAGCACTTGTGCCCCTGCCTTATGCCTAGCCAGCACTTGTGCCCCTGCCTTATGCCTAGCCAGCACTTGTGCCCCTGCCTTATGCCTAGCCAGCACTTGTGCCCCTGCCTTATGCCTAGCCAGCACTTGTGCCCCTGCCTTATGCCTAGCCAGCACTTGTGCCCCTGCCTTATGCCTAGCCAGCACTTGTGCCCCTGCCTTATGCCTAGCCAGCACTTGTTCCCCTGCCTTATGACTATCCAGCATTTGTGCCCCTGCCTTATGCCTAGCCAGCACTTGTGCCCCTGCCTTATGCCTAGCCAGCACTTGTGCCCCTGCCTTATGCCTAGCCAGCACTTGTGCCCCTGCCTTATGCCTAGCCAGCACTTGTGCCCCTGCCTTATGCCTAGCCAGCACTTGTGCCCCTGCCTTATGCCTAGCCAGCACTTGTGCCCCTGCCTTATGCCTAGCCAGCACTTGTGCCCCTGCCTTATGCCTAGCCAGCACTTGTGCCCCTGCCTTATGCCTAGCCAGCACTTGTGCCCCTGCCTTATGCCTAGCCCGCACTTGTGCCCCTGCCTTATGCCTAGCCCGCACTTGTGCCCCTGCCTTATGCCTAGCCCGCACTTGTGCCCCTGCCTTATGCCTAGCCCGCCCTTGTGCCCCTGCCTTATGCCTAGCCCGCACTTGTGCCCCTGCCTTATGCCTAGCCCGCACTTGTGCCCCTGCCTTAAGCGTAGCCCGCACTTGTGCCCCTGCCTTATGCCTAGCCCGCTCTTGTGCCCCTGCCTTATGCCTAGCCAGCACTTGTGCCCCTGCCTTATGCCTAGCCAGCACTTGTGCCCCTGTTTTATGCCTAGCCAACACTTGTGCCCCTGCCTTATGCCTAGCCAGCACTTGTGCCCCTGCCTTATGCCTAGCCAGCACTTGTGCCCCTGCCTTATGCCTAGCCAGCACTTGTGCCCCTGCCTTATGCCTAGCCAGCACTTGTGCCCCTGCCTTATGCCTAGCCAGCACTTGTGCCCCTGCCTTATGCCTAGCCAGCACTTGTGCCCCTGCCTTATGCCTAGCCAGCACTTGTGCCCCTGCCTTATGCCTAGCCAGCACTTGTGCCCCTGCCTTATGCCTAGCCAGCACTTGTGCCCCTGCCTTATCCCTAGCCAGCACTTGTGCCCCTGCCTTATGCCTAGCCTGTACTTGTGCCCCTGCCTTATGCCTAGCCTGCACTTGTGCCCCTGCCTTATGCCTAGCCTGCACTTGTGTTATGCCTAGCCTGCACTTGTGCCCCTGCCTTATGCCTAGCCTGCACTTGTGCCCCTGCCTTATGCCTAGCCTGCACTTGTGCCCCTGCCTTATGCCTAGCCTGCACGTGTGCCCCTGCCTTATGCCTAGCCTGCACGTGTGCCCCTGCCTTATGCCTAGCCTGCACGTGTGCCCCTGCCTTATGCCTAGCCTGCACTTGTGCCCCTGCTTTATGCCTAGCCTGCACTTGTGCCCCTGCCTTATGCCTAGCCTGCACTTGTGCCCCTGCCTTATGCCTAGCCAGCACTTGTGCCCCTGCCTTATGCCTAGCCAGCACTTGTGCCCCTGCCTTATGCCTAGCCAGCACTTGTGCCCCTGCCTTATGCCTAGCCCGCACTTGTGCCCCTGCCTTATGCCTAGCCAGCACTTGTGCCCCTGCCCTATGCCTAGCCAGCACTTGTGCCCCTGCCTTATGCCTAGCCTGCACTTGTGCCCCTGCCTTATGCCTAGCCAGCACTTGTGCCCCTGCCTTATGCCTAGCCTGCACTTGTGCCCCTGCCTTATGCCTAGCCTGCACGTGTGCCCCTGCCTTATGCCTAGCCTGCACGTGTGCCCCTGCCTTATGCCTAGCCTGCACGTGTGCCCCTGCCTTATGCCTAGCCAGCACTTGTGCCCCTGCCTTATGCCTAGCCAGCACTTGTGCCCCTGCCTTATGCCTAGCCTGCACTTGTGCCCCTGCCTTATGCCTAGCCAGCACTTGTGCCCCTGCCTTATGCCTAGCCCGCACTTGTGCCCCTGCCTTATGCCTAGCCCGCACTTGTGCCCCTGCCTTATGCCTAGCCAGCACTTGTGCCCCTGCCCTATGCCTAGCCAGCACTTGTGCCCCTGCCTTATGCCTAGCCTGCACTTGTGCCCCTGCCTTATGCCTAGCCAGCACTTGTGCCCCTGCCTTATGCCTAGCCTGCACTTGTGCCCCTGCCTTATGCCTAGCCTGCACTTGTGCCCCTGCCTTATGCCTAGCCTGCACTTGTGCCCCTGCCTTATGCCTAGCCTGCACTTGTGCCTCTGCTTTATGCCTAGCCTGCACTTGTGCCCCTGCCTTATGCCTCGCCTGCACTTGTGCCCCTGCCTTATGCCTAGCCTGCACTTGTGCCCCTGCTTTATGCCTAGCCTGCACTTGTGCCCCTGCCTTATGCCTAGCCTGCACTTGTGCCCCTGCCTTATGCCTAGCCTGCACTTGTGCCCTTGCCTTATGCCTAGCCAGCACTTGTGCCCCTTGCATTATTGTTTTTTTGTCTTTAGCTTCATGTTAGTTATGCACACAGGGCAGGCTTTACGCTCTTCGCTCTTGTCCCTTCTGAATGCACATGCACGACTGTAATTGGGGACGAAGGCATTACCCATTTACGGAGGACAGACAAGATGTGCCTGGTCGCTTGGAGCATGGGGGTTATGGAGTGGCTCCGCACTGTACAACAAAGTACAGAGTAGAGGGGTGAAAGCTAGCTCTTCACCCCTAAGGGTGCCTATCCCTTTATGCAAAGAGTGCAAAGAGTTAGCCGTATGCCTTATTCCTAGCCATCACTTGTGCCCCTGCCTTATGCCTAGCCTGCACTTGTGCACCTGCCTTATGCCTAGCCTGCACTTGTGCACCTGCCTTATGCCTAGCCTGCACTTGTGCACCTGCCTTATGCCTAGCCTGCACTTGTGCACCTGCCTTATGCCTAGCCTGCACTTGTGCCCCTGCCTTATGCCTAGCCTGCACTTGTGCCCCTGCCTTATGCCTAGCCTGCACTTGTGCCCCTGCCTTATGCCTAGCCTGCACTTGTGCCCCTGCCTTATGCCTAGCCTGCACTTGTGCCCCTGCCTTATGCCTAGCCTGCACTTGTGCCCCTGCCTTATGCCTAGCCTGCACTCGTGCCCCTGCCTTATGCCTAGCCTGCACTCGTGCCCCTGCCTTATGCCTAGCCTACACTCGTGCCCCTGCCTTATGCCTAGCCTGCACATGTGCCCCTGCCTTATGCCTAGCCTGCACGTGTGCCCCTGCCTTATGCCTAGCCTGCACGTGTGCCCCTGCCTTATGCCTAGCATGCACGTGTGCCCCTGCCTTATGCCTAGCATGCACGTGTGACCCTGCCTTATGCCTAGCCTGCACGTGTGCCCCTGCCTTATGCCTAGCCAGCACTTGTGCCCCTGCCTTATGCCTTGCCAGCACGTGTGCCCCTGCCTTATGCCTTGCCAGCACGTGTGCCCCTGCCTTATGCCTTGCCAGCACTTGTGCCCCTGCCTTATGCCTTGCCAGCACTTGTGCCCCTGCCTTATGCCTAGCAAGCACTTGTGCCCCTGCCTTATGCCTAGCCAGCACTTGTGCCCCTGCCTTATGCCTAGCCAGCACTTGTGCCCCTGCCTTATGCCTAGCAAGCACTTGTGCCCCTGCCTTATGCCTAGCCAGCACTTGTGCCCCTGCCTTATGCCTAGCCAGCACTTGTGCCCCTGCCTTATGCCTAGCCAGCACTTGTGCCCCTGCCTTATGCCTAGCCAGCACTTGTGCCCCTGCCTTATGCCTAGCCAGCACTTGTGCCCCTGCCTTATGCCTAGCCAGCACTTGTGCCCCTGCCTTATGCCTAGCCAGCACTTGTGCCCCTGCCTTATGCCTAGCCAGCACTTGTGCCCCTGCCTTATGCCTAGCCAGCACTTGTGCCCCTGCCTTATGCCTAGCCAGCACTTGTGCCCCTGCCTTATGCCTAGCCAGCACTTGTGCCCCTGCCTTATGCCTAGCCAGCACTTGTGCCCCTGCCTTATGCCTAGCCAGCACTTGTGCCCCTGCCTTATGCCTAGCCAGCACTTGTGCCCCTGCCTTATGCCTAGCCAGCACTTGTGCCCCTGCCTTATGCCTAGCCAGCACTTGTGCCCCTGCCTTATGCCTAGCCAGCACTTGTGCCCCTGCCTTATGCCTAGCCAGCACTTGTGCCCCTGCCTTATGCCTAGCCAGCACTTGTGCCCCTGCCTTATGCCTAGCCAGCACTTGTGCCCCTGCCTTATGCCTAGCCAGCACTTGTGCCACTGCCTTATGCCTAGCCAGCACTTGTGCCCCTGCCTTATGCCTAGCCAGCACTTGTGCCCCTGCCTTATGCCTAGCCAGCACTTGTGCCCCTGCCTTATGCCTAGCCAGCACTTGTGCCCCTGCCTTATGCCTAGCCAGCACTTGTGCCCCTGCCTTATGCCTAGCCAGCACTTGTGCCCCTGCCTTATGCCGAGCCAGCACTTGTGCCCCTGCCTTATGCCGAGCCAGCACTTGTGCCCCCGCCTTATGCCTAGCCAGCACTTGTGCCCCCGCCTTATGCCTTGCCAGCACTTGTGCCCCCGCCTTATGCCTAGCCAGCACTTGTGCCCCCGCCTTATGCCTTGCCAGCACTTGTGCCCCCGCCTTATGCCTAGCCAGCACTTGTGCCCCCGCCTTATGCCTAGCCAGCACTTGTGCCCCCGCCTTATGCCTAGCCAGCACTTGTGCCCCCGCCTTATGCCTAGCCAGCACTTGTGCCCCCGCCTTATGCCTAGCCAGCACTTGTGCCCCCGCCTTATGCCTAGCCAGCACTTGTGCCCCCGCCTTATGCCTAGCCAGCACTTGTGCCCCCGCCTTATGCCTAGCCAGCACTTGTGCCCCCGCCTTATGCCTAGACAGCACTTGTGCCCCCGCCTTATGCCTAGACAGCACTTGTGCCCCCGCCTTATTCCTAGCCAGCACTTGTGCCCCCGCCTTATGCCTAGCCAGCACTTGTGCCCCCGCCTTATGTCTAGCCAGCACTTGTGCCCCCGCCTTATGCCTAGCCAGCACTTGTGCCCCCGCCTTATGCCTAGCCAGCACTTGTGCCCCCGCCTTATGCCTAGCCAGCACTTGTGCCCCGCCTTATGCCTAGCCAGCACTTGTGCCCCCGCCTTATGCCTAGCCAGCACTTGTGCCCCCGCCTTATGCCTAGCCAGCACTTGTGCCCCCGCCTTATGCCTAGCCAGCACTTGTGCCCCCGCCTTATGCCTAGCCAGCACTTGTGCCCCCGCCTTATGCCTAGCCAGCACTTGTGCCCCTGCCTTATGCCTAGCCAGCACTTGTGCCCCTGCCTTATGCCTAGCCAGCACTTGTGCCCCTGCCTTATGCCTAGCCAGCACTTGTGCCCCTGCCTTATGCCTAGCCAGCACGTGTGCCCCTGCCTTATGCCTAGCCAGCACTTGTGCCCCTGCCTTATGCCTAGGCAGCACTTGTGCCCCTGCCTTATGCCTAGGCAGCACTTGTGCCCCTGCCTTATGCCTAGGCAGCACTTGTGCCCCTGCCTTATGCCTAGGCAGCACTTGTGCCCCTGCCTTATGCCTAGCCAGCACTTGTGCCCCTGCCTTATGCCTAGCCAGCACTTGTGCCCCTGCCTTATGCCTAGCCAGCACTTGTGCCCCTGCCTTATGCCTAGCCAGCACTTGTGCCCCTGCCTTATGCCTAGCCAGCACTTGTGCCCCTGCCTTATGCCTAGCCAGCACCTGTGCCCCTGCCTTATGCCTAGCCAGCACCTGTGCCCCTGCCTTATGCCTAGCCAGCACCTGTGCCCCTGCCTTATGCCTAGCCAGCACCTGTGCCCCTGCCTTATGCCTAGCCAGCACTTGTGCCCCTGCCTTATGCCTAGCCAGCACTTGTGCCCCTGCCCTATGCCTAGCCAGCACTTGTGCCCCTGCCCTATGCCTAGCCAGCACTTGTGCCCCTGCCCTATGCCTAGCCAGCACTTGTGCCCCTGCCTTATGCCTAGCCTGCACTTGTGCCCCTGCCTTATGCCTAGCCTGCACTTGTGCCCCTGCCTTATGCCTAGCCTGCACTTGTGCCCCTGCCTTATGCCTAGCCTGCACTTGTGCCCCTGCCTTATGCCTAGCCTGCACTTGTGCCCCTGCCTTATGCCTAGCCTGCACTTGTGCCCCTGCCTTATGCCTAGCCTGCACTTGTGCCTCTGCTTTATGCCTAGCCTGCACTTGTGCCCCTGCCTTATGCCTCGCCTGCACTTGTGCCCCTGCCTTATGCCTAGCCTGCACTTGTGCCCCTGCTTTATGCCTAGCCTGCACTTGTGCCCCTGCCTTATGCCTAGCCTGCACTTGTGCCCCTGCCTTATGCCTAGCCTGCACTTGTGCCCCTGCCTTATGCCTAGCCTGCACTTGTGCCCCTTGCATTATTGTTTTTTTGTCTTTAGCTTCATGTTAGTTATGCACACAGGGCAGGCTTTACGCTCTTCGCTCTTGTCCCGTCTGAATGCACATGCACGACTGTAATTGGGGACGAAGGCATTACCCATTTACGGAGGACAGACAAGATGTGCCTGGTCGCTTGGAGCATGGGGGTTATGGAGTGGCTCCGCACTGTACAACAAAGTACAGAGTAGAGGGGTGAAAGCTAGCTCTTCACCCCTAAGGGTGCCTATCCCTTTATGCAAAGAGTGCAAAGAGTTAGCTGTATGCCTTATTCCTAGCCATCACTTGTGCCCCTGCCTTATGCCTAGCCTGCACTTGTGCACCTGCCTTATGCCTAGCCTGCACTTGTGCACCTGCCTTATGCCTAGCCTGCACTTGTGCACCTGCCTTATGCCTAGCCTGCACTTGTGCCCCTGCCTTATGCCTAGCCTGCACTTGTGCCCCTGCCTTATGCCTAGCCTGCACGTGTGCCCCTGCTTTATGCCTAGCCTGCACTTGTGCCCCTGCCTTATGCCGAGCCAGCACTTGTGCCCCTGCCTTATGCCTAGCCAGCACTTGTGCCCCCGCCTTATGCCTTGCCAGCACTTGAGCCCCCGCCTTATGCCTAGCCAGCACTTGTGCCCCCGCCTTATGCCTTGCCAGCACTTGTGCCCCCGCCTTATGCCTAGCCAGCACTTGTGCCCCCGCCTTATGCCTAGCCAGCACTTGTGCCCCCGCCTTATGCCTAGCCAGCACTTGTGCCCCCGCCTTATGCCTAGCCAGCACTTGTGCCCCCGCCTTATGCCTAGCCAGCACTTGTGCCCCCGCCTTATGCCTAGCCAGCACTTGTGCCCCCGCCTTATGCCTAGCCAGCACTTGTGCCCCCGCCTTATGCCTAGCCAGCACTTGTGCCCCCGCCTTATGCCTAGCCAGCACTTGTGCCCCCGCCTTATGCCTAGCCAGCACTTGTGCCCTCGCCTTATGCCTAGCCAGCACTTGTGCCCCCGCCTTATGCCTAGCCAGCACTTGTGCCCCCGCCTTATGCCTAGCCAGCACTTGTGCCCCCGCCTTATGCCTAGCCAGCACTTGTGCCCCCGCCTTATGCCTAGCCAGCACTTGTGCCCCTGCCTTATGCCTAGCCAGCACTTGTGCCCCTGCCTTATGCCTAGCCAGCACTTGTGCCCCGGCCTTATGCCTAGCCAGCACTTGTGCCCCGGCCTTATGCCTAGCCAGCACTTGTGCCCCGGCCTTATGCCTAGCCCGCACTTGTGCCCCGGCCTTAAGCCTAGCCCGCACTTGTTCCCCGGCCTTAAGCCTAGCCCGCACTTGTGCCCCGGCCTTAAGCCTAGCCCGCACTTGTGCCCCGGCCTTAAGCCTAGCCCGCACTTGTGCTCCGGCCTTAAGCCTAGCCCGCACTTGTGCCCCGGCCTTAAGCCTAGCCCGCACTTGTGCCCCGGCCTTAAGCCTAGCCCGCACTTGTGCCCCGGCCTTAAGCCTAGCCCGCACTTGTGCCCCTGCCTTATGCCTAGCCAGCACTTGTGCCCCTGCCTTATGCCTAGCCAGCACTTGTGCCCCTGCCTTATGCCTAGCCAGCACTTGTGCCCCTGCATTATGCCTAGCCAGCACTTGTGCCCCTGCCTTATGCCTAGCCAGTACTTGTGCCCCTGCCTTATGCCTAGCCAGCACTTGTGCCCCTGCCTTATGCCTAGCCAGCACTTGTGCCCCTGCCTTATGCCTAGCCAGCATTTGTGCCCCTGCCTTATGCCTAGCCAGCACTTGTGCCCCTGCCTTATGCCTAGCCAGCACTTGTGCCCCTGCCTTATGCCTAGCCAGCACTTGTGCCCCTGCCTTATGCCTAGCCAGCACTTGTGCCCCTGCCTTATGCCTAGCCAGCACTTGTGCCCCTGCCTTATGCCTAGCCAGCACTTGTGCCCCTGCCTTATGCCTAGCCAGCACTTGTGCCCCTGCCTTATGCCGAGCCAGCACTTGTGCCCCCGCCTTATGCCTAGCCAGCACTTGTGCCCCCGCCTTATGCCTTGCCAGCACTTGTGCCCCCGCCTTATGCCTAGCCAGCACTTGTGCCCCCGCCTTATGCCTTGCCAGCACTTGTGCCCCCGCCTTATGCCTAGCCAGCACTTGTGCCCCCGCCTTATGCCTAGCCAGCACTTGTGCCCCCGCCTTATGCCTAGCCAGCACTTGTGCCCCCGCCTTATGCCTAGCCAGCACTTGTGCCCCTGCCTTATGCCTAGCCAGCACTTGTGCCCCTGCCTTATGCCTAGCCAGCACTTGTGCCCCTGCCTTATGCCTAGCCAGCACTTGTGCCCCTGCCTTATGCCTAGCCAGCACTTGTGCCCCTGCCTTATGCCTAGCCAGCACTTGTGCCCCTGCCTTATGCCTAGCCAGCACTTGTGCCCCTGCCTTATGCCTAGCCAGCACTTGTGCCCCTGCCTTATGCCTAGCCAGCACTTGTGCCCCTGCCTTATGCCTAGCCAGCACTTGTGCCCCTGCCTTATGCCTAGCCAGCACTTGTGCCCCTGCCTTATGCCTAGCCCGCACTTGTGCCCCTGCCTTATGCCTAGCCCGCACTTGTGCCCCTGCCTTATGCCTAGCCCGCACTTGTGCCCCTGCCTTATGCCTAGCCCGCACTTGTGCCCCTGCCTTATGCCTAGCCCGCACTTGTGCCCCTGCCTTATGCCTAGCCCGCACTTGTGCCCCTGCCTTATGCCTAGCCCGCACTTGTGCCCCTGCCTCATGCCTAGCCCGCACTTGTGCCCCTGCCTCATGCCTAGCCCGCACTTGTGCCCCTGCCTCATGCCTAGCCCGCACTTGTGCCCCTGCCTCATGCCTAGCCCGCACTTGTGCCCCTGCCTCATGCCTAGCCCGCACTTGTGCCCCTGCCTCATGCCTAGCCCGCACTTGTGCCCCTGCCTCATGCCTAGCCCGCACTTGTGCCCCTGCCTCATGCCTAGCCCGCACTTGTGCCCCTGCCTCATGCCTAGCCCGCACTTGTGCCCCTGCCTCATGCCTAGCCCGCACTTGTGCCCCTGCCTCATGCCTAGCCCGCACTTGTGCCCCTGCCTCATGCCTAGCCCGCACTTGTGCCCCTGCCTCATGCCTAGCCCGCACTTGTGCCCCTGCCTCATGCCTAGCCCGCACTTGTGCCCCTGCCTCATGCCTAGCCCGCACTTGTGCCCCTGCCTCATGCCTAGCCCGCACTTGTGCCCCTGCCTCATGCCTAGCCTGCACTTGTGCCCCTGCCTCATGCCTAGCCTGCACTTGTGCCCCTGCCTCATGCCTAGCCTGCACTTGTGCCCCTGCCTCATGCCTAGCCTGCACTTGTGCCCCTGCCTCATGCCTAGCCTGCACTTGTGCCCCTGCCTCATGCCTAGCCAGCACTTGTGCCCCTGCTTTATGCCTAGCCTGCACTTGTGCCCCTGCCTTATGCCTAGCCTGCACTTGTGCCCCTGCCTTATTCCTAGCCTGCACTTGTGGCCCTGCCTTATGCCTAGCCTGCACTTGTGCCCCTGCCTTATGCCTAGCCTGCACTTGTGCCCCTGCCTTATGCCTAGCCTGCACTCGTACCCCTGCCTTATGCCTAGCCTGCACTCGTGCCCCTGCCTTATGCCTAGCCTGCACTCGTGCCCCTGCCTTATGCCTAGCCTGCACTCGTGCCCCTGCCTTATGCCTAGCCTGCACGTGTGCCCCTGCCTTATGCCTAGCCTGCACGTGTGCCCCTGCCTTATGCCTAGCCTGCACGTGTGCCCCTGCCTTATGCCTAGCCTGCACGTGTGCCCCTGCCTTATGCCTAGCCTGCAAGTGTGCCCCTGCCTTATGCCTAGCCTGCACGTGTGCCCCTGCCTTATGCCTAGCCAGCACTTGTGCCCCTGCCTTATGCCTAGCCAGCACTTGTGCCCCTGCCTTATGCCTTGCCAGCACTTGTGCCCCCGCCTTATGCCTAGCCAGCACTTGTGCCCCTGCCTTATGCCTAGCCTGCACTTGTGCCCCTGCCTTATGCCTAGCCTGCACTTGTGCCCCTGCCTTATGCCTAGCCTGCACTCGTGCCCCTGCCTTATGCCTAGCCTGCACGTGTGCCCCTGCCTTATGCCTAGCCTGCACGTGTGCCCCTGCCTTATGCCTAGCCAGCACTTGTGCCCCTGCCTTATGCCTAGCCAGCACTTGTGCCCCTGCCTTATGCCTAGCCTGCACTTGTGCCCTTGCCTTATGCCTAGCCTGCACTTGTGCCCCTGCCTTATGCCTAGCCAGCACTTGTGCCCCTCCCTTATGCCTAGCCTGCACTTGTGCCCCTCCCTTATGCCTAGCCTGCACTTGTGCCCCTGCCTTATGCCTAGCCTGCACCTGTGCCCCTGCCTTATGCCCCTGCCTCATGCCTAGCCTGCACTTGTGCCCCTGCCTCATGCCTAGCCTGCACTTGTGCCCCTGCCTCATGCCTAGCCTGCACTTGTGCCCCTGCCTTATGCCTAGCCTGCACTTGTGCCCCTGCCTTATGCCTAGCCTGCACTTGTGCCCCTGCCTTATGCCTAGCCTGCACTTGTGCCCCTGCCTTATGCCTAGCCTGCACTTGTGCCCCTGCCTTATGCCTAGCCTGCACTTGTGCCCCTGCCTTATGCCTAGCCTGCACTTGTGCCCCTGCCTTATGCCTAGCCTGCACTTGTGCCCCTGCCTTATGCCTAGCCTGCACTTGGGCCCCTGCCTTATGCCTAGCCTGCACCTGTGCCCCTGCCTTATGCCCCTGCCTTATGCCTAGCCTGCACTTCTGCCCCTGCCTTATGCCTAGCCTGCACGTGTGCCCCTGCCTCATGCCTAGCCTGCACTTGTGCCCCTGCCTCATGCCTAGCCTGCACTTGTGCCCCTGCCTCATGCCTAGCCTGCACTTGTGCCCCTGCCTCATGCCTAGCCTGCACTTGTGCCCCTGCTTTATGCCTAGCCTGCACTTGTGCCCCTGCCTCATGCCTAGCCTGCACTTGTGCCCCTGCCTTATTCCTAGCCTACACTTGTGCCCCTGCCTTATGCCTAGCCTGCACTTGTGCCCCTGCCTTATGCCTAGCCTGCACTTGTGCCCCTGCCTTATGCCTAGCCTGCACTTGTGCCCCTGCCTTATGCCTAGCCTGCACTTGTGCCCCTGCCTTATGCCTATCCTGCACTTGTGCCCCTCCCTTATGCCTAGCCTGCACTTGTGCCCCTGCCTTATGCCTAGCCTGCACTTGTGCCCCTGCCTTATGCCTAGCCTGCACTTGTGCCCCTGCCTTATGCCTTGCCTGCACTTGTGCCCCTGCCTTATGCCTAGCCTGCACTTGTGCCCCTGCCTTATGCCTAGCCAGCACTTGTGCCCCTGCCTTATGCCTAGCCAGCACTTGTGCCCCTGCCTTATGCCTAGCCAGCACTTGTGCCCCTGCCTTATGCCTAGCCAGCACTTGTGCCCCTGCCTTATGCCTAGCCAGCACTTGTGCCCCTGCCTTATGCCTAGCCAGCACTTGTGCCCCTGCCTTATGCCTAGCCAGCACTTGTGCCCCTGCCTTATGCCTAGCCTGCACTTGTGCCCCTGCCTTATGCCTAGCCTGCACTTGTGCCCCTGCCTTATGCCTAGCCTGCACTTGTGCCCCTGCCTTATGCCTAGCCTGCACTTGTGCCCCTGCCTTATGCCTAGCCTGCACTTGTGCCCCTGCCTTATGCCTAGCCTGCACGTGTGCCCCTGCCTTATGCCTAGCCTGCACGTGTGCCCCTGCCTTATGCCTAGCCTGCACGTGTGCCCCTGCCTTATGCCTAGCCTGCACGTGTGCCCCTGCCTTATGCCTAGCCTGCACGTGTGCCCCTGCCTTATGACTAGCCTGCACGTGTGCCCCTGCCTTATGACTAGCCTGCACGTGTGCCCCTGCCTTATGACTAGCCTGCACGTGTGCCCCTGCCTTATGACTAGCCTGCACGTGTGCCCCTGCCTTATGACTAGCCTGCACGTGTGCCCCTGCCTTATGACTAGCCTGCACGTGTGCCCCTGCCTTATGACTAGCCTGCACGTGTGCCCCTGCCTTATGACTAGCCTGCACGTGTGCCCCTGCCTTATGCCTAGCCTGCACGTGTGCACCTGCCTTATGCCAAGCCAGCACGTGTGCCCCTGCCTTATGCCTAGCCAGCACGTGTGCCCCTGCCTTATGCCTAGCCAGCACTTGTGCCCCTGCCTTATGCCTAGCCAGCACTTGTGCCCCTGCCTTATGCCTAGCCAGCACTTGTGCCCCTGCCTTATGCCTAGCCAGCACTTGTGCCCCTGCCTTATGCCTAGCCAGCACTTGTGCCCCTGCCTTATGCCTAGCCAGCACTTGTGCCCCTGCCTTATGCCTAGCCAGCACTTGTGCCCCTGCCTTATGCCTAGCCAGCACTTGTGCCCCTGCCTTATGCCTAGCCAGCACTTGTGCCCCTGCCTTATGCCTAGCCAGCACTTGTGCCCCTGCCTTATGCCTAGCCAGCACTTGTGCCCCTGCCTTATGCCTAGCCAGCACTTGTGCCCCTGCCTTATGCCTAGCCAGCACTTGTGCCCCTGCCTTATGCCTAGCCCGCACTTGTGCCCCTGCCTTATGCCTAGCCCGCACTTGTGCCCCTGCCTTATGCCTAGCCCGCACTTGTGCCCCTGCCTTATGCCTAGCCCGCACTTGTGCCCCTGCCTTATGCCTAGCCCGCACTTGTGCCCCTGCCTTATGCCTAGCCCGCACTTGTGCCCCTGCCTCATGCCTAGCCCGCACTTGTGCCCCTGCCTCATGCCTAGCCCGCACTTGTGCCCCTGCCTCATGCCTAGCCCGCACTTGTGCCCCTGCCTCATGCCTAGCCCGCACTTGTGCCCCTGCCTCATGCCTAGCCCGCACTTGTGCCCCTGCCTCATGCCTAGCCCGCACTTGTGCCCCTGCCTCATGCCTAGCCCGCACTTGTGCCCCTGCCTCATGCCTAGCCCGCACTTGTGCCCCTGCCTCATGCCTAGCCCGCACTTGTGCCCCTGCCTCATGCCTAGCCTGCACTTGTGCCCCTGCCTCATGCCTAGCCTGCACTTGTGCCCCTGCCTCATGCCTAGCCTGCACTTGTGCCCCTGCCTCATGCCTAGCCTGCACTTGTGCCCCTGCCTCATGCCTAGCCTGCACTTGTGCCCCTGCCTTATGCCTAGCCAGCATTTGTGCCCCTGCCTTATGCCTAGCCAGCACTTGTGCCCCTGCCTTATGCCTAGCCAGCACTTGTGCCCCTGCCTTATGCCTAGCCAGCACTTGTGCCCCTGCCTTATGCCTAGCCTGCACTTGTGCCCCTGCCTTATGCCTAGCCTGCACTTGTGCCCCTGCCTTATGCCTAGCCTGCACTTGTGCCCCTGCCTTATGCCTAGCCTGCACTTGTGCCCCGGCCTTAAGCCTAGCCCGCACTTGTGCCCCGGCCTTAAGCCTAGCCCGCACTTGTGCCCCGGCCTTAAGCCTAGCCCGCACTTGTGCCCCGGCCTTAAGCCTAGCCCGCACTTGTGCCCCTGCCTTATGCCTAGCCCGCACTTGTGCCCCTGCCTTAAGCCTAGCCTGCATAGGTGCCCCTGCCTTATGCCTAGCCAGCACTTGTGCCCCGGCCTTATGCCTAGCCAGCACTTGTGCCCTGGCCTTATGCCTAGCCAGCACTTGTGCCCCGGCCTTATGCCTAGCCAGCACTTGTGCCCCTGCCTTATGCCTAGCCTGCACTTGTGCCCCTTGCATTATTGTTTTTTTGTCTTTAGCTTCATGTTGGTTATGCACACAGGGCAGGCTTTACGCTCTTCGCTCTTGTCCCGTCTGAATGCACATGCACGACTGTAATTGGGGACGAAGGCATTACCCATTTACGGAGGACAGACAAGATGTGCCTGGTCGCTTGGAGCATGGGGGTTATGGAGTGGCTCTGCACTGTACAACAAAGTACAGAGTAGATGGGTGAAAGCTAGCTCTTCACCCCTAAGGGTGCCTATCCCTTCATGCAAAGAGTGCAAAGAGTTAGCCGTATGCCTTATGTGTAGCCATCACTTGTGCCCCTGCCTTAAGCCTAGCCTGCATAGGTGCCCCTGCCTTATGCCTAGCCAGCACTTGTGCCCCGGCCTTATGCCTAGCCAGCACTTGTGCCCTGGCCTTATGCCTAGCCAGCACTTGTGCCCCGGCCTTATGCCTAGCCAGCACTTGTGCCCCGGCCTTATGCCTAGCCAGCACTTGTGCCCCGGCCTTATGCCTACCCAGCACTTGTGCCCCTGCCTTATGCCTAGCCAGCACTTGTGCCCCTGCCTTATGCCTAGCCAGCACTTGTGCCCCTGCCTTATGCCTAGCCTACACTTGTGCCCCTGCCTTATGCCTAGCCCGCACTTGTGCCCCTGCCTTATGCCTAGCCCGCACTTGTGCCCCTGCCTTATGCCTAGCCAGCACTTGTGCCCCTGCCTTATGCCTAGCCAGCACTCGTGCCCCTGCCTTATGCCTAGCCAGCACTCGTGCCCCTGCCTTATGCCTAGCCAGCACTTGTGCCCCTGCCTTATGCCTAGCCAGCACTTGTGCCCCTGCCTTATGCCTAGCCAGCACTTGTGCCCCTGCCTTATGCCTAGCCAGCACTTGTGCCCCTGCCTTATGCCTAGCCAGCACTTGTGCCCCTGCCTTATGCCTAGCCAGCACTTGTGCCCCTGCCTTATGCCTAGCCAGCACTTGTGCCCCTGCCTTATGCCTAGCCAGCATTTGTGCCCCTGCCTTATGCCTAGCCAGCACTTGTGCCCCTGCCTTATGCCTAGCCAGCACTTGTGCCCCTGCCTTATGCCTAGCCAGCACTTGTGCCCCGGCCTTATGCCTAGCCAGCACTTGTGCCCCGGCCTTATGCCTAGCCAGCACTTGTGCCCCGGCCTTAAGCCTAGCCCGCACTTGTGCCCCGGCCTTAAGCCTAGCCCTCACTTGTGCCCCGGCCTTAAGCCTAGCCCGCACTTGTGCCCCGGCCTTAAGCCTAGCCCGCACTTGTGCCCCGGCCTTAAGCCTAGCCCGCACTTGTGCCCCGGCCTTAAGCCTAGCCCGCACTTGTGCCCCGGCCTTAAGCCTAGCCCGCACTTGTGCCCCGGCCTTAAGCCTAGCCCGCACTTGTGCCCCGGCCTTAAGCCTAGCCCGCACTTGTGCCCCGGCCTTAAGCCTAGCCCGCACTTGTGCCCCGGCCTTAAGCCTAGCCCGCACTTGTGCCCCGGCCTTAAGCCTAGCCCGCACTTGTGCCCCTGCCTTATGCCTAGCCAGCACTTGTGCCCCTGCCTTATGCCTAGCCAGCACTTGTGCCCCTGCCTTATGCCTAGCCAGCACTTGTGCCCCTGCCTTATGCCTAGCCAGCACTTGTGCCCCTGCCTTATGCCTAGCCAGCACTTGTGCCCCTGCCTTATGCCTAGCCAGCACTTGTGCCCCTGCCTTATGCCTAGCCAGCACTTGTGCCCCTGCCTTATGCCTAGCCAGCACTTGTGCCCCTGCCTTATGCCTAGCCAGCACTTGTGCCCCTGCCTTATGCCTAGCCAGCACTTGTGCCCCTGCCTTATGCCTAGCCAGCACTTGTGCCCCTGCCTTATGCCTAGCCAGCACTTGTGCCCCTGCCTTATGCCTAGCCAGCATTTGTGCCCCTGCCTTATGCCTAGCCAGCACTTGTGCCCCTTCCTTATGCCTAGCCAGCACTTGTGCCCCTGCCTTATGCCTAGCCAGCACTTGTGCCCCGGCCTTATGCCTAGCCCGCACTTGTGCCCCTGCCTTATGCCTAGCCAGCACTTGTGCCCCTGCCTTATGCCTAGCCTGCACTTGTGCCCCTGCCTTATGCCTAGCCTGCACGTGTGCCCCTGCCTTATGCCTAGCCAGCACTTGTGCCCCTGCCTTATGCCCAGCCAGCACTTGTGCCCCTGCCTTATGCCTAGCCAGCACTTGTGCCCCTGCCTTATGCCTAGCCAGCACTTGTGCCCCTGCCTTATGCCTAGCCAGCACTTGTGCCCCTGCCTTATGCCTAGCCAGCACTTGTGCCCCTGCCTTATGCCTAGCCAGCACTTGTGCCCCTGCCTTATGCCTAGCCAGCACTTGTGCCCCTGCCTTATGCCTAGCCAGCACTTGTGCCCCTGCCTTATGCCTAGCCAGCACCTGTGCCCCTGCCTTATGCCTAGCCAGCACCTGTGCCCCTGCCTTATGCCTAGCCAGCACCTGTGCCCCTGCCTTATGCCTAGCCAGCACCTGTGCCCCTGCCTTATGCCTAGCCAGCACCTGTGCCCCTGCCTTATGCCTAGCCAGCACTTGTGCACCTGCCTTATGCCTTGCCAGCACGTGTGCCCCTGCCTTATGCCTTGCCAGCATTTGTGCCCCTGCCTTATGCCTAGCAAGCACTTGTGCCCCTGCCTTATGCCTAGCCAGCACTTGTGCCCCTGCCTTATGCCTAGCCAGCACTTGTGCCCCTGCCTTATGCCTAGCCTGCACTTGTGCCCCTCCCTTATGCCTAGCCTGCACTTGTGCCCCTGCCTTATGCCTAGCCTGCACTTGTGCCCCTGCCTTATGCCTAGCCTGCACTTGTGCCCCTGCCTTATGCCTTGCCTGCACTTGTGCCCCTGCCTTATGCCTTGCCTGCACTTGTGCCCCTGCCTTATGCCTAGCCTGCACTTGTGCCCCTGCCTTATGCCTAGCCAGCACTTGTGCCCCTGCCTTATGCCTAGCCAGCACTTGTGCCCCTGCCTTATGCCTAGCCAGCACTTGTGCCCCTGCCTTATGCCTAGCCAGCACTTGTGCCCCTGCCTTATGCCTAGCCAGCACTTGTGCCCCTGCCTTATGCCTAGCCTGCACTTGTGCCCCTGCCTTATGCCTAGCCTGCACTTGTGCCCCTGCCTTATGCCTAGCCTGCACTTGTGCCCCTGCCTTATGCCTAGCCTGCACTTGTGCCCCTGCCTTATGCCTAGCCTGCACTTGTGCCCCTGCCTTATGCCTAGCCTGCACGTGTGCCCCTGCCTTATGCCTAGCCTGCACGTGTGCCCCTGCCTTATGCCTAGCCTGCACGTGTGCCCCTGCCTTATGCCTAGCCTGCACGTGTGCCCCTGCCTTATGACTAGCCTGCACGTGTGCCCCTGCCTTATGACTAGCCTGCACGTGTGCCCCTGCCTTATGACTAGCCTGCACGTGTGCCCCTGCCTTATGACTAGCCTGCACGTGTGCCCCTGCCTTATGACTAGCCTGCACGTGTGCCCCTGCCTTATGACTAGCCTGCACGTGTGCCCCAGCCTTATGACTAGCCTGCACGTGTGCCCCTGCCTTATGCCTAGCCTGCACGTGTGCACCTGCCTTATGCCAAGCCAGCACGTGTGCCCCTGCCTTATGCCTAGCCTGCACGTGTGCACCTGCCTTATGCCTAGCCAGCACGTGTGCACCTGCCTTATGCCAAGCCAGCACGTGTGCCCCTGCCTTATGCCTAGCCAGCACGTGGGCCCCTGCCTTATGCCTAGCCAGCACTTGTGCCCCTGCCTTTTGCCTAGCCAGCACTTGTGCCCCTGCCTTATGCCTAGCCAGCACTTGTGCCCCTGCCTTATGCCTAGCCAGCACTTGTGCCCCTGCCTTATGCCTAGCCAGCACTTGTGCCCCTGCCTTATGCCTAGCCAGCACTTGTGCCCCTGCCTTATGCCTAGCCAGCACTTGTGCCCCTGCCTTATGCCTAGCCAGCACTTGTGCCCCTGCCTTATGCCTAGCCAGCACTTGTGCCCCTGCCTTATGCCTAGCCAGCACTTGTGCCCCTGCCTTATGCCTAGCCAGCACTTGTGCCCCTGCCTTATGCCTAGCCAGCACTTGTGCCCCTGCCTTATGCCTAGCCAGCACTTGTGCCCCTGCCTTATGCCTAGCCAGCACTTGTGCCCCTGCCTTATGCCTAGCCCGCACTTGTGCCCCTGCCTTATGCCTAGCCCGCACTTGTGCCCCTGCCTTATGCCTAGCCCGCACTTGTGCCCCTGCCTTATGCCTAGCCCGCACTTGTGCCCCTGCCTTATGCCTAGCCCGCACTTGTGCCCCTGCCTTATGCCTAGCCCGCACTTGTGCCCCTGCCTTATGCCTAGCCCGCACTTGTGCCCCTGCCTCATGCCTAGCCCGCACTTGTGCCCCTGCCTCATGCCTAGCCCGCACTTGTGCCCCTGCCTCATGCCTAGCCCGCACTTGTGCCCCTGCCTCATGCCTAGCCCGCACTTGTGCCCCTGCCTCATGCCTAGCCCGCACTTGTGCCCCTGCCTCATGCCTAGCCCGCACTTGTGCCCCTGCCTCATGCCTAGCCCGCACTTGTGCCCCTGCCTCATGCCTAGCCCGCACTTGTGCCCCTGCCTCATGCCCAGCCCGCACTTGTGCCCCTGCCTCATGCCCAGCCCGCACTTGTGCCCCTGCCTCATGCCTAGCCCGCACTTGTGCCCCTGCCTCATGCCTAGCCCGCACTTGTGCCCCTGCCTCATGCCTAGCCCGCACTTGTGCCCCTGCCTCATGCCTAGCCCGCACTTGTGCCCCTGCCTCATGCCTAGCCCGCACTTGTGCCCCTGCCTCATGCCTAGCCTGCACTTGTGCCCCTGCCTCATGCCTAGCCTGCACTTGTGCCCCTGCCTCATGCCTAGCCTGCACTTGTGCCCCTGCCTCATGCCTAGCCTGCACTTGTGCCCCTGCCTCATGCCTAGCCAGCACTTGTGCCCCTGCTTTATGCCTAGCCTGCACTTGTGCCCCTGCCTTATGCCTAGCCTGCACTTGTGCCCCTGCCTTATTCCTAGCCTGCACTTGTGCCCCTGCCTTATGCCTAGCCTGCACTTGTGCCCCTGCCTTATGCCTAGCCTGCACTTGTGCCCCTGCCTTATGCCTAGCCTGCACTTGTGCCCCTGCCTTATGCCTAGCCTGCACTTGTGCCCCTGCCTTATGCCTAGCCTGCACTTGTGCCCCTGCCTTATGCCTAGCCAGCACTTGTGCCCCTGCCTTATGCCTAGCCAGCACTTGTGCCCCTGCCTTATGCCTAGCCTGCACGTGTGCCCCTGCCTTATGCCTAGCCTGCACGTGTGCCCCTGCCTTATGCCTAGCCAGCACTTGTGCCCCTGCCTTATGCCTAGCCTGCACGTGTGCCCCTGCCTTATGCCTAGCCTGCACGTGTGCCCCTGCCTTATGCCTAGCCTGCACTTGTGCACCTGCCTTATGCCTAGCCTGCACTTGTGCCCCTTGCATTATTGTTTTTTTGTCTTTAGCTTCATGTTGGTTATGCACACAGGGCAGACTTTACGCTCTTCGCTCTTGTCCCGTCTGAATGCACATGCACGACTGTAATTGGGGACGAAGGCATTACCCATTTACGGAGGACAGACAAGATGTGCCTGGTCGCTTGGAGCATGGGGGTTATGGAGTGGCTCCGCACTGTACAACAAAGTACAGAGTAGAGGGGTGAAAGCTAGCTCTTCACCCCTAAGGGTGCCTATCCCTTTATGCAAAGAGTGCAAAGAGTTAGCCGTATGCCTTATGTGTAGCCATCACTTGTGCCCCTGCCTTAAGCCTAGCCTGCATAGGTGCCCCTGCCTTATGCCTAGCCAGCACTTGTGCCCCGGCCTTATGCCTAGCCAGCACTTGTGCCCTGGCCTTATGCCTAGCCAGCACTTGTGCCCCGGCCTTATGCCTAGCCAGCACTTGTGCCCCGGCCTTATGCCTAGCCAGCACTTGTGCCCCGGCCTTATGCCTACCCAGCACTTGTGCCCCTGCCTTATGCCTAGCCAGCACTTGTGCCCCTGCCTTATGCCTAGCCAGCACTTGTGCCCCTGCCTTATGCCTAGCCTACACTTGTGCCCCTGCCTTATGCCTAGCCCGCACTTGTGTCCCTGCCTTATGCCTAGCCCGCACTTGTGCCCCTGCCTTATGCCTATCCAGCACTTGTGCCCCTGCCTTATGCCTAGCCAGCACTCGTGCCCCTGCCTTATGCCTAGCCAGCACTTGTGCCCCTGCCTTATGCCTAGCCAGCACTTGTGCCCCTGCCTTATGCCTAGCCAGCACTTGTGCCCCTGCCTTATGCCTAGCCAGCACTTGTGCCCCTGCCTTATGCCTAGCCAGCACTTGTGCCCCTGCCTTATGCCTAGCCAGCACTTGTGCCCCTGCCTTATGCCTAGCCAGCACTTGTGCCCCTGCCTTATGCCTAGCCAGCACTTGTGCCCCTGCCTTATGCCTAGCCAGCACTTGTGCCCCTGCCTTATGCCTAGCCAGCATTTGTGCCCCTGCCTTATGCCTAGCCAGCACTTGTGCCCCTGCCTTATGCCTAGCCAGCACTTGTGCCCCTGCCTTATGCCTAGCCAGCACTTGTGCCCCGGCCTTATGCCTAGCCAGCACTTGTGCCCCGGCCTTATGCCTAGCCAGCACTTGTGCCCCGGCCTTAAGCCTAGCCCGCACTTGTGCCCCGGCCTTAAGCCTAGCCCGCACTTGTGCCCCGGCCTTAAGCCTAGCCCGCACTTGTGCCCCGGCCTTAAGCCTAGCCCGCACTTGTGCCCCGGCCTTAAGCCTAGCCCGCACTTGTGCCCCGGCCTTAAGCCTAGCCCGCACTTGTGCCCCGGCCTTAAGCCTAGCCCGCACTTGTGCCCCGGCCTTAAGCCTAGCCCGCACTTGTGCCCCGGCCTTAAGCCTAGCCCGCACTTGTGCCCCGGCCTTAAGCCTAGCCCGCACTTGTGCCCCTGCCTTATGCCTAGCCAGCACTTGTGCCCCTGCCTTATGCCTAGCCAGCACTTGTGCCTCTGCCTTATGCCTAGCCAGCACTTGTGCCCCTGCCTTATGCCTAGCCAGCACTTGTGCCCCTGCCTTATGCCTAGCCAGCACTTGTGCCCCTGCCTTATGCCTAGCCAGCACTTGTGCCCCTGCCTTATGCCTAGCCAGCACTTGTGCCCCTGCCTTATGCCTAGCCAGCACTTGTGCCCCTGCCTTATGCCTAGCCAGCACTTGTGCCCCTGCCTTATGCCTAGCCAGCACTTGTGCCCCTGCCTTATGCCTAGCCAGCACTTGTGCCCCTGCCTTATGCCTAGCCAGCACTTGTGCCCCTGCCTTATGCCTAGCCAGCACTTGTGCCCCTGCCTTATGCCTAGCCAGCATTTGTGCCCCTGCCTTATGCCTAGCCAGCACTTGTGCCCCTTCCTTATGCCTAGCCAGCACTTGTGCCCCTGCCTTATGCCTAGCCAGCACTTGTGCCCCGGCCTTATGCCTAGCCCGCACTTGTGCCCCTGCCTTATGCCTAGCCAGCACTTGTGCCCCTGCCTTATGCCTAGCCCGCACTTGTGCCCCGGCCTTAAGCCTAGCCCGCACTTGTGCCCCGGCCTTAAGCCTAGCCCGCACTTGTGCCCCGGCCTTAAGCCTAGCCCGCACTTGTGCCCCGGCCTTAAGCCTAGCCCGCACTTGTGCCCCGGCCTTAAGCCTAGCCCGCACTTGTGCCCCGGCCTTAAGCCTAGCCCGCACTTGTGCCCCGGCCTTAAGCCTAGCCCGCACTTGTGCCCCGGCCTTAAGCCTAGCCCGCACTTGTGCCCCGGCCTTAAGCCTAGCCCGCACTTGTGCCCCGGCCTTAAGACTAGCCCGCACTTGTGCCCCGGCCTTAAGCCTAGCCCGCACTTGTGCCCCGGCCTTAAGCCTAGCCCGCACTTGTGCCCCGGCCTTAAGCCTAGCCCGCACTTGTGCCCCGGCCTTAAGCCTAGCCCGCACTTGTGCCCCGGCCTTAAGCCTAGCCCGCACTTGTGCCCCGGCCTTAAGCCTAGCCCGCACTTGTGCCCCGGCCTTAAGCCTAGCCCGCACTTGTGCCCCGGCCTTAAGCCTAGCCCGCACTTGTGCCCCGGCCTTAAGCCTAGCCCGCACTTGTGCCCCGGCCTTAAGCCTAGCCCGCACTTGTGCCCCGGCCTTAAGCCTAGCCCGCACTTGTGCCCCGGCCTTAAGCCTAGCCCGCACTTGTGCCCCGGCCTTAAGCCTAGCCCGCACTTGTGCCCCTGCCTGATGCCTAGCCAGCACTTGTGCCCCTGCCTTATGCCTAGCCAGCACTTGTGCCTCTGCCTTATGCTTAGTTTGTACTTGTGCCCCTGCCTTATGCCTAGCCAGCACTTCTGCCCCTGCCTTATGCCTAGCCAGCACTTGTGCCCCTGCCTTTTGCCTAGCCAGCACTTGTGCCCCTGCCTTATGCCTAGCCAGCACTTGTGCCCCTGCCTTATGCCTAGCCAGCACTTGTGCCCCTGCCTTATGCCTAGCCAGCACTTGTGCCCCTGCCTGATGCCTAGCCAGCACTTGTGCCCCTGCCTTATGCCTAGCCAGCACTTGTGCCTCTGCCTTATGCTTCGTTTGTACTTGTGCCCCTGCCTTATGCCTAGCCAGCACTTGTGCCCCTGCCTTATGCCTAGCCAGCACTTGTGCCCCTGCCTTATGCCTAACCAGCCCTTGTGCCCCTGCCTTATGCCTAGCCAGCCCTTGTGCCCCTGCCTTATGCCTAGCCAGCCCTTGTGCCCCTGCCTTACGCCTAGCCATCACTTGTGCCCCTGCCTTTCGCCTAGCCAGCACTTGTGCCTCTGCCTTATGCTTAGTTTGTACTTGTGCCCCTGCCTTATGCCTAGCCAGCACTTGTGCCCCTGCCTTATGCCTAGCCAGCACTTGTGCCCCTGCCTTATGCCTAACCAGCCTTTGTGCCCCTGCCTTATGCCTAGCCAGCACTTGTGCCCCTGCCTTACGCCTAGCCAGCACTTGTGCCCCTGCCTTATGCCTAGCCATCACTTGTGCCCCTGCCTTTCGCCTAGCCATCACTTGTGCCCCTGCCTTATGCCTAGCCAGCACTTGTGCCCCTGCCTTATGCCTAGCCAGCACTTGTGCCCCTGCCTTATGCCTAGCCAGCACTTGTGCCCCTGCCTTATGCCTAGCCAGCACTTGTGCCCCTGCCTTATGCCTAGCCAGCACTTGTGCCCCTGCCTTATGCCTAGCCAGCACTTGTGCCCCTGCCTTATGCCTAGCCAGCACTTGTGCCCCTGCCTTATGCCTAGCCAGCACTTGTGCCCCTGCCTTATGCCTAGCCAGCACTTGTGCCCCTGCCTTATGCCTAGCCAGCACTTGTGCCCCTGCCTTATGCCTAGCCAGCACTTGTGCCCCTGCCTTATGCCTAGCCAGCACTTGTGCCCCTGCCTTATGCCTAGCCAGCACTTGTGCCCCTGCCTTATGCCTAGCCAGCACTTGTGCCTCTGCCTTATGCCTAGCCAGCACTTGTGCCTCTGCCTTATGCCTAGCCAGCACTTGTGCCCCTGCCTTATGCCTAGCCAGCACTTGTGCCCCTGCCTTATGCCTAGCCAGCACTTGTGCCCCTGCCTTATGCCTAGCCAGCACTTGTGCCCCTGCCTTATGCCTAGCCAGCACTTGTGCCCCTGCCTTATGCCTAGCCAGCACTTGTGCCCCTGCCTTATGCCTAGCCAGCACTTGTGCCCCTGCCTTATGCCTAGCCAGCACTTGTGCCCCTGCCTTATGCCTAGCCAGCACTTGTTCCCCTGCCTTATGACTATCCAGCATTTGTGCCCCTGCCTTATGCCTAGCCAGCACTTGTGCCCCTGCCTTATGCCTAGCCAGCACTTGTGCCCCTGCCTTATGCCTAGCCAGCACTTGTGCCCCTGCCTTATGCCTAGCCAGCACTTGTGCCCCTGCCTTATGCCTAGCCTGCACTTGTGCCCCTGCCTTATGCCTAGCCTGCACTTGTGCCCCTGCCTTATGCCTAGCCTGCACCTGTGCCCCTGCCTTATGCCTAGCCTGCACCTGTGCCCCTGCCTTATGCCTAGCCTGCACTTGTGCCCCTGCCTTATGCCTAGCCTGCACTTGTGCCCCTGCCTTATGCCTAGCCTGCACTTGTGCCCCTGCCTTATGCCTAGCCTGCACGTGTGCCCCTGCCTTATGCCTAGCCAGCACTTGTGCCCCTGCCTTATGCCCAGCCAGCACTTGTGCCCCTGCCTTATGCCTAGCCAGCACTTGTGCCCCTGCCTTATGCCTAGCCTGCACGTGTGCCCCTGCCTTATGCCTAGCCAGCACTTGTGCCCCTGCCTTATGCCCAGCCAGCACTTGTGCCCCTGCCTTATGCCTAGCCAGCACTTGTGCCCCTGCCTTATGCCTAGCCAGCACTTGTGCCCCTGCCTTATGCCTAGCCAGCACTTGTGCCCCTGCCTTATGCCTAGCCAGCACTTGTGCCCCTGCCTTATGCTTAGCCAGCACTTGTGCCCCTGCCTTATGCCTAGCCAGCACTTGTGCCCCTGCCTTATGCCTAGCCAGCACTTGTGCCCCTGCCTTATGCCTAGCCAGCACCTGTGCCCCTGCCTTATGCCTAGCCAGCACCTGTGCCCCTGCCTTATGCCTAGCCAGCACCTGTGCCCCTGCCTTATGCCTAGCCAGCACCTGTGCCCCTGCCTTATGCCTAGCCAGCACCTGTGCCCCTGCCTTATGCCTAGCCAGCACTTGTGCACCTGCCTTATGCCTTGCCAGCACATGTGCCCCTGCCTTATGCCTTGCCAGCATTTGTGCCCCTGCCTTATGCCTAGCAAGCAATTGTGCCCCTGCCTTATGCCTTGCCAGCACTTGTGCCCCTGCCTTATGCCTAGCCAGCACTTGTGCCCCTGCCTTATGCCTAGTCAGCACTTGTGCCCCTGCCTTATGCCTAGCCAGCACTTGTGCCCCTGCATTATGCCTAGCCAGCACTTGTGCCCCTGCCTTATGCCTAGCCTGCACGTGTGCCCCTGCCTTATGCCTAGCCTGCACGTGTGCCCCTGCCTTATGCCTAGCCTGCACGTGTGCCCCTGCCTTATGCCTAGCCAGCACTTGTGCCCCTGCCTTATGCCTAGCCTGCACGTGTGCCCCTGCCTTATGCCTAGCCTGCACGTGTGCCCCTGCCTTATGCCTAGCCTGCACTTGTGCCCCTGCCTTATGCCTAGCCTGCACTTGTGCCCCTGCCTTATGCCTAGCCAGCACTTGTGCCCCTGCCTTATGCCTAGCCAGCACTTGTGCCCCTGCCTTATGCCTAGCCAGCACTTGTGCCCCTGCCTTATGCCTAGCCAGCACTTGTGCCCCTGCCTTATGCCTAGCCAGCACTTGTGCCCCTGCCTTATGCCTAGCCTGCACGTGTGCCCCTGCCTTATGCCTAGCCTGCACGTGTGCCCCTGCCTTATGCCTAGCCAGCACTTGTGCCCCTGCCTTATGCCTAGCCTGCACGTGTGCCCCTGCCTTATGCCTAGCCTGCACGTGTGCCCCTGCCTTATGCCTAGCCTGCACTTGTGCCCCTGCCTTATGCCTAGCCTGCACTTGTGCCCCTTGCATTATTGTTTTTTTGTCTTTAGCTTCATGTTGGTTATGCACACAGGGCAGGCTTTACGCTCTTCGCTCTTGTCCCGTCTGAATGCACATGCACGACTGTAATTGGGGACGAAGGCATTACCCATTTACGGAGGACAGACAAGATGTGCCTGGTCGCTTGGAGCATGGGGGTTATGGAGTGGCTCCGCACTGTACAACAAAGTACAGAGTAGAGGGGTGAAAGCTAGCTCTTCACCCCTAAGGGTGCCTATCCCTTTATGCAAAGAGTGCAAAGAGTTAGCCGTATGCCTTATGTGTAGCCATCACTTGTGCCCCTGCCTTAAGCCTAGCCTGCATAGGTGCCCCTGCCTTATGCCTAGCCTGCATAGGTGCCCCTGCCTTATGCCTAGCCAGCACTTGTGCCCCGGCCTTATGCCTAGCCAGCACTTGTGCCCTGGCCTTATGCCTAGCCAGCACTTGTGCCCCGGCCTTATGCCTAGCCAGCACTTGTGCCCCGGCCTTATGCCTAGCCAGCACTTGTGCCCCGGCCTTATGCCTACCCAGCACTTGTGCCCCTGCCTTATGCCTAGCCAGCACTTGTGCCCCTGCCTTATGCCTAGCCAGCACTTGTGCCCCTGCCTTATGCCTAGCCTACACTTGTGCCCCTGCCTTATGCCTAGCCCGCACTTGTGCCCCTGCCTTATGCCTAGCCAGCACTTGTGCCCCTGCCTTATGCCTAGCCAGCACTCGTGCCCCTGCCTTATGCCTAGCCAGCACTCGTGCCCCTGCCTTATGCCTAGCCAGCACTCGTGCCCCTGCCTTATGCCTAGCCAGCACTTGTGCCCCTGCCTTATGCCTAGCCAGCACTTGTGCCCCTGCCTTATGCCTAGCCAGCACTTGTGCCCCTGCCTTATGCCTAGCCAGCACTTGTGCCCCTGCCTTATGCCTAGCCAGCACTTGTGCCCCTGCCTTATGCCTAGCCAGCACTTGTGCCCCTGCCTTATGCCTAGCCAGCACTTGTGCCCCGGCCTTATGCCTAGCCAGCATTTGTGCCCCTGCCTTATGCCTAGCCAGCACTTGTGCCCCTGCCTTATGCCTAGCCAGCACTTGTGCCCCTGCCTTATGCCTAGCCAGCACTTGTGCCCCGGCCTTATGCCTAGCCAGCACTTGTGCCCCGGCCTTATGCCTAGCCAGCACTTGTGCCCCTGCCTTATGCCTAGCCAGCACTTGTGCCCCTGCCTTATGCCTAGCCAGCACTTGTGCCCCTGCCTTATGCCTAGCCAGCATTTGTGCCCCTGCCTTATGCCTAGCCAGCACTTGTGCCCCTGCCTTATGCCTAGCCAGCACTTGTGCCCCTGCCTTATGCCTAGCCAGCACTTGTGCCCCGGCCTTATGCCTAGCCAGCACTTGTGCCCCGGCCTTATGCCTAGCCAGCACTTGTGCCCCGGCCTTAAGCCTAGCCCGCACTTGTGCCCCGGCCTTAAGCCTAGCCCGCACTTGTGCCCCGGCCTTAAGCCTAGCCCGCACTTGTGCCCCGGCCTTAAGCCTAGCTCGCACTTGTGCCCCGGCCTTAAGCCTAGCCCGCACTTGTGCCCCGGCCTTAAGCCTAGCCCGCACTTGTGCCCCGGCCTTAAGCCTAGCCCGCACTTGTGCCCCGGCCTTAAGCCTAGCCCGCACTTGTGCCCCGGCCTTAAGCCTAGCCCGCACTTGTGCCCCGGCCTTAAGCCTAGCCCGCACTTGTGCCCCGGCCTTAAGCCTAGCCCGCACTTGTGCCCCTGCCTTATGCCTAGCCAGCACTTGTGCCCCTGCCTTATGCCTAGCCAGCACTTGTGCCCCTGCCTTATGCCTAGCCAGCACTTGTGCCCCTGCCTTATGCCTAGCCAGCACTTGTGCCCCTGCCTTATGCCTAGCCAGCACTTGTGCCCCTGCCTTATGCCTAGCCAGCACTTGTGCCCCTGCCTTATGCCTAGCCAGCACTTGTGCCCCGGCCTTAAGCCTAGCCCGCACTTGTGCCCCGGCCTTAAGCCTAGCCCGCACTTGTGCCCCGGCCTTAAGTCTAGCCCGCACTTGTGCCCCGGCCTTAAGCCTAGCCCGCACTTGTGCCCCGGCCTTAAGCCTAGCCCGCACTTGTGCCCCTGCCTGAGGCCTAGCCAGCACTTGTGCCCCTGCCTTATGCCTAGCCAGCACTTGTGCCTCTGCCTTATGCTTAGTTTGTACTTGTGCCCCTGCCTTATGCCTAGCCAGCACTTCTGCCCCTGCCTTATGCCTAGCCAGCTCTTGTGCCCCTGCCTTTTGCCTAGCCAGCACTTGTGCCCCTGCCTTATGCCTAGCCAGCACTTGTGCCCCTGCCTTATGCCTAGCCAGCACTTGTGCCCCTGCCTTATGCCTAGCCAGCACTTGTGCCCCTGCCTTATGCCTAGCCAGCACTTGTGCCCCTGCCTTATGCCTAGCCAGCACTTGTGCCCCTGCCTGATGCCTAGCCAGCACTTGTGCCCCTGCCTTATGCCTAGCCAGCACTTGTGCCTCTGCCTTATGCTTCGTTTGTACTTGTGCCCCTGCCTTATGCCTAGCCAGCACTTGTGCCCCTGCCTTATGCCTAGCCAGCACTTGTGCCCCTGCCTTATGCCTAACCAGCCCTTGTGCCCCTGCCTTATGCCTAGCCAGCCCTTGTGCCCCTGCCTTATGCCTAGCCAGCCCTTGTGCCCCTGCCTTACGCCTAGCCATCACTTGTGCCCCTGCCTTTCGCCTAGCCAGCACTTGTGCCTCTGCCTTATGCTTAGTTTGTACTTGTGCCCCTGCCTTATGCCTAGCCAGCACTTGTGCCCCTGCCTTATGCCTAGCCAGCACTTGTGCCCCTGCCTTATGCCTAACCAGCCTTTGTGCCCCTGCCTTATGCCTAGCCAGCACTTGTGCCCCTGCCTTACGCCTAGCCATCACTTGTGCCCCTGCCTTTCGCCTAGCCATCACTTGTGCCCCTGCCTTATGCCTAGCCAGCACTTGTGCCCCTGCCTTATGCCTAGCCAGCACTTGTGCCCCTGCCTTATGCCTAGCCAGCACTTGTGCCCCTGCCTTATGCCTAGCCAGCACTTGTGCCCCTGCCTTATGCCTAGCCAGCACTTGTGCCCCTGCCTTATGCCTAGCCAGCACTTGTGCCCCTGCCTTATGCCTAGCCAGCACTTGTGCCCCTGCCTTATGCCTAGCCAGCACTTGTGCCCTGCCTTATGCCTAGCCAGCACTTGTGCCCCTGCCTTATGCCTAGCCAGCACTTGTGCCCCTGCCTTATGCCTAGCCAGCACTTGTGCCCCTGCCTTATGCCTAGCCAGCACTTGTGCCCCTGCCTTATGCCTAGCCAGCACTTGTGCCCCTGCCTTATGCCTAACCAGCACTTGTGCCCCTGCCTTATGCCTAGCCAGCACTTGTGCCCCTGCCTTATGCCTAACCAGCACTTGTGCCCCTGCCTTATGCCTAGCCAGCACTTGTGCCTCTGCCTTATGCCTAGCCAGCACTTGTGCCCCTGCCTTATGCCTAGCCAGCACTTGTGCCCCTGCCTTATGCCTAGCCAGCACTTGTGCCCCTGCCTTATGCCTAGCCAGCACTTGTGCCCCTGCCTTATGCCTAGCCAGCACTTGTGCCCCTGCCTTATGCCTAGCCAGCACTTGTGCCCCTGCCTTATGCCTAGCCAGCACTTGTTCCCCTGCCTTATGACTATCCAGCACTTGTGCCCCTGCCTTATGCCTAGCCAGCACTTGTTCCCCTGCCTTATGACTATCCAGCATTTGTGCCCCTGCCTTATGCCTAGCCAGCACTTGTGCACCTGCCTTATGCCTTGCCAGCACGTGTGCCCCTGCCTTATGCCTTGCCAGCATTTGTGCCCCTGGCTTATGCCTAGCAAGCACTTGTGCCCCTGCCTTATGCCTAGCCAGCACTTGTGCCCCTGCCTTATGCCTAGCCAGCACTTGTGCCCCTGCCTTATGCCTAGTCAGCACTTGTGCCCCTGCCTTATGCCTAGCCAGCACTTGTGCCCCTGCATTATGCCTAGCCAGCACTTGTGCCCCTGCCTTATGCCTAGCCTGCACGTGTGCCCCTGCCTTATGCCTAGCCTGCACGTGTGCCCCTGCCTTATGCCTAGCCTGCACGTGTGCCCCTGCCTTATGCCTAGCCAGCACTTGTGCCCCTGCCTTATGCCTAGCCTGCACGTGTGCCCCTGCCTTATGCCTAGCCTGCACGTGTGCCCCTGCCTTATGCCTAGCCTGCACTTGTGCCCCTGCCTTATGCCTAGCCTGCACTTGTGCCCCTGCCTTATGCCTAGCCAGCACTTGTGCCCCTGCCTTATGCCTAGCCAGCACTTGTGCCCCGGCCTTATGCCTAGCCAGCACTTGTGCCCCTGCCTTATGCCTAGCCAGCACTTGTGCCCCTGCCTTATGCCTAGCCAGCACTTGTGCCCCTGCCTTATGCCTAGCCTGCACGTGTGCCCCTGCCTTATGCCTAGCCTGCACGTGTGCCCCTGCCTTATGCCTAGCCAGCACTTGTGCCCCTGCCTTATGCCTAGCCTGCACGTGTGCCCCTGCCTTATGCCTAGCCTGCACGTGTGCCCCTGCCTTATGCCTAGCCTGCACTTGTGCCCCTGCCTTATGCCTAGCCTGCACTTGTGCCCCTTGCATTATTGTTTTTTTGTCTTTAGCTTCATGTTGGTTATGCACACAGGGCAGGCTTTACGCTCTTCGCTCTTGTCCCGTCTGAATGCACATGCACGACTGTAATTGGGGACGAAGGCATTACCCATTTACGGAGGACAGACAAGATGTGCCTGGTCGCTTGGAGCATGGGGGTTATGGAGTGGCTCCGCACTGTACAACAAAGTACAGAGTAGAGGGGTGAAAGCTAGCTCTTCACCCCTAAGGGTGCCTATCCCTTTATGCAAAGAGTGCAAAGAGTTAGCCGTATGCCTTATGTGTAGCCAGCACTTGTGCCCCGGCCTTATGCCTAGCCAGCACTTGTGCCCTGGCCTTATGCCTAGCCAGCACTTGTGCCCCGGCCTTATGCCTAGCCAGCACTTGTGCCCCGGCCTTATGCCTAGCCAGCACTTGTGCCCCGGCCTTATGCCTACCCAGCACTTGTGCCCCTGCCTTATGCCTAGCCAGCACTTGTGCCCCTGCCTTATGCCTAGCCAGCACTTGTGCCCCTGCCTTATGCCTAGCCTACACTTGTGCCCCTGCCTTATGCCTAGCCCGCACTTGTGCCCCTGCCTTATGCCTAGCCCGCACTTGTGCCCCTGCCTTATGCCTAGCCAGCACTTGTGCCCCTGCCTTATGCCTAGCCAGCACTTGTGCCCCTGCCTTATGCCTAGCCAGCACTTGTGCCCCTGCCTTATGCCTAGCCAGCACTTGTGCCCCTGCCTTATGCCTAGCCAGCACTTGTGCCCCTGCCTTATGCCTAGCCAGCACTTGTGCCCCTGCCTTATGCCTAGCCAGCACTTGTGCCCCTGCCTTATGCCTAGCCAGCACTTGTGCCCCTGCCTTATGCCTAGCCAGCACTTGTGCCCCTGCCTTATGCCTAGCCAGCACTTGTGCCCCTGCCTTATGCCTAGCCAGCATTTGTGCCCCTGCCTTATGCCTAGCCAGCACTTGTGCCCCTGCCTTATGCCTAGCCAGCACTTGTGCCCCTGCCTTATGCCTAGCCAGCACTTGTGCCCCTGCCTTATGCCTAGCCAGCACTTGTGCCCCGGCCTTATGCCTAGCCAGCACTTGTGCCCCGGCCTTATGCCTAGCCAGCACTTGTGCCCCGGCCTTAAGCCTAGCCCGCACTTGTGCCCCGGCCTTAAGCCTAGCCCGCACTTGTGCCCCGGCCTTAAGCCTAGCCCGCACTTGTGCCCCGGCCTTAAGCCTAGCCCGCACTTGTGCCCCGGCCTTAAGCCTAGCCCGCACTTGTGCCCCGGCCTTAAGCCTTGCCCGCACTTGTGCCCCGGCCTTAAGCCTAGCCCGCACTTGTGCCCCGGCCTTAAGCCTAGCCCGCACTTGTGCCCCGGCCTTAAGCCTAGCCCGCACTTGTGCCCCGGCCTTAAGCCTAGCCCGCACTTGTGCCCCGGCCTTAAGCCTAGCCCGCACTTGTGCCCCGGCCTTAAGCCTAGCCCGCACTTGTGCCCCGGCCTTAAGCCTAGCCCGCACTTGTGCCCCGGCCTTAAGCCTAGCCCGCACTTGTGCCCCTGCCTTATGCCTAGCCAGCACTTGTGCCCCTGCCTTATGCCTAGCCAGCACTTGTGCCCCTGCCTTATGCCTAGCCAGCACTTGTGCCCCTGCCTTATGCCTAGCCAGCACTTGTGCCCCTGCCTTATGCCTAGCCAGCACTTGTGCCCCTGCCTTATGCCTAGCCAGCACTTGTGCCCCTGCCTTATGCCTAGCCAGCACTTGTGCCCCTGCCTTATGCCTAGCCAGCACTTGTGCCCCTGCCTTATGCCTAGCCAGCACTTGTGCCCCTGCCTTATGCCTAGCCAGCACTTGTGCCCCTGCCTTATGCCTAGCCAGCACTTGTGCCCCTGCCTTATGCCTAGCCAGCATTTGTGCCTCTGCCTTATGCCTAGCCAGCATTTGTGCCCCTTCCTTATGCCTAGCCAGCACTTGTGCCCCTGCCTTATGCCTAGCCAGCACTTGTGCCCCGGCCTTATGCCTAGCCAGCACTTGTGCCCCGGCCTTATGCCTAGCCCGCACTTGTGCCCCTGCCTTATGCCTAGCCAGCACTTGTGCCCCTGCCTTATGCCTAGCCAGCACTTGTGCCCCTGCCTTATGCCTAGCCAGCACTTGTGCCCCTGCCTTATGCCTAGCCAGCACTTGTGCCCCTGCCTTATGCCTAGCCAGCACTTGTGCCCCTGCCTTATGCCTAGCCAGCACTTGTGCCCCTGCCTTATGCCTAGCCAGCACTTGTGCCCCTGCCTTATGCCTAGCCAGCACTTGTGCCCCTGCCTTATGCCTAGCCAGCACTTGTGCCCCTGCCTTATGCCTAGCCAGCACTTGTGCCCCTGCCTTATGCCTAGCCAGCACTTGTGCCCCTGCCTTATGCTTAGCCAGCACTTGTGCCCCTGCCTTATGCCTAGCCAGCATTTGTGCCCCTGCCTTATGCCTAGCCAGCACTTGTGCCCCTGCCTTATGCCTAGCCAGCACTTGTGCCCCTGCCTTATGCCTAGCCAGCACTTGTGCCCCGGCCTTATGCCTAGCCAGCACTTGTGCCCCGGCCTTATGCCTAGCCCGCACTTGTGCCCCGGCCTTAAGCCTAGCCCGCACTTGTGCCCCGGCCTTAAGCCTAGCCCGCACTTGTGCCCCGGCCTTAAGCCTAGCCCGCACTTGTGCCCCGGCCTTAAGCCTAGCCCGCACTTGTGCCCCTCCCTTAAGCCTAGCCCGCACTTGTGCCCCGGCCTTAAGCCTAGCCCGCACTTGTGCCCTGGCCTTTAGCCTAGCCCGCACTTGTGCCCCGGCCTTAAGCCTAGCCCGCACTTGTGCCCTCGCCTTAAGCCTAGCCCGCACTTGTGCCCCGGCCTTAAGCCTAGCCCGCACTTGTGCCCCGGCCTTAAGCCTAGCCCGCACTTGTGCCCCGGCCTTAAGCCTAGCCCGCACTTGTGCCCCGGCCTTAAGCCTAGCCCGCACTTGTGCCCCGGCCTTAAGCCTAGCCCGCACTTGTGCCCCGGCCTTAAGCCTAGCCCGCACTTGTGCCCCGGCCTTAAGCCTTGCCCGCACTTGTGCCCCGGCCTTAAGCCTAGCCCGCACTTGTGCCCCGGCCTTAAGCCTAGCCCGCACTTGTGCCCCGGCCTTAAGCCTAGCCCGCACTTGTGCCCCGGCCTTAAGCCTAGCCCGCACTTGTGCCCCGGCCTTAAGCCTAGCCCGCACTTGTGCCCCGGCCTTAAGCCTAGCCCGCACTTGTGCCCCGGCCTTAAGCCTAGCCCGCACTTGTGCCCCGGCCTTAAGCCTAGCCCGCACTTGTGCCCCGGCCTTAAGCCTAGCCCGCACTTGTGCCCCGGCCTTAAGCCTAGCCCGCACTTGTGCCCCGGCCTTAAGCCTAGCCCGCACTTGTGCCCCGGCCTTAAGCCTAGCCCGCACTTGTGCCCCGGCCTTAAGCCTAGCCCGCACTTGTGCCCCGGCCTTAAGCCTAGCCCGCACTTGTGCCCCGGCCTTAAGCCTAGCCCGCACTTGTGCCCCGGCCTTAAGCCTAGCCCGCACTTGTGCCCCGGCCTTAAGCCTAGCCCGCACTTGTGCCCCGGCCTTAAGCCTAGCCCGCACTTGTGCCCCGGCCTTAAGCCTAGCCCGCACTTGTGCCCCGGCCTTAAGCCTAGCCCGCACTTGTGCCCCGGCCTTAAGCCTAGCCCGCACTTGTGCCCCTGCCTGATGCCTAGCCAGCACTTGTGCCCCTGCCTTATGCCTAGCCAGCACTTGTGCCTCTGCCTTATGCTTAGTTTGTACTTGTGCCCCTGCCTTATGCCTAGCCAGCACTTCTGCCCCTGCCTTATGCCTAGCCAGCACTTGTGCCCCTGCCTTTTGCCTAGCCAGCACTTGTGCCCCTGCCTTATGCCTAGCCAGCACTTGTGCCCCTGCCTTATGCCTAGCCAGCACTTGTGCCCCTGCCTTATGCCTAGCCAGCACTTGTGCCCCTGCCTGATGCCTAGCCAGCACTTGTGCCCCTGCCTTATGCCTAGCCAGCACTTGTGCCTCTGCCTTATGCTTCGTTTGTACTTGTGCCCCTGCCTTATGCCTAGCCAGCACTTGTGCCCCTGCCTTATGCCTAGCCAGCACTTGTGCCCCTGCCTTATGCCTAACCAGCCCTTGTGCCCCTGCCTTATGCCTAGCCAGCCCTTGTGCCCCTGCCTTATGCCTAGCCAGCCCTTGTGCCCCTGCCTTACGCCTAGCCATCACTTGTGCCCCTGCCTTTCGCCTAGCCAGCACTTGTGCCTCTGCCTTATGCTTAGTTTGTACTTGTGCCCCTGCCTTATGCCTAGCCAGCACTTGTGCCCCTGCCTTATGCCTAGCCAGCACTTGTGCCCCTGCCTTATGCCTAGCCAGCACTTGTGCCCCTGCCTTATGCCTAGCCAGCACTTGTGCCCCTGCCTTACGCCTAGCCATCACTTGTGCCCCTGCCTTTCGCCTAGCCATCACTTGTGCCCCTGCCTTATGCCTAGCCAGCACTTGTGCCCCTGCCTTATGCCTAGCCAGCACTTGTGCCCCTGCCTTATGCCTAGCCAGCACTTGTGCCCCTGCCTTATGCCTAGCCAGCACTTGTGCCCCTGCCTTATGCCTAGCCAGCACTTGTGCCCCTGCCTTATGCCTAGCCAGCACTTGTGCCCCTGCCTTATGCCTAGCCAGCACTTGTGCCCCTGCCTTATGCCTAGCCAGCACTTGTGCCCCTGCCTTATGCCTAGCCAGCACTTGTGCCCCTGCCTAATGCCTAGCCAGCACTTGTGCCCCTGCCTTATGCCTAGCCAGCACTTGTGCCCCTGCCTTATGCCTAGCCAGCACTTGTGCCCCTGCCTTATGCCTAGCCAGCACTTGTGCCCCTGCCTTATGCCTAGCCAGCACTTGTGCCCCTGCCTTATGCCTAGCCAGCACTTGTGCCTCTGCCTTATGCCTAGCCAGCACTTGTGCCTCTGCCTTATGCCTAGCCAGCACTTGTGCCCCTGCCTTATGCCTAGCCAGCACTTGTGCCCCTGCCTTATGCCTAGCCAGCACTTGTGCCCCTGCCTTATGCCTAGCCAGCACTTGTGCCCCTGCCTTATGCCTAGCCAGCACTTGTGCCCCTGCCTTATGCCTAGCCAGCACTTGTGCCCCTGCCTTATGCCTAGCCAGCACTTGTGCCCCTGCCTTATGCCTAGCCAGCACTTGTGCCCCTGCCTTATGCCTAGCCAGCACTTGTGCCTCTGCCTTATGCCTAGCCAGCACTTGTGCCCCTGCCTTATGCCTAGCCAGCACTTGTGCCCCTGCCTTATGCCTAGCCAGCACTTGTGCCCCTGCCTTATGCGTAGCCAGCACTTGTGCCCCTGCCTTATGCGTAGCCAGCACTTGTGCCCCTGCCTTATGCCTAGCCAGCACTTGTGCCCCTGCCTTATGCCTAGCCAGCACTTGTGCCCCTGCCTTATGCCTAGCCAGCACTTGTGCCCCTGCCTTATGCCTAGCCAGCACTTGTGCCCCTGCCTTATGCCTAGCCAGCACTTGTGCCCCTGTCTTATGCCTAGCCAGCACTTGTTCCCCTGCCTTATGACTATCCAGCATTTGTGCCCCTGCCTTATGCCTAGCCAGCACTTGTGCCCCTGCCTTATGCCTAGCCAGCACTTGTGCCCCTGCCTTATGCCTAGCCAGCACTTGTGCCCCTGCCTTATGCCTAGCCAGCACTTGTGCCCCTGCCTTATGCCTAGCCAGCACTTGTGCCCCTGCCTTATGCCCAGCCAGCACTTGTGCCCCTGCCTTATGCCTAGCCAGCACTTGTGCCCCTGCCTTATGCCTAGCCAGCACTTGTGCCCCTGCCTTATGCCTAGCCAGCACTTGTGCCCCTGCCTTATGCCTAGCCCGCACTTGTGCCCCTGCCTTATGCCTAGCCCGCACTTGTGCCCCTGCCTTATGCCTAGCCCGCACTTGTGCCCCTGCCTTATGCCTAGCCCGCACTTGTGCCCCTGCCTTATGCCTAGCCCGCACTTGTGCCCCTGCCTTATGCCTAGCCCGCCCTTGTGCCCCTGCCTTATGCCTAGCCCGCACTTGTGCCCGTGCCTTATGCCTAGCCCGCACTTGTGCCCCTGCCTTAAGCGTAGCCCGCACTTGTGCCCCTGCCTTATGCCTAGCCCGCTCTTGTGCCCCTGCCTTATGCCTAGCCAGCACTTGTGCCCCTGCCTTATGCCTAGCCAGCACTTGTGCCCCTGCCTTATGCCTAGCCAACACTTGTGCCCCTGCCTTATGCCTAGCCAGCACTTGTGCCCCTGCCTTATGCCTAGCCAGCACTTGTGCCCCTGCCTTATGCCTAGCCAGCACTTGTGCCCCTGCCTTATGCCTAGCCAGCACTTGTGCCCCTGCCTTATGCCTAGCCAGCACTTGTGCCCCTGCCTTATGCCTAGCCAGCACTTGTGCCCCTGCCTTATGCCTAGCCAGCACTTGTGCCCCTGCCTTATGCCTAGCCAGCACTTGTGCCCCTGCCTTATGCCTAGCCAGCACTTGTGCCCCTGCCTTATGCCTAGCCAGCACTTGTGCCCCTGCCTTATGCCTAGCCAGCACTTGTGCCCCTGCCTTATGCCTAGCCAGCACTTGTGCCCCTGCCTTATGCCTAGCCAGCACTTGTGCCCCTGCCTTATGCCTAGCCAGCACTTGTGCCCCTGCCTTATGCCTAGCCAGCACTTGTGCCCCTGCCTTATGCCTAGCCAGCACTTGTGCCCCTGCCTTATGCCTAGCCAGCACTTGTGCCCCTGCGATATGCCTAGCCAGCACTTGTGCCCCTGCCTTATGCCTAGCCAGCACTTGTGCCCCTGCCTTATGCCTAGCCAGCACTTGTGCCCCTGCCTTATGCCTAGCCAGCACTTGTGCCCCTGCCTTACGCCTAGCCAGCACTTGTGCCCCTGCCTTACGCCTAGCCAGCACTTGTGCCCCTGCCTTACGCTTAGCCAGCACTTGTGCCCCTGCCTTATGCCTAGCCAGCACTTGTGCCCCTGCCTTATGCCTAGCCAGCACTTGTGCCCCTGCCTTGTGCCTAGCCAGCACTTGTGCCCCTGCCTTATGCCTAGCCAGCACTTGTGCCCCTGCCTTATGCCTAGCCAGCACTTGTGCCCCTGCCTTATGCCTAGCCAGCACTTGTGCCCCTGCCTTATGCCTAGCCAGCACTTGTGCCCCTGCCTTATGCCTAGCCAGCACTTGTGCCCCTGCCTTATGCCTAGCCAGCACTTGTGCCCCTGCCTTATGCCTAGCCAGCACTTTTGCCCCTGCCTTGTGCCTAGCCAGCACTTGTGCCCCTGCCTTATGCCTAGCCAGCACTTGTGCCCCTGCCTTATGCCTAGCCAGCACTTGTGCCCCTGCCTTATGCCTAGCCAGCTCTTGTGCCCCTGCCTTATGCCTAGCCAGCACTTGTGCCCCTGCCTTATGCCTAGCCAGCACTTTTGCCCCTGCCTTGTGCCTAGCCAGCACTTGTGCCCCTGCCTTATGCCTAGCCAGCACTTGTGCCCCTGCCTTATGCTTAGTTTGTGCTTGTGCCCCTGCCTAAAGCCTAGCCAGCACTTGTGCCCCTGCCTTATGCCTAGCCAGCACTTGTGCCCCTGCCTTATGCCTAGCCTGCACTTGTGCCCCTGCCTTATGCCTAGCCTGCACTTGTGTTATGCCTAGCCTGCACTTGTGCCCCTGCCTTATGCCTAGCCTGCACTTGTGCCCCTGCCTTATGCCTAGCCTGCACTTGTGCCCCTGCCTTATGCCTAGCCTGCACTTGTGCCCCTGCCTTATGCCTAGCCTGCACGTGTGCCCCTGCCTTATGCCTAGCCTGCACGTGTGCCCCTGCCTTATGCCTAGCCTGCACGTGTGCCCCTGCCTTATGCCTAGCCTGCACTTGTGCCCCTGCTTTATGCCTAGCCTGCACTTGTGCCCCTGCCTTATGCCTAGCCTGCACTTGTGCCCCTGCCTTATGCCTAGCCAGCACTTGTGCCCCTGCCTTATGCCTAGCCAGCACTTGTGCCCCTGCCTTATGCCTAGCCAGCACTTGTGCCCCTGCCTTATGCCTAGCCCGCACTTGTGCCCCTGCCTTATGCCTAGCCAGCACTTGTGCCCCTGCCCTATGCCTAGCCAGCACTTGTGCCCCTGCCTTATGCCTAGCCTGCACTTGTGCCCCTGCCTTATGCCTAGCCAGCACTTGTGCCCCTGCCTTATGCCTAGCCTGCACTTGTGCCCCTGCCTTATGCCTAGCCTGCACGTGTGCCCCTGTCTTATGCCTAGCCTGCACGTGTGCCCCTGCCTTATGCCTAGCCTGCACGTGTGCCCCTGCCTTATGCCTAGCCAGCACTTGTGCCCCTGCCTTATGCCTAGCCAGCACTTGTGCCCCTGCCTTATGCCTAGCCTGCACTTGTGTTATGCCTAGCCTGCACTTGTGCCCCTGCCTTATGCCTAGCCTGCACTTGTGCCCCTGCCTTATGCCTAGCCTGCACTTGTGCCCCTGCCTTATGCCTAGCCTGCACTTGTGCCCCTGCCTTATGCCTAGCCTGCACGTGTGCCCCTGCCTTATGCCTAGCCTGCACGTGTGCCCCTGCCTTATGCCTAGCCTGCACGTGTGCCCCTGCCTTATGCCTAGCCTGCACTTGTGCCCCTGCTTTATGCCTAGCCTGCACTTGTGCCCCTGCCTTATGCCTAGCCTGCACTTGTGCCCCTGCGTTATGCCTAGCCAGCACTTGTGCCCCTGCCTTATGCCTAGCCAGCACTTGTGCCCCTGCCTTATGCCTAGCCAGCACTTGTGCCCCTGCCTTATGCCTAGCCAGCACTTGTGCCCCTGCCTTATGCCTAGCCCGCACTTGTGCCCCTGCCTTATGCCTAGCCAGCACTTGTGCCCCTGCCCTATGCCTAGCCAGCACTTGTGCCCCTGCCTTATGCCTAGCCTGCACTTGTGCCCCTGCCTTATGCCTAGCCAGCACTTGTGCCCCTGCCTTATGCCTAGCCTGCACTTGTGCCCCTGCCTTATGCCTAGCCTGCACGTGTGCCCCTGTCTTATGCCTAGCCTGCACGTGTGCCCCTGCCTTATGCCTAGCCTGCACGTGTGCCCCTGCCTTATGCCTAGCCAGCACTTGTGCCCCTGCCTTATGCCTAGCCAGCACTTGTGCCCCTGCCTTATGCCTAGCCTGCACTTGTGCCCCTGCCTTATGCCTTGCCCGCACTTGTGCCCCTGCCTTATGCCTAGCCCGCACTTGTGCCCCTGCCTTATGCCTAGCCCGCACTTGTGCCCCTGCCTTATGCCTAGCCAGCACTTGTGCCCCTGCCCTATGCCTAGCCAGCACTTGTGCCCCTGCCTTATGCCTAGCCTGCACTTGTGCCCCTGCCTTATGCCTAGCCAGCACTTGTGCCCCTGCCTTATGCCTAGCCTGCACTTGTGCCCCTGCCTTATGCCTAGCCTGCACTTGTGCCCCTGCCTTATGCCTAGCCTGCACTTGTGCCCCTGCCCTATGCCTAGCCCGCACTTGTGCCCCGGCCTTAAGCCTAGCCCGCACTTGTGCCCCGGCCTTAAGCCTAGCCCGCACTTGTGCCCCGGCCTTAAGCCTAGCCCGCACTTGTGCCCCGGCCTTAAGCCTTGCCCGCACTTGTGCCCCGGCCTTAAGCCTAGCCCGCACTTGTGCCCCGGCCTTAAGCCTAGCCCGCACTTGTGCCCCGGCCTTAAGCCTAGCCCGCACTTGTGCCCCGGCCTTAAGCCTAGCCCGCACTTGTGCCCCGGCCTTAAGCCTAGCCCGCACTTGTGCCCCGGCCTTAAGCCTAGCCCGCACTTGTGCCCCGGCCTTAAGCCTAGCCCGCACTTGTGCCCCGGCCTTAAGCCTAGCCCGCACTTGTGCCCCGGCCTTAAGCCTAGCCCGCACTTGTGCCCCGGCCTTAAGCCTAGCCCGCACTTGTGCCCCGGCCTTAAGCCTAGCCCGCACTTGTGCCCCGGCCTTAAGCCTAGCCCGCACTTGTGCCCCGGCCTTAAGCCTAGCCCGCACTTGTGCCCCGGCCTTAAGCCTAGCCCGCACTTGTGCCCCGGCCTTAAGCCTAGCCCGCACTTGTGCCCCGGCCTTAAGCCTAGCCCGCACTTGTGCCCCGGCCTTAAGCCTAGCCCGCACTTGTGCCCCGGCCTTAAGCCTAGCCCGCACTTGTGCCCCGGCCTTAAGCCTAGCCCGCACTTGTGCCCCGGCCTTAAGCCTAGCCCGCACTTGTGCCCCGGCCTTAAGCCTAGCCCGCACTTGTGCCCCGGCCTTAAGCCTAGCCCGCACTTGTGCCCCTGCCTGATGCCTAGCCAGCACTTGTGCCCCTGCCTTATGCCTAGCCAGCACTTGTGCCTCTGCCTTATGCTTAGTTTGTACTTGTGCCCCTGCCTTATGCCTAGCCAGCACTTCTGCCCCTGCCTTATGCCTAGCCAGCACTTGTGCCCCTGCCTTTTGCCTAGCCAGCACTTGTGCCCCTGCCTTATGCCTAGCCAGCACTTGTGCCCCTGCCTTATGCCTAGCCAGCACTTGTGCCCCTGCCTTATGCCTAGCCAGCACTTGTGCCCCTGCCTGATGCCTAGCCAGCACTTGTGCCCCTGCCTTATGCCTAGCCAGCACTTGTGCCTCTGCCTTATGCTTCGTTTGTACTTGTGCCCCTGCCTTATGCCTAGCCAGCACTTGTGCCCCTGCCTTATGCCTAGCCAGCACTTGTGCCCCTGCCTTATGCCTAACCAGCCCTTGTGCCCCTGCCTTATGCCTAGCCAGCCCTTGTGCCCCTGCCTTATGCCTAGCCAGCCCTTGTGCCCCTGCCTTACGCCTAGCCATCACTTGTGCCCCTGCCTTTCGCCTAGCCAGCACTTGTGCCTCTGCCTTATGCTTAGTTTGTACTTGTGCCCCTGCCTTATGCCTAGCCAGCACTTGTGCCCCTGCCTTATGCCTAGCCAGCACTTGTGCCCCTGCCTTATGCCTAGCCAGCACTTGTGCCCCTGCCTTATGCCTAGCCAGCACTTGTGCCCCTGCCTTACGCCTAGCCATCACTTGTGCCCCTGCCTTTCGCCTAGCCATCACTTGTGCCCCTGCCTTATGCCTAGCCAGCACTTGTGCCCCTGCCTTATGCCTAGCCAGCACTTGTGCCCCTGCCTTATGCCTAGCCAGCACTTGTGCCCCTGCCTTATGCCTAGCCAGCACTTGTGCCCCTGCCTTATGCCTAGCCAGCACTTGTGCCCCTGCCTTATGCCTAGCCAGCACTTGTGCCCCTGCCTTATGCCTAGCCAGCACTTGTGCCCCTGCCTTATGCCTAGCCAGCACTTGTGCCCCTGCCTTATGCCTAGCCAGCACTTGTGCCCCTGCCTAATGCCTAGCCAGCACTTGTGCCCCTGCCTTATGCCTAGCCAGCACTTGTGCCCCTGCCTTATGCCTAGCCAGCACTTGTGCCCCTGCCTTATGCCTAGCCAGCACTTGTGCCCCTGCCTTATGCCTAGCCAGCACTTGTGCCCCTGCCTTATGCCTAGCCAGCACTTGTGCCTCTGCCTTATGCCTAGCCAGCACTTGTGCCTCTGCCTTATGCCTAGCCAGCACTTGTGCCCCTGCCTTATGCCTAGCCAGCACTTGTGCCCCTGCCTTATGCCTAGCCAGCACTTGTGCCCCTGCCTTATGCCTAGCCAGCACTTGTGCCCCTGCCTTATGCCTAGCCAGCACTTGTGCCCCTGCCTTATGCCTAGCCAGCACTTGTGCCCCTGCCTTATGCCTAGCCAGCACTTGTGCCCCTGCCTTATGCCTAGCCAGCACTTGTGCCCCTGCCTTATGCCTAGCCAGCACTTGTGCCTCTGCCTTATGCCTAGCCAGCACTTGTGCCCCTGCCTTATGCCTAGCCAGCACTTGTGCCCCTGCCTTATGCCTAGCCAGCACTTGTGCCCCTGCCTTATGCGTAGCCAGCACTTGTGCCCCTGCCTTATGCGTAGCCAGCACTTGTGCCCCTGCCTTATGCCTAGCCAGCACTTGTGCCCCTGCCTTATGCCTAGCCAGCACTTGTGCCCCTGCCTTATGCCTAGCCAGCACTTGTGCCCCTGCCTTATGCCTAGCCAGCACTTGTGCCCCTGCCTTATGCCTAGCCAGCACTTGTGCCCCTGTCTTATGCCTAGCCAGCACTTGTTCCCCTGCCTTATGACTATCCAGCATTTGTGCCCCTGCCTTATGCCTAGCCAGCACTTGTGCCCCTGCCTTATGCCTAGCCAGCACTTGTGCCCCTGCCTTATGCCTAGCCAGCACTTGTGCCCCTGCCTTATGCCTAGCCAGCACTTGTGCCCCTGCCTTATGCCTAGCCAGCACTTGTGCCCCTGCCTTATGCCCAGCCAGCACTTGTGCCCCTGCCTTATGCCTAGCCAGCACTTGTGCCCCTGCCTTATGCCTAGCCAGCACTTGTGCCCCTGCCTTATGCCTAGCCAGCACTTGTGCCCCTGCCTTATGCCTAGCCCGCACTTGTGCCCCTGCCTTATGCCTAGCCCGCACTTGTGCCCCTGCCTTATGCCTAGCCCGCACTTGTGCCCCTGCCTTATGCCTAGCCCGCACTTGTGCCCCTGCCTTATGCCTAGCCCGCACTTGTGCCCCTGCCTTATGCCTAGCCCGCCCTTGTGCCCCTGCCTTATGCCTAGCCCGCACTTGTGCCCGTGCCTTATGCCTAGCCCGCACTTGTGCCCCTGCCTTAAGCGTAGCCCGCACTTGTGCCCCTGCCTTATGCCTAGCCCGCTCTTGTGCCCCTGCCTTATGCCTAGCCAGCACTTGTGCCCCTGCCTTATGCCTAGCCAGCACTTGTGCCCCTGCCTTATGCCTAGCCAACACTTGTGCCCCTGCCTTATGCCTAGCCAGCACTTGTGCCCCTGCCTTATGCCTAGCCAGCACTTGTGCCCCTGCCTTATGCCTAGCCAGCACTTGTGCCCCTGCCTTATGCCTAGCCAGCACTTGTGCCCCTGCCTTATGCCTAGCCAGCACTTGTGCCCCTGCCTTATGCCTAGCCAGCACTTGTGCCCCTGCCTTATGCCTAGCCAGCACTTGTGCCCCTGCCTTATGCCTAGCCAGCACTTGTGCCCCTGCCTTATGCCTAGCCAGCACTTGTGCCCCTGCCTTATGCCTAGCCAGCACTTGTGCCCCTGCCTTATGCCTAGCCAGCACTTGTGCCCCTGCCTTATGCCTAGCCAGCACTTGTGCCCCTGCCTTATGCCTAGCCAGCACTTGTGCCCCTGCCTTATGCCTAGCCAGCACTTGTGCCCCTGCCTTATGCCTAGCCAGCACTTGTGCCCCTGCCTTATGCCTAGCCAGCACTTGTGCCCCTGCCTTATGCCTAGCCAGCACTTGTGCCCCTGCGATATGCCTAGCCAGCACTTGTGCCCCTGCCTTATGCCTAGCCAGCACTTGTGCCCCTGCCTTATGCCTAGCCAGCACTTGTGCCCCTGCCTTATGCCTAGCCAGCACTTGTGCCCCTGCCTTACGCCTAGCCAGCACTTGTGCCCCTGCCTTACGCCTAGCCAGCACTTGTGCCCCTGCCTTACGCTTAGCCAGCACTTGTGCCCCTGCCTTATGCCTAGCCAGCACTTGTGCCCCTGCCTTGTGCCTAGCCAGCACTTGTGCCCCTGCCTTGTGCCTAGCCAGCACTTGTGCCCCTGCCTTATGCCTAGCCAGCACTTGTGCCCCTGCCTTATGCCTAGCCAGCACTTGTGCCCCTGCCTTATGCCTAGCCAGCACTTGTGCCCCTGCCTTATGCCTAGCCAGCACTTGTGCCCCTGCCTTATGCCTAGCCAGCACTTGTGCCCCTGCCTTATGCCTAGCCAGCACTTGTGCCCCTGCCTTATGCCTAGCCAGCACTTTTGCCCC